>NW_020539725.1:58741046-58859870 GCF_003426905.1 Ctenocephalides felis | reverse complement strand
AAATACTTTCGTTTGCTGTAGAATGTTGTAATTTCAGTATGTTGTACTATAATATGTCTACAACAAGCACAAATAATAAAATCAATAAGTTTACTAAGAAATTTCCAAAATATTTCCATTTGTTATGGAAAAAGTACAGGAAAAACTTTACTTATCACTGATATTAGAATAATGTTGTAATTTTTTTTAAATACTTTCAGTTGTAGAATGTTGTAATTTCAGTATGTTATACTTTAATATGTCCACAACAAGCACAAATACTAAAATCGATAAGTTAAATAAGAAATTTCCAAAATATTTCCATTTCTTATGGAAAAAGTATACGAAAAACTTAACCAGTTGTAAATAAAGGAGATAATGAAAAAATGATGTACTAATACTAATGTAACATTTGTCATAATTTTAAAACCATTCGTTTAATATGAATGATGTATTCAACAAATTTGTTCAAAATTAATCACTCTTTAAATATTACCTAACACCTTAAAGCAACCCTATTGAAATTTATAAATATTTCGTATTACTTTTACCAGTGGGTGTTTACAAATGCATGAAACCGAAATGTTGTGGTCAACACTACCACGTGGTGTGGTTATGTGGTTATGGTTACGGTCTCCTGGTTTAAAACAATTTATCGGTTCATTACTCTGGCTAAGAGTTTGCTTATTTTTAAATTAAGTCATATTAGAGAGGAAAGAATAAAAATAAATATACATACATATATAATATAATTTATACTGACATGTGGTTATTATGAAAAATGCAGACATTAATAATAATAATAATAATAATAATAATGCTAAGAAAAATACACGCGATGGGTTGTACATGATGTACTAAATATGTATAAAGTACTCCAAACATCATATTGCTTATTATTAGACTAGTCCAGTATAAATCCTGAGCATTTTTATTAGTTTTTGTAATAATACGCTTATAACTTATTCCAACACATATAAATCATAATATGTAATTAACAAGCCTATTAAATTTCCTAAATTCCTGCATACTCCATTTTTAAACTTTTTAAACAAAAATTTGTACAAAAAATACTTTAAACTTCATATTTTGAACTCGATCCTTGAATTGAGACATACATACAAGCCAGTACAGATTGTCTAATGCGGCCCTGTTTTTTTCATTATTCTGCACCCTCAGATAGATTTGCGATTAAATCTAAGTCTACTACGGGGTCGTGTCGAATTATCGATAATTGATTCGATAATCTACGATCTTATCGATCAGTCCCGAGTGTAATCGATTTGATCGATAGAGTTCGAGATAATTATCTCCAAAGTTATTTTCGCAGAGGTCGTGGTATTGTGGTTAAAAGGTAATTGGAGTTGGTATCAAGTTGCAGCGATGTCAATTATATTTTTTCACCTGGATAATATTTTAAGTTAGACTAACAAACGGCATTTGAATTTTATTTGCACGCGTTATCAGGTTTTAACAAATTCTCGTCACTTTTTATTTATACAAAGATTTTTTTATTAAAGTAAATTTATTTTTGTATAAAAGAACTTGACTGTCTTCATTACCTTTTTTTCGAACGAAAAAAGACGATACCTAGAATTTCTACTAATGGCACAAAAGTTAATTATTTTAAAAGTGGATTTTTTGTGTAAAAGGACATAATTAGGATACACTCGAAAACTTTCAATACATAAATACACATATATATATATATATATATGTATATATATATATATCTACATATATACAAATTTCTATGTATAAATAATATCGTGATGGAATTTCGGAGTTTCCATGTAGAGGAGACCGGAGCTATCATATTTACAATACGAATTAGTTAGGATAAAAGTGTTTCATTCATTTACAAGAGTGAAAATGACTATTGTCCTTTTAAAAAGTTTTTCTAGAGACCTGAGTTTTTTTTATTGCTGAATATTTAATCATACTCTGTTATTTTACTGTAATATAAAAGTTGTTGCTATAATTTTCTCTAAAGATACTTTCATGAAAACAATTATAAATTTCAGAAGTACCTACGATTTTGCACAAATTAGTATATAATATTTTTATTTCGACGCTAAGAAAAAACTTATAATTATGACGTGATTATCTTTATCTGTTACCTCAAGATAGTTTACTTTAATTACTTTAAAACTAACAGAACTGCTGCAAAATTGTAAAAATTTACTACTGCTTGATATCAATTTGTGAAAAATGCTAATTAATCTAAATTAATCAAGTAACAATGACAAAAATTTACGCGAACCCTCAAATTTGATCAAAAACTTTTCAAACTTATATGTATAATCGTTAAAATAACTACTGCTTGATATCAGATAGATAATTCTGTCCGTCTCTATTAACACACGTTGATATGTTATTTTTCTGTTCCTTTTATAAAATAAATAATGTATTAAAATATTTTTTTTTTTTTGAAATTATTCGTTAGTGTAACTTCTTACAGATTACGTAGGTGCACCTACTTAGATTTATATATTTAGCCCCGTCATCCCCTATATATATATATATATATATATATATATATATAATATTTATAAGAGAATGTGTTAAAACACGCGATTCTATCATTAGCCATGTCGGCTGTGATGTCACATTAAATTCGTTAATGTGTTTTATACAAACACAAATATTTATACATACATACATACCTACATACATATGTATATATATACATTTGTCAAATTTTTTGTTAAAATTCCTACAGGCCAAATCGAATTAAAGAATATATAAAATTCCATCGTAATTCGGATATGATTAACCCGAAAACTATTTAAGGTACCGTACTACTAAATGGCCCTAAATTATTAAAGAATAGGTGTAAGTGGCATTTTGTCTTAAGAATTGAAATTTAGCAACTTTGAGATTGACAGAAATATGATTTTCCGGATTCTTTTTAGGTGTGTTTTATGGAAATTTAAGCTAGTTTGACCTATATATATTATACCACAATAATAATGAATAATGAGGTCAACAACTGTAAGTAAGTTCATTTCAACTTACTCTTGTTGAATATTTTAGTAAAAAAAATGTTTTTTATACCATAAAATGATGGCTAGGTTTATAGCCGAAACAATATGGCTTTAAAATTTTTATAATCAATGTTTTTTTATTGATCTTATGACCTCAATCATTGACAATCATTTGACAACGTCTCGGAATTTTCTCTAAAAAATTGTAACTAAAATTATTTATAATTTTTTATTAATAGCTAATTGGCTCAAACAACTTTTATTACTGTTTATATTTTTAACAGAAAATTCGATTAGTTTACTTGGCGTTTCAAGTGATTCTGAATCGTTTGATACAATTGTAAAACTAGGTTTGGACAAATAGCTAAATCTCAGTTTTCACTTGCCTTAAGGCAAAATTTCACAGCTAGTCTGAGTTTTCTATTCCAAAACTTTCCACCAGATCTTCAACTAATCTCTCTTTTCCAAACTTTACCATCTCGTGTATCGAAAATCAAAAAGTCACACAGAGACCCTTGAGGGTAATTTGAGGGTAATTTGAGTGGGGTAATTTTCTACGACGGGTCGGAACCTTTCTACGAACATAGACATACATACACACACACACACACAAACCAAGTATGTTTTAGGGACATCCATCTGATGGATAATATCGAGTTGATCAAAAGAACGAAATCCGACGACGAGGAAACAAAATGCCTTGGATGGATGGAGACGCTCGTTTTACGATTTTTTTTGGAAAAGATATATATAGTATACCGAGTTGCTATAGGGATTTAAATTATTACACAATTTGTAGATTATTTTATTTCAAATTCAAATTTATTGCCTTTAACCATATCAATATCCAACTATTGTCAATATCCGATTAATTTGCTAATATATTCAACCTCGATTTTAAAATACACCCAGTTGCTGTAGGGTATTATAATATTAAACAATCTTATGGAATATTTAATTTTGTTCAAATTTATAGAATATTGCATTTGAATCAGAGTTACCGTTTAAAAGTTACAGAATTTTTAATAAATACATGCACTACTTGTTGAACTATATACAGAGGCTTTGCATCTTATGAAAGATTTATAGATAATTTTATTTATTTATTTAGCCACAAATTTGTTAAATAACACAATTAGGTATTATAGTTATTTTATGAGTTACAGCTAAATTAGTAAAAAAAACTACTACTTCTACTTCTTATCTTCATGCGTACTGTTTGAATCCATTAAATTTTTAAAAATTTAAAATATTTATTGCACAAATTTGTGTTATATGTATAAATTGTTGCAAATTTATCTAGTTACAAATTTGTCAAATATTATGGCTATCTATTTTAGTTATTTTTAGAGCTAAAGCTAAAAATGTTGAAAAACTAGAAATTAACCAAATGTTAAAGTTAAAAATATAAATATAGTATAAATAGAAAGAAAAATAGTAACATTTTACTCTATAATATAAATGTAGTACCAAATCATTCAGGACGTCTTAAAAAAATAATCTTACAAGCTTCGAAAATAAAAATCTTTATTTCAATTTTTTGGATCATGGAGCAATGGTCAAATACAATTTTTTTTTGTTTACATAAAAAATTATAAATAATTTGATAGTTGCAATTTTTCGGAGAGAGCTTTGAGAAGTTGTCCTGATTGAGGTTATAAGATCAATAAAAAACATTGACTATAAAATTTTTAAAGCCATATGGTTGAACTATATACAGTGCAATGGGTCTAATAAAGTGTCGGTCTAAAGATATATTTAACGTTTCGCGTTAAATATATCGTGTGGGGTATCATTTAAAAGGTCTCGATGAACCTTATACGAAAATATTATTGATGGATGAAATTAACTATTGGGGTTCTGTACAAGATACATAACCAATATCAAAGTATACTGAGTCCATATGGAGATGAAATATTAAAATTGTCTATTAATTAGTTGGTGCAACAAAGTGTGACTTATTTATAAAAAATAATGTAATTTTTATTTGTTGAATATATATATATATACATATATATATATATATATACATATATATATATATATACATATATAAATGCGTTAAAGTACAATCATTAGTTCTTTCGAACATAGTCATTCTTTTAATGATACACACTTTATACAAATATATATTTATACATATGTGTATATATATACATGTATAAATGTATAAATGTGTATAGGTATTTATTGATGTATATATAAAGACCATAAGGCATTTACGTAATCAATTATTGATGACAAATCGTACCTGCACATTTGTACACAAATTATTTATAAATGTACATGTACATGTATATGTATATATATACATATGTATATATGTGTATATATGTATATGTATATGTATAATTTGATTCATGTACAAATTGTGATGTCACTATCGTATTAACACGTGATTCTTATCAGATTCTATCGCCTGATAAAAAAATAACATGATAATCCAGGATGTGTAAACATGTTTAATAATGACGTCATCGATTATTTTAATATCGATTATCGAATAACAAGAAAATATTAATTATATGCGTTAAAAACATAAAGTTTATTTAAATAAACGTTAATCCTAACGGAATTTTTTATCCTATTTCCTGAACCTGATAATGATTAATGAATCCAAATTCAGGGTCCCAAATGCCCTCATGTGTGTATGTATGCATTTGTATAAAACTATATACATCGAATTAAATTAGTGACGGCTTCTTAAAAGTCAAAAGTTTTTTTTCGTCTTTTGAAAAACATATTTTTTTCGGGTTTTTTTCTGGTGATCTTTACAAATCGTATTTGTCACGGGGGTCACCTTTTTTGTGGCTAACTGGAGTAGGTAAAAAAAAAATTGTGCTCTGGATTGAGAATTGAAGTTTTGTATTCTCAAAAGCCCGAAACAAAAAAAATGTATTTGATCATAGTTACATGTCGTTTTGAATCTTTTGGCGCGATCCAAAAACTGAAATAAATTTTATTTTTATTTTCGAAGGTTGTAAGATTATTTTAAGAAGACGTCCTGAATGATTTGGTACTACATTTAGATTATAGAGTAAAATGTTACTATTTTTCCAAAAAAACAGCAAAATAACATTTTTTATACTATATTTATATTTTTAACTTTAGCCTAAAGTGGATCGAGAAGAAATTCATAAAATTTAACGCGTTCTTCCACATTTTTAGCTTAAACTCTAAAAATAACTAAAATAGATAGCCATAATATTTGACAAATTTGTAACTAGATAAATTTGCAACAATTTATACATATAACACAAACTTGTGCTATAAATATTTTATATTTTTAAAAGTTTAATAAAATCAAACAGTACGCATGAAGATAAGAAGTAGAAGTAGTAGTTTTTTTTATTAATTTACCTGTAACTCATAAAAAACTATAATTGATAATTGTGTTATTTAATAAAGTTGTAGCTAAATAAATTATCTATAAATCTTTCATATGGTGCAAATTCATATAATGAATATTTGTATTTATAAAAAAAATTATTAAGGTTACGCCTAAAGTTGATAAAAAAAGGAATTAATACAACATAGCGCATTTTTTTTACTATTTTAGCTGTAGCTTCTAAACTAGCTTTTGCAATAGCTAGAATAAAAAAGTATTCCGTAGTTATATATGTGTTCTATAAGTTTTTCATACAAATCAATAGTATTTGTATTAATAAAAATTGATTAAAATTTTTTTCATCATTCTCGATTTCCTCCCGTGTGACAAATTTTCAAAATTACATGTAACAATTGTAATCGTTTACACAAAAGTCTTTTATGTTCCTGTATGTCCTTTTTGTAGCACTTGCCAAAAGGGACCTTTTTTTTCTCTAGAAGGTTTCTTCTTGCGAATTTCTGAAATTTCAAAAAAGACGCCGACGGAACTAATTGTGTCAAAAAGGATCCTTTTGAAAAAAAAGTGTCAAAAAGGACTCACTCGTTTCGTTCGGCACTCGTTTGCTATTTAAATTTATTTGTGAGGACATTTTAGATGAAACACGTGTAAGGGAAAAATATAAAATTAAATATATTATGTGAGTCAAAATCGTCAAAATTTTGTTATTTCTATACTTTAAGACTATTTACTGTAGTTCTTGTCAACTTCAAAGACTATATTGAATATTGTAATAATATAATGTGTATAACCATATAATAATATAACTAATGTTATATTTTGACATTCGGTCCATTTGGAGGTTAGGTTCTAGTAATTGACAGTTTCGCGACTGCTCAATCATAAGATAACTATTTTATCCAAGAGTTGTAATCCAACTATTTATTTCAATTACAAAAGTGGTGATCCTTGTGCTTGTAAATGTAAATATAAATGTATAAATAATATTTCCCTTCAAGGGGGCTTAAATTCTGATCCCAAAAGCGCATCGGATTAAGTATTTAAGTCTTCGAGCCCCATTGTGCCCTCGAGGGCTTTACAAGGGATTACCACTGGATTTTTCGACGATGACAACAAAATAGAACCATTTAGAACAAGTTTTTGTGCAAATTTTGGCATAAAGGAAACAAATGCAGATTTTTGCATTTGAAGCGGAAATTTCATTGAATTATACCTTTTATAATAAATAAATAATAGATTTTGCGCTCTGGTCGACATACATAATAAAGATTTGTATTCAGAATTCATGATTGCATTTAAAGTATTATTGCTAAACTAAATTTTAACATATTTGGTCTTAGCTTTAAAATAATTTATTATTTTTTCATCTTGTGACAATAAATCTTTCACATACTACAAAGTTGTATAATAAGTATTTGTACTTAGAAATAATTTTTAAAATCGTACAATTCGCAATAACATAAAGTAATAGTTTTTTAAATTTCTTAAAATAGCTACAAAAAGCTAGAAAAGGTAATTACTATCTTTGCTACAATTACTATATTTGGCAATTACTATATATGTAGCTAGATAATTTTACAAGAAATATTTTATACTTATCTTTCAATGAAATTGTGTAAAAGTTTATAAAAGTATACTTATAAAAATGTACTTATTACTAAGTATGTGTAGAAGGATTTAATGAAATCTGGTGCATATTTTTCATTTTTAACTGTAGCTCAAGCTAAACTAAGTAAAAATATTTGACAAATTTGTAGCTAGATAAATTAACAACGTTTGTATTGTGTCTTTTAATGGTTTTAGTCATATTATTATTAGTATTATGTTTTTATAGAGTCAAGTTTACTTGTATATGTTTTGCATGAAATATTAAGGGTAAAATATACAGTACAAAATAGAAATAAATTTTGTAATATTAAATATAAATCCGGATGTTAAAATCTTCGTATGTTGCAAGTCCGTCGGTTAAATCGTGTAAATTTGTATATAAAAATATATTTTACTAATATAATTTCAATAATTTGCAATAAGCATTTGCAATAATTATTTTAGAAAAAAATACTCTATGTAAGTTTTTATATTTATTTGGTACCTGCAGATTTACCACAACCAGCACCATAATCATCTAATTTTTTTTCTTGTTGTCTCACACTTTACGAATGATACACAATTGCTTGCGTATAACTTTTTATGTTCTTTTGGTGCAGAAACTAATTTTATAGTAAAAAATCACAGACTTAAAAGAAAGATTTATATCTAGCTACAAATTTGTCAAATATTATACGTATCTAATGCAGCTTTTTTCAAAACTGCGGGTGAAAAAGTAAAAAAAACATATCTCATCTTATTAATTAAATCCGTACAATTAGCACTAATAAAAATTACTCAAAATTACTAAAACCAAATTTTTTGAAAATCTATATCACCAGACGTTTCGATACACAATATCATGTCATCCCCAGTGATGAATTTTTTCATACATTCATAAAAGTGTTTATTAATTCCGTTTTTACGGTAGCCGAAACGATTTGTTTGCGCTTTTTGATTCGGACGTCATGTGGCGACGGCACCACCATTAATACATACATTAAACATTATACAAACACAATTTTGAAAACAATATTTGTGTGTGTGTATAAAAATGTATTTATTTTGGTACCAGCGGGCGGTACAAAACACTCAAAGAACAGCATGTGGTATGAGAGGATTTTACCACAACCGACAGAGTACCATTTGCTCGTTTTACTTGATAATGGTGCGAATAGTTTTTTTTTATTGTAACATAACAATTTGTGTGAAAAAATAAGATAAGGATGTAGAAATATGTTAAGTGCGAAGATAGGCTAGGGTCAGTTTTGTCAATGTAAGGATTAGTAGCACATTTCACTGCGAATTAAAACTTTGCAACACATAGCTTTTTAAATCTTATATATAAAAATGAATGCAAAATTTGTTGGTAAGCGCATAACTCAACAACGCCTGGACCAATTTGGCCAATTCTTTTTTTAAAATGTTCGTTAAAGTCCAAGGATGGTTTTTACGGCGAGAAAAAATCGAATAATTGCCGGAAAACCCTAAAACAGCCCTTTTCTTTTTCACATACAAACGTTAGTATTTTCATATTGTTGCTATCGGATACGGAATATTTACACAAGGCAAGGCAAATTAGGTTTATCTTACTCTCAAGTTCAAAAATGAAAATAATTCAGACTTATTTGCTATTTCCCCGTGGGGATGACATTCCTCTCAGTGGTGTTATTTCATTTTTTTCAAAATAGACTGTAGTGTTATTAAAAAAATGGAACTTTTGAATTGTAAACATAAGTACAAGTACAACGTCTGTCGGGTAATCTAGTTTAATAATACATTTAATCCTCAGACGTTTCGACATGCAATTTTAAATCATTCTCAAAGAAAATTTTATAAAAAGCGTAAATAAATTTATTTGTAACATACACAAATTTAGTAATAGTTATGTATGCACAAATAAATGTATGTACACTCTTCATTAAAATATTACTGAGAACGTTATATATTTATGTCGAAACGCACGGCATTAGAGATTTTTTTTTAAAAAATGGGTGTATCCAAAACTAATCAAAACTTTTAATAAAAATTGTCCTATCATTTTATATAAAGTAAAATGCGTTGGTTCTAGTAGACGTTTTGCGAAATCGTATCTTATTAAACTAATTTTTTGTTAATAAACGTAGTTTCTAACATCCCTCTTCTGTTAGACTTAAACACGTAAAATAGTGCCTAAATATATATTCACACTCTCAAATAAGCTTGCTCTTTTATTTTAATAGTTTTTAAAAATAATTATTCTAGCTACGTATATTATCTTAGGAAAAGTGTAAAACACAACTCATTTTTATTATTAGTTACTTTTAGCATTAAAAGTACGCTTAAATCATTTTTAACGCTCTCATTTGTGAATACGAACGCAAAAGGTAGAAACAATATGAAACACTGTACAATTTCAAATCATCTCTATAATTAAACCACTTCTCATAAGCCTATAATATTTTAAAGTGTTCTCTTCTCCTCGTTAGTGTATAATAATAATATTACCAATATTATCCTATCACTCACCACACTATTCCTCGGCGTCGGTATATTGACATTCATGTTCATATTGAATGAATTAATACCGTTTATGCCATTGATACCGTTGATACCGTTTATGCCATTCATTCCCGGTATCATTTGAGTACCGTATATGGCATGCGTCGGCGAAATGTCTGTCAACATGGTAGAAAAGTTCGTAAACAAAAAAAAACTAGTAAAAAACACAAGAGGGATTAAATTGTTTTTATCATTATTTTGTAGATTCACACTTGAACACTGGATGGTAAAAATTTAGGGTTGTTACATTTTTGCATCAGGCAGCAGTGATAGTCAGTGATTATAGATTTTTAACTGTAAAAGCACTAAATGAGTTGTTTGAACTTCAGTGATGTGTTTTAGGAAAATTTTAATTTTTGGACAAAGTTTTTTTACTTTTGTGCATTATTTTGTCCACACATTTCTTTAATTGTAGTTTATTATTTTTATTAAATTACTCATCACTTTATTAATTATTTATTTATATATTTTTTCCACTTTAGCAACTATTTTTTTTATTTGTTGACACTATATATTATAACATGCGCGCGCTCTGACGGCGTTTTCGAGACTAAAGTGTTCCCTTTTCGAATTTCTTGAAAGTGGGAAGGAAAACGCGTTGGAAGGAGAAAAAGGGCAAACGAGGGTCGCGATTGGTCGTTGGGGCTTCTGTGAGCGTCGTGATTGGTGCGAGTGACTCGGTCAGTGGTGGGGCAGGTGTGGGGCTATTGGGAGGGTCTTGAAGTAGAGTTCTTATAAAGTTTTATTGAAGTTTGAGAATCAGGCGAAGAGGATGGTTCGATATTTTTAGCTTTAAGGAATTGAATTTTTTTAGTTAACGTTTCGTTTGTTTGATTTTAGTTATCTTCAGGTCAGTTATCGTCATTTTGATATTTGTTGACTCGTTGATAGTAAATAATTAGATATTAACATTAAAATGAAAAAAGTTTAATTTTGATCAATTTATGTAGGTAAATCATATATTTCGGTTGTTTGACTTTGTGCACCTTCAGGATTTTTCTACGCGTCAAGTATAAATAAATATATATTGTAAAATTATAATTAATGGTATTATTTATTAATTACAGCTTACTTGTACGGCTTGCCAATGAGTTGCATCATATGATTATTTCAATTAAGGCTAATAAATGTCTAATAAACTATAAATAGTACAGCTGGCCAATGAGTTATTCATCTTAATCAATAATAAATAAGCACAGTGGGCCAATATTAGTAACTGATGAAAAGTGATAAAAAGTCTAAAACAAAGATAGCTCATATACTAGAAATTAGTGCAACTGGCCAATATAAACGTTTTAAACGTGCCGAAAGATAAGCAGTATAGCTGGCCGACAAGTTTATTCGTTAAGGGGAAGTCCCCAAGTGGCGTACACCTAAGGTTATTTATAAATAAATCAAAAAATATTTTACGAAATGTTTATTAAATTATAACTTATGGTAGATAACAAAGTTAGAAATCAAACTAAATTAACAAAACCGCAATCTTTACTAAAAAACAATTAATACTATCAATCAAACTTTGCTATCAAAAAATATGATTTTAAACAGTGGCACCTAGCCTGCATTGATCACATAAGTAGCCATCTCTACAACTCTGGAATGTCTGCATATGTGTCTTTGTCAAATATTCTTAGATATTGCAAAAAAAGTCACCATTTTTCGTTTTCAGAACGACATTTTCGTTCATTTGATGGCACCTACTAAAATTCGTTAAAAGATCTAATGATATTTTACCATTTTACGGATAACAATCAAGTACAACTTTTATCTTTGCATATCACTCAAATGTAAATGCATAAATATGCTAGAATTACTTCCATTGATATTTAGGTGGCGCTGTGATTTTGCGCCTAAAACAGAAAAGGGTTGCTCCCGCCGTGACCGTGTGCGTCACAGGAGTCTTGGCGCGTGATCCTGCACCTGTGTGCCCCCTGCGCCCCTTTCACTTGTATTTTGAAATGAAAAGATTTATACTCGCTTAAATAATACGTGTTAAATAGAGTGTCCGGTCCTTGGTGCCGTCCGGCGTTACGGGACTTCCCCCTACATTATATTCAAAATTATATTATTCCTGAGGTTTCATCCTGAAATCATCCTGTCCATATATGTGGGTCACCAAATATGCAAAAGGCCTATAATTTCGAATAACCGAACCGTGATCGTGATCGTGATCGACATCGTCATAGTCCCAATCCATATCTCTCTCTCTCGCTTTACACCATATAACATTGTCCCCATCTCTGTCTATCTTGTACGCATGAGCGAAAGAGTGCGCTGGCCAATATCCCCGTCTCCCTCTTTGCCATATTGGAGGGTTGGGTCTTCGCGAACGCGGCCGAAGGCGTGGTTGGTTCGTGCGTGCGCAAAAGGTAATATGTATATACATATATGCATGCATGTATGCATGTATGTATGGATGTATGTATGTATGTATATATGTATGTAGTATGTATATATGTATGTAGTTACAAGGTGTAAATGTTACATGAAAAGATTTGCAGATTAAACGCATCGCCCGGCGGGTTAATAATGCGGAGTCATTTGTCGGCCAGCTGTACTATTTATAGTTTGGCACGTTTTTTAGGCTTATTGTGAATTAAGAAATTTTTGAATTGGTAATTTAATGTAACCCATTGGCCAGCTTTTCTATATATAGTTCAACAACGGTGTTGTATCTAATTTTATTAATTTGGATATCTCATTAAGTAAGAATATGAAGTTACCTACTCTTTGGACAGCTGTACTATCTATAATGAATGAAATTAAAAGTATGTGCTGTATCATTTTCGACATTTTATTATATATCACGATGGGCCTTAGTAATGGGCCTAATAACCGCAAGGTTGATGCTGTACTATTTATAGTTTATCAGGATACGGTGCATGTTCTAAAAAAGCGGCCTTTAAAAATACATTTTTTAAAAATTAAAGCACTTTTTGCAGGTCTATATCTTGGCGTACACTGATGATGAGATGCTCAAAACGTTTGTCAAATTTGTTTATTGATTTATTCACAAGTAAGCCGTAATTAATAATACCATTAATTATAATTTTACAATATATATGCAACTTTTCTATATGTAGTGCCTCGGTTGCTATTGAAAAAAATTTAAATGAAAAAAATGAGCAAAATAAATGTTAGGTGGCAGTTTCTATATAATCCAATTGTATTGTTACAGCTTTTTTTATTAAAAAGTTATAAAAAATATAAAAAAGTTAAAATAATATAAAAAAATTCGTTTGGCCCGCTGTGAATAGTACAACAATTTTATTACTCATTTTATGAGTCATTTTCAATATAAGTTAGTAATGAATTAAAAATTACAATTAAAAATTAACAAATTCTGTTTCACTATAAATAGTAGAGCCGGCCAATATTTTTCAAAGTGATTTATTACCCTAAATACTGGATTAAATTCCTGTGTGCATATTTTAGTACGGAATCCTTTTTCAAAAAATCATTTTTCACCTTAAATAGCATCTTGTTTATAAATACATATAGAGCAAGAGGCGGTCGTTTCACCGGAAAATTACAATAATCTTTTCGTAAATGAATAAGGACACCCTGTATTTAAAAAACTATGCTCTACAACCTTAAATTAATATATATATATATATATATATATATATATATATTTGTATCTATGTATTTATATTTTAGGGTATCACGCGAAATCCAAGACATAAGTATGGTCCTGTCAATCAAAAGCTGTCGGATTTTCTTTAATATATATTTTCAAGATTTCGAAAAAGCGATGAAATAAACAAACAAATCAACAACAACAAAATCAACGTGATTTTGTTTCTTATAATTATTAGAATCCGACCTAATAATATGTATTTCTTGATGAGATTAAAACACGGCAGCTAAATGGGGATGCGATTGTAAATTTAGGTTATATATATATATATATATATATATATATATATATATATATATTTATACATATATATATATATACACGTGTGTGTGTATAATTCTTTATAATAGGTAATTTTATGCATTTTATTACCCAGATCGCTGTGAGATAAGGCTAATGCAACACACAATCGCAAGTAAGAACTTTATTATATATATGTATACATACATATATATGTATACATGTTTGTGCTTACATACATAAAGGTCCATAAGGTCTTCTTCGGCAATTTCGAATTATTCACGGATTATTCTGCAACAAAAATTACTTCGGACGCCCAGCGAAAAAAGGACAAAACTGCCCACGCATAAAAAACTAATTTTTGTAAATAAAAATGTTATATTTTGATAATTTTATTCAAAACTTTTTGTACTTTCATATATTTGTGAGTTGGGTTAAAAACCTATAAATATTTCCGGTACTTGTTGAAAATGTTGGTATTTGCAACAAGAAAGACGATTTTACTGACGGCAAACTCAATAAAAAACTAGATATATCCTGAAAAAAAAGATCAACTCATATTTTTGGGGTCAATGGATATGTACAGATCAAAGGTATGGACTCTAATGGAGACATAACCTGAAGAATTTGAAAGGTACGGATAAGGTAGAATAGTATATTTTACCATAATTGGACTTATTGATAAAAGTGTATGTATTATATACAAATGGAACAGTAAGTACGTTTTTGGGATAAGAAGCTTAACAAGTAAAAAGTGATTGAAGAACATGAAGGTTAAAAATATCCTATTGTATAACCGTTGCTATATTTACGAAAAAATCCATTCGACGCATATAATGATGAAAAATACAAAGAACTGCAAAGAATAATCGCGAATCGGCGAATTTCCATTCCTCAACCTCCTCCGCCGCCTCCACTGGCGTTATTGCCGTTTGGCACGAGACAAAACCGCTACGGAACACAATTTCCTATTATTCAACTCCACCGCCATCGTGGTATCATTCATAATAAATAAAAAGACGAAATACGAAATACGAAATACGAAAGACTAAACTAAATATATAAAAGCGTATTCATTGTACCAACATACGGACATGAAATAATACAATATCGTTGTACCTGTTGTTGTGTTGTTGGCAATATAATTCCGATGCATCTGTATGTATTTTATTATTTTTATTCTATCGTGATGGAGAGCAATTCGTTGGAATTAAAAATTGAGGGTGAAGGGTTGCTGGGAAATAAAGATTTTTTTTAACTGAAAGTAGTCACTATTTATGTAGCATAAAACCATGTAAACCTAAAGTAAGTAATGTATCTAATGTGCATTTTATCCAATTTTTCTTTAATTATTTCTATTACTGCCCACGCATAAAAACCAATTTTTATAAACAAAAATGTATTCAATTTTCCAATAACGTACTACATTATATAAACTACAAAAATAACCATTATAAAATAGTACATAACTCAAAAAAAAATTAACGGAACGTTTTTATTTCAGAATGTTAGTTTTTTGTGCGCGGCAGTTTTGCCCTCTTCTGGATGAGCGCTCTAGATAATACAAATAATTGAAGAAAAAATTGATAAAACCAAAATTTAATTAATTATTGAACATCATGCACTTTTAAGTTTTAAGCAACAATATAAGTTGTTATTTTTAATATAAAAAAATCCTTCATCCCTCTGTTACCCTTCTAGTTTCAGAATAAACAAATACCAAAATTTTCAACAAGTACCGGAAATATTTATAGGTTTAACTCAACTTACAAATATATGAAAGTAAAAAAAGTTTTGAATAAAATTATCAAACAAGAAAGACGATTCTACTGTTTCATCGTCAGTCAGATAGTAGAGTAGTAGAGTTTTGTCCCTTTACATATATTAATTTGCTCGTCAGTAGAGTCCTTTCTTTGTCTTTTAAGGCAATATTTATTTTGCTTATCACTAGTCCTTTATTTTTCTATGCTTTTCATTAGTTTGCTTGTCGGTAGAGTACTTCATTTGTATTTTTTTTATAGGAAATAAATTATCTTATTTGAATTAATTACAGTAAAATACAACTAGCTAAGCCTAACATTAGTATTATCTAATACAATAACTTGAAGAAAAAAAATGTTATAAAATTCAAATAGTTTAAATAAGGCTTGTAGATCTT
This sequence comes from Ctenocephalides felis, assembly GCF_003426905.1. Lineage (NCBI taxonomy): Eukaryota > Metazoa > Arthropoda > Insecta > Siphonaptera > Pulicidae > Ctenocephalides > Ctenocephalides felis. Next base: position 58,843,392 of record NW_020539725.1, on the reverse strand, counting down.
GAGATTCTTCTTATGGTAAAAATCCTTTAAATATTTATTTTGGATCAAAATTAAGTTTACTTGTCAGTAGAGTCTTTTTTTCTTTTATGCTGCTATTTAATTTACTCGCCAGTGATATCCTTTATGATTTAGGTTACGTGATACAATGTATATTTTTGTCGCGATATAATGTAATTTACAGTTAAATAATAACAATATAATAAAGGGTGCTATGTGTTCTTTATCTACAAAAGGGTTTTCAGGTCATCCATCACCCAATTGATCACTTTCGAAGTAAAGTGATGACGATTTTAAAAAAACGTCAAAAGTTGTCAAGTGTTCGATCATCATTTGTATCGCTTATTTATATTTTGAAGTGATTGATTTGTCAAAGTTACCGTTGGAAATATAAAAAAGTAGACATACGATGTAAATATTGTATATATGTATATATTAGTGTGTGAATAAGGCATCATCGTAATAATCGACACAAAAATGTGCGATCCTTATCGAAATCAGCGGCTCTACTCGACTTAATGGCTTTTATCTACGATGGCATCTCTCTATTCGCTTTATTAAATATTAAATATGGATTTATGTATATTTATATACATATACATATATAAATGTATATACTTATATACACATACTACTAATATAGAGTCATTATATGAATAATGTAATGTAAGTACCATTTGTACACGATGATGACATCAAATTCGTGTTGATGGCATCACGTTAACACTTTTAGGAAGGATCACACTGTCGTATAAATCATTTATTCTAATCGAAGGAATGTATAATATGATGGTTTGGTCGTCAGTAGAGTCCCTTTATGATTTCTCAAGTCTAAATGTTTTAGTTTGTCAGTACAGTTCAGTCACTTTTTTAAAAAAAGTTATATACGAATAATTTAATATGTTAATGAAACTGCAGAGAAAGCAAATTATAATTTTCTGAAATCACTGCTTGTTTGCTTGTCAGTAGAGTCCATTTTCTCTGCCAGTTTGCTTGTCATTGGGATAATTTATGCCAGTTTGGTCGTCATCGGAGACTTTTTTATTCCAGTTTGCCCGTTATTGGAGTCTTTTATGACAGTTTGCTCGTCAATAGAGTCCCTTTGTATGCCAGTTTGTTTGTCAGTGAAGTCATTTATGCCAGTTTGCTTGTCATTGGAGTCCTTTATGCCAGTTTGTTCGCCAGCAGAGCCTTTTATGACAGTTTGCTCGTCAGTAGAGTCCATTTTCTATGCCAGTTTGTTCGTCAGTAGATTCCTTTAAGCCTGATTTCCCGGCAATAGAGTTCTTGTTCGGTAGAAAATATTTATTATAGAAAAATCTATAATAAACTAATCATTTTTGAGACCATATTCATCTTTATCTTCTTAGTTGACGCAGATTTCGCTCGTCAGTACAGTCCTCTTTTCTTCAATCTTTATTGATATTTTTATCTTCTACTTTGCTATATAGTTACAAATTACAATTTTCTAAAATATTTCAAAAACACAGCCAGTTTGCTTGTCAGTTGAGTCCTTCTTTTGCTTTTTTCAGGCTCAGATATTGTAAGTTTTTTTTTAAACCAGAGCTATTTCTATCTCCTTGGTTGATACATAATTTGCTCGTTAGTACAGTCCTCTTTTCTTCAATTTTATTATTTAATTTGCTCGATAGTAGAGTCCCTATTTTCATCTTCTGCATCGCCATTTAGTTACATATTGAATTTTCTTTATATATTTCGGCTCGTCAGTAGAGTCTTTTTTCGCTTCGAAAAATCGGTCGAACTTATACATGATACAGGTAAGAATTTTAATGTAAAAATCCTGAAGAAATCATGTTTGAAATTTACTATAGTTATAAAATTTAGGAAAAAGTATGAAGGAGAGATATATAAGTATTTGGTGTATAAATTTGCATTGTTTAGTCAAGCCCGGTGTTTACACGTATCGGGTGTTCATACAACTTGCCATGAGGGAAAATGCAACTTGCAACTAGTTGTAGAATTTATTTATCTGCACTTTATAATCTTATGTTTGACGTTTGAAAAATCGCATCGGGCGGAGTCGCGGGAATTTCTTAGCATATACAAATATTCATAAATTTGTATGTATCAGTATATGTATGTATGTATTTAATATCCATCGACCATTTTGACAATGTGCGAATGCCATAAGAGCGTAAGATAACAGATAAGCGATATATCTTAGCAATAAAACACCCGAGACACACGAGAAGGAGATATACAAATAAATAAATAAACGAAACAAAACGAATTGAATCGAATCGAATCGAAACGAAAGAACAAAATGGTTGTACGTGTGTGTGTGTGGTATGTGTGTGCGGATACACATTTATTTTGTAAGGAGAGATATCGTTCGGTCGTTTCGTTTTGTTAAATTAATGATTGTTTCTCGAATGTACTATATTATTAAAACGTATTTATAAAATCGTATATTCATAAATTTGTGCGATACGTTATGTATTATCGACGGTACATATGTATATATATATACATATAAATATATATATATATATATATATATATATATATATATGTATATATATATATATATATGAAATAAATCATTACCAGTGGCCCTAGGTCCTATCTAATCAGGCGCCTTTCTTAATAGACAAAATTTTACTTTTTTAATTAAACAATTTATTTTAAACTAATTAGATATCATTTTTTTATAGGGTGAATTATTGTAACCACAAAAGAATCCAAAATATTTTTTTTGCATATATCACGTTTCAAGTTCTTCTGAGCATATTGTCATTATTTAAAAAAAAAATGTATAAAAACTCGGTTCAACTTGACATAGTTACAAAAAATAAACAGAGCTTCATTATTTCTCCGAAAAAGCTTATAAATTTGATAATTTTTATTTTAAACATACATTACATCAATCAAATTATCAATGTGACTTCTAAGAATAAAAAGTTTGATTAGAAAGTGAATTACTCTATTTCATAGAAATTGATCTACTACTCTAAATAATATAAAATGTATACTTATAAACTTTTCTACACATAATTCTATAACTTAATTTTACACTCCGATATAAAATAAATTAAATACTTATATATTTCTGTATTAGATAATAATATCACTAAATTAAATGGTTTCCTAATATTTTTGTTTCTATAAATCTCATTAATTAAATTTATTTGTTGATATATATATATATATATATATATATATGATAAAAATTGTTTCTTGGGCATCCATCCAATTATTAAAAAAACAGTTTTAATGCAAAATGTTTTAATTAAGAGAACATACGTTTCGGGTCCAGATTTGACCCATCTTCAGTGCATACAAATAAATTTTAAAAAAATATAACACAAAAAACAACACAAAAATGCAACGAAAAAATAAGTATGAAATAAAAAATTGAAAAAACATCAAGTTATGAAAATTTTTGAAAATTGTAAAAATTAAAATAAATAATATGTTTTATTGTATAAAAGCTTATTCCAAAAACACATCTTGTTAGTTTGGAGACAGAGTTACGTGTCACGTTTACACGTTTACACGTATGCACTGAAGATGGGTCAAATCTGGACCCGAAACGTATGTTCTCTTAATTAAAACATTTTGCATTAAAACTGTTTTTTTAATAATTGGATGGATGCCCAAGAAACAATTTTTATCATATTATTTCACCATCTGAAGAAAAACCTCTCGCTTTATATATATATATATATATATATTCGTACTTTTATCAATGTGTTTATTACTATGTAGCACCCTTTACTAAAGGGATTCCGTTATGCACCCCCCGTCGGCAGTGCGCCCCTGTGTTTATCACAGTTTGGGGTCCTTTAGGTGCCCCTTTATATTTATTATTATTAAATAATTATTGTTTCGTTACAAAATTATAGGTGCGAAAAGTGGGCAAGTCGACTGATTTTCTTTATATAATTTTAACACGTTCCATTCGGGATAAAGATCGGTCACGCCGTTTCTAAAAAAAATATGAATAAAAATTAAAATGTCCGTGTATGTATTTAACATGTGTTTGTCTTTCAATAACGTGCAATAAAAATTTTTGTTCTAAAATAAATAATATGCAATAGTTTCACACGTTATAAATTGATCTAGAGCCACTGGGGATGCTTATAAATAAATAATAAATTGATACATTGATCTCTTACTCATTAAGTATATTATTTACACACGTCAGGAAGTTCGTGCAACTTGCCTTTAGGCAAAATTTCACTTACACCTAGTTCAAAATTCATTTTTCTCCCAACTATTAAGACGTTCTCATTATAACAATGGGACAATTTTTTCTTTTTTCTTCCGACGTCCTCATATTGTACTCGAGGAGGAATCTTAAAAGATGATATGTAACCTGATACTTTATTAGCCGGATAAAAAATTTATATATATACGTGTAATAGTTTTATATCGAAATATAAATCTGATACAGACATCCGGGGCTCTAAAAACAGGATACAGATTCAGATTCAACAAAGACTCAAATATCGAATTCGATCTAAATCTTGGCGAAACAGTTTCAGCTGTTTCCTTTCTGCAACTCGTTTAAAAATACCAGTTTATTTTGTATGGTGACAGAATGACGATGGAAATGCAATTCAAATGCGATTTTTCCGAAAAGGACTGAGCCTTGGATTCCTCGTCTAGAACTCATATTGCTCGTCAGTAGAGTCCTTTGTCTGGCGAAGGCGCTCGTCCTCATCCCTCTCGTGAGTGTATATATATATATATATATATATATATATATATGTATTTATGTATGTATATATGTATATTTCTACATATATATGGCTGTATCTCGTCCTCGGCGTCGCAAATTACAGGGTACGCGCACGAGTCGTTTCGCAATGCGAAAATGTTCTCCTCTTCAAAAAAAGAGAAGACGAAAAAATAATGCGAAATCATTTTTTATTATTATTACTTTTTGCATTTTTCGTATTTTATTTTTATATTTTTCATTTTCGCTTTTCGAAAGTTCTTTTTGTTGCTTTTTTCGAAAAATATTCAAAGGCGAAAATTCTTTGGGAGATTAATATGAACGAGAACCAGGCATATCGCACCAGACGAAATATTTTATAAAATTATAGAAGAATTTCATGTTCTTACTATGTATATGTACTTTTATACATATTCCAGAAGGTAAAGAAAGATTCTACTGACAAACGAATTCAATAACAAATCATTTATCAAATAAGAAGTTATAAAGTTTATATTTAATAATTATTATAGAAGCCTGCTTTTTTGAGATCAGATTCATTTATATCTTATATATAAAAATGGAGCTCTTGATCAAATGATCTGCTAAATCTCGAAAACGGCTAAACCGATTTGGCCAGTCTTCGTCTTGAAAAATTCGTGCTAATCAGTAGGTTGTCGGAAAGGTGATATATTATTTCAAAATCGCGTAGCAACTTTACATTTTTAATTTGAATTTATTTTAATTTGTCGAATGTAACTTGAAACTTTTCAAAAAGCAGATCAAAGAAGAAATACTTAATTCATTTTTTATCTCTCCTCGCAAAAATTTGAAAATTTTTTATAAGCTCAGTAGTATTATTAACAATTTTTTACTTAATACTTTTTTACTTAAGCAAAACAACGTTTGCCGTTGCAGCTAATTTTAAATAAATCTGTTCTCAAAAAAACAGACTTCTGTAATAATTATTTTCTACCAATGAAAACTCTACTGGCAAATTGTCAATGTCTGGGCTTGAAAAGAGCAAAAAAGGACTTTACTGACGAGCTAGTTTTAATTTTAACTATTGCCGAAATATATGAAAAAAATTCAATATGTAACTAAATGGCAATGTAGAAGATAAAAGGACTCAATTAATGACGACCTGTGTGTACCAGTGTCGCCTATAGACGACATCCAGTGAGTCAATCATTTTAATTTTCATTTTTTTTCATATTTATTCTTTGCAGAAATACTTTTCAAAGTATTCTCTTAATATTATTTTCGTAATCTCTATAATTTCCGAATGAATCTCTTTGGAAACGAGATTGTTCAACCCGTCGAAGTAAAAGTACATGCAACAACAACAAGACGAGAGTGTATAATTTCGGTGTCAATAAATCAATCGCTGATGAATTAATTGAAAGGTGACGCAAAGTAGGGCAAAAAGCAACATCATGATGTTCTTCTTGACATAATACGATGTTTAAGGTAATGGACACTGGAACTGGTAACCAGGAAGATCTAAAAGGGTTACGGCTGCAAGAAATTGGCTTATAAAGTTAGTTACACCAATGTTTGAAGTACTGAAAGATCTGCAAAGACAAGAAAATAAACAGGAAAACAGGAAAATCTGCCGAGGCAATAGATGCAGAGTCTTTAGTATAGCAAAATATGTAAGAAAAAATGAAATTAAAAATCGAATGCAGAATAATGCACATGATAGATGCAGAAGTCTGGTGCACCTGAAGATCTGCAAAGAACTTTGGTGTGGGAACAGTTACTGGAATATCTGCTGAAAAAATATATGCCTAGGATACGATTGTAGACTATAAATAGTTACAGGACATTTTGCATAATAGATACAAGAAAGATCTTTAAGGAAAGGATCTGCAAAACCAGCATATGCAGAAGTACCTATAAGGATGCATGATAATATTTATGGCTATAAAAGTGCAGAACTGTAAGACTAACAAATATATATCTGCAAGGGTAATATATGTAAATTAACAATAATTATAGAATGAGAGAAGAAATAAATAAGAAAGTCAGTATTGCTTACTTAGGCCATTTATGCTGAAAATTTACAAGAAAATAGAAAACAAAAAGGTGTAGTACCCGAAAAGGGCAAATACTGGGTCAAAAATTCGGTAGATCTATAAGGACAATAGATACAGAATTTGATGCAAAAAATCTTCAAAGAAGTTGGCTACAGGAATATTTTCAAGTGCAAGAACTGGTTTTTAGAAATATATGACAAAGCAATTGGTAACTTAATCGAAAATGAAATTTTTTCCATTTTTCGACGTTTTGAAGGTTTCTGAACATTTTGGCATACCTAAAAAAAATTGGATGTGTGTGTATGTATGGATACAATTTTTTCTCCACGTTTTACGGATCAACCGATTTGAATGATTCAATTACCATTCGATTCCTATTGATAAGGAGATGTGCTGATTAGTTTTTGGCAAAGGCAGGTCCAGCCGTTACGGAGATACGGAGCAAAGAGTGCAGAAAATACAAATCGAGTTTTTGAGAGAACGGAGTATCGGGTTTGAATGATTTAAAAAACATTCAATTTGTAATGATTGGGAGAAGAGGTGATTTGTTTTTTGCAAAGACAGGACCCGCCATTTCGAAGATACAGAGCTAAATGTGCAAAAAATTGCAGTTTTTGAGAGAACTAAGCGTCCGATTTGAATTATTCGAAGAACTTTCTGCTTGTATTGACAAAACAATTGCTTTTGAGGATGAATAGAAAATTATTACATCTTTTTTTATTTTCCTTAAAATATTTTTGTAATTTTGGATTAAAAATTCAAAAAATTACCCAGTCTAAGCGCCACTCTGGTACAAATGTTTACCCAAGTGCGTTTAGACTGTTTATGTATTGGGGCGATGTTCCAATTTTGTGAAAACTATTAAAAAATGTGAAAATGCCGCCAAGCTAAGCACAGTATAAGTGAAAATGTCGCACAGAATTATTTGCAAATGCCCAATAGACTGTGACTATACGGGAGCACTCTTTCAATTTTGAGCAACTATTTTTTTTTTTTTGAAAATGAATTCGAAATGAAATGACGTTTGTTAATGTTCCAGAAATAAATTGATTTATGATCTACTTTTGATTTGCTCAGAAATAACAAGATAGCAAAAATAATTAAAGTTACAGTATTTGTAATAATATATTTGTAATAATATGGTCAAAATTTCTCGAATATTTCATTACGGTACGGGAAGTTCCAGCAATTTGCCTTAAGGCACGTTGCCATACACCACTAGTTATTAATAGATATTGCTAAGTTTCTCAGATTGCAAATTATCGCAAATACTCTACATAGACAATTATAATTTTCCTTTATCTATAAACAACATGTCAAAACATTGTCGTTGTTATTTACTATGTCTTATCTGACCTGTCGATAACGAAACAAATGTGTATAATATTCTAATTTTCGACATTTAAAAACAATTATCGTGACATTGTTTGTCACATTATTGTTGTTAAAAATCAATATGTTAACGATAAAATGAATAAAAATCGGAAAGGTGTTTTTAATTCCGCAATTTTCGATTTGAACGCATGATAAGGTGCAGAAACGTGAGCACGTGCGATGAAAATGCAAATTTGGTAATGGAAACATTACTAGGTGTGAGTGGCATGTGCAAACTTTATGTAAATACTATTGGATACTTTTGCAAATAGTCTTTGCAGAAGAAAAGGTTCGTTTCGTTTGTTTATGCTGTTTTTGTCTAGTTGTATATAGCAAAATTTTGCGAAACATCTATATAAAAAAATTCAAAGTATATCTACCTAAATACATATTTCCTTTACCATTATCTTTATAAAAGAGAATTTTCCATTACCCATTATCCATTATCCATTATCCCTTATCCATTACGTGTTGTTGTCTTTTCAACCGCGTTATAAAAGAATCGACTGCGATGATGTAAAAGGAGCGTTTTATACGATGAATAAATAATTCATTAATGAGGGAGCCGGTTGGTGGTAGTAAGTAGTAAGTAGTAATTCATACTTTTTCATCAAAAAATCATTTTTTAAACATAGAGGCGACATTAGAGGAACCTCGTAACGTGTTATTAGGGAATGCTGACGATACATAATTGATGTATCGATATATATACGATATTTTGGAACGAGAGGCGGCGACACGCATGGAAAATATTATAGATATAAGTTAAATTTTTATGGTATAAGAAATATGCGTTTTGCAGAAGCCTATGAAGTATATCTATAGAAAATCAGCATAAATAATAATAATTGTTAACGGGTGGTGTATGGCATCCCGGTTAAATAATGTTCGAGGAATTCTAATTGTTTTCAAATATATTATTATAAATACTGTAACTTTCGTATAATAAAAGACCTCATATAGACGAGGTTTTATATTGTTACATGAAAAATTAATAAAACATAGACAAAACGGAGTTAGCATTAAAATTATTAGCAAAGTTAAAATTATTTATATCAATTATATAAGTGACCTTTGGAATTTTAGCTTAAAATTAAAATCCGAACTAAATATGTCTCCTTTATCATCGTGTCGTCGCCTCCCGGACAGTGACAGTAGTCGATGATGAATATTTGATGAAAGATGAAAAATTGTGAAGTGATTTTTGTTAAGTAAAAGTCAAAAGTAATTCCGGGGTGGATTTTTATACGATTCTGTCAGCCTTATAATTATCTATAAGAGTTGGAGATAATTATATACGTAAGTAGATAGAACTGGATATATATGTGCATACATATGAACTATATAACATTTCGAATTTTTATATATATAAGCATCGATTCTTCGAAATCACAAAGACGTTTTGCACAATTTTGTTTAATGCAATTTGTTAAAAACAGAATAAATAAACAAAACGATACTTTTTCCTCAATATTTGTAAATATCTGGATTTTTGCCTGAAAGCAAATTGCTACCTATATCTGGTGCTAAATTAAGTAAAGTTAGAAATAATATGAAACAAACTGACCCCAGAATTGAAAATAATGAAAGGAGGCTCTACTGACGAGCAAATTAATTTAGTACTAAATGTAAAATAAATACAAATTTAGTTTTAGTGGAAATTGTTTTCTATTCGTATTCTACATGCCAAAAAGCTCTATTTATTTATTTAACTAAAGCTTCTGAAGCTTGTTCACTACAAATTTATTAAAAGTGTATATTTTATAGACAAACCACATAGTTAATGTTACTGTTTGGATTCTATTAAAAATGACCTTTCAAATGATACCCCACATGCCATAAAAAACAAAAGTCTAAAAATTTTGAAGTAAAACTTTTTTAGACTCTTCTGCTACTAATTTGTGAAAACGTGTATATTTAGCAAACAAACCATATAGTTGATTTCACTTTTGATCTATAATTGAAAATAATATAAATAGAACTCTACTGACGACCAATTACAAAAAGACTCAACTGACGAGCAAAATCAGTTTCTTTCTGCACACACACACACACACACACATATATATATATATATATATATATATATAATATATATATATATATATATATATATGTTTATATATATATATATATATATATATATATCGGTGTGTGTATGCTACATTGTTACTCTTACTTTCTTACTACGAGAGCGAAATGTTTTGCATAATGTCGATAATTTTGATTTTAAATTACAGACTTTTCAACGTTTTAATCATTATCATTAAAATGCAAATAAAAAAAGAGTAAAACGTATCCACACAACATACATACATACATACATACACGTGTTGCTGTTCTGATTTTTATGCAAAAAAGACATCGTAAAAGTGTTGTCTTAATAATAATCGAACTAAAATATATAATTATGCGCGTCATGTCAGTTTATTATTATTATTATTATTTATTATTAACAGTTTTTATTGACATATGATGTGTCTATAAATACGTTTATAATTTGCTGTCTTATCTTATTGCTTGCTTAACTTAAGACAACATGTAGATATTGTTCAAAGATAATTAAACCGAATTCTAATTCACCATCAAGTGCTGTATATGTGAACTCACTTCAAAATTCGAATTCTGTGCAGAATGACCTTTCGAATGATGCCCCACATGAAGTAAAACTTTTTTAGACTCTTTTGCTACAATTTTGTAAAAATTTCGGAAAAATCGCATAGTTGATTTTAGCACTCGCTACAAAAGTTGCATCTCAATTATTTAAAAAAAACAATATATTTTGATTTGATATATCTGATTTGAGATTCAATCTGTTCGTTAGTAGAGTCCCTTTTCTTAGAGATTTTTTCACAAAATACCAGTAAATGTCGGTCAATCTGTATTTTTGAAACTATAAATAAAACAGAGTTGCTCCCGTTAATAAGTGGTTAGAGTTATGGGATTTGAATCAAAGGTCCGGGAATTGTTACCTGCCTCGCACAGCTTGATGCCAAGCAGCAGTGAGATAAAAATATAGACAGCAATATATTTTCAAGACAAATAACTCTTATCAGATACTGTTAATAAAAAAAATCAACATTACAGAAAATGTACTAACATGCATCTAGATAAGGATATGACAACCATTTGGGTAGCTACCTATAGAACATATTGAGTAAGTTAAGGCACGTGGTCAAATAGCTTTATAGGGCTATTGAATTCTTATTGCTGTTCCAAAAATATACAAAAGAATAATGAAATAAAACTGAACAAATGCACATTATTAGATTCTCGATGATTTATTAATGAGGTGTTGAGGTGAGAATTGATGCTGAATCTGTGATGAGGTATCTATTTCTTTTATCTAGTGCCATTATATAGATATAATAAAATAAAATCAAGTACTATAGCGAGTAGTTACATCTCGGTTCCCATTTCATTTGCTTGTTGCGATTGCGATGCAATTATATTGTCTCGATTGTCTAAGACGATGAACGCATAAGAGAATCACACACACACGCAGAGATCATACGAATAAGTACGAGAGCCGACGGACAAATGAACAACAGATAGACAATGTAATATAGTCTGATTGTGAGTAGTATATTTATTTATTTATTATTATTTATTTATTAATTATGCTGAGGGATGAGCAAATGGAGACCGCAGACTAATCCAAACTCTACACATGGGGCAAAAAGTAAAGGTTCGAGTGAATCAAGGAGATATAAACAGCATTGAAATAGGTAGAGGAGTGCAGCAAGGATGCTGCATGTTACCGATCCTATAATGGCTCGTCAGTCAACGAGGCACTTGAGGCCACTGGGGATTTCTGGATTGGAAGAAGTGAAATCACTACCATGAAATACGCAAGATCTCGTAATGATGACTAGAATCGTCGGAGTAGTAGAAGACAAAGAATAGAGATCAACATCGACAAATCAAAAGTAATGAGAATATCGAAACGAGATGAGTTTTAGAGGATGACCATGCATTAGGACAAGTATCGCAAGCGACAAAGCGGCATTCATGAAGAACAGATCGCTACGGACGAGCAAATCGAGTCTTGACTAGCAAAAGAGACCAAAAAAGTGCTATGTCTAGAGTATTACTCTGTACGGATCAGAGACATGGACTTTAAGAAAGTCCGACAAGAACTATTTGGAGAGTTTTAAAATATGATACTGAAAAAGATAAAGTTATCCAAAAGATAGATAAGGTAGCCCAGCGGTTTTGGAGATACAGAGCTAAATGTTAAAAAAATGGCAGTTTTTGAGAGAACTAAGCGCCCGATTTAAATAATTTAAAAAACTTTCTGCTTGTTTCAACAAAATCATTGCTTTTGGAAAAAAAAATTTGTTTCTATTTTTTTTTCAAAAAATATTTTTGTAATTTTGGATTAAAAATTCAAAAAATTGCCCAGGCTAAGCACAGTCTAAGCGCCACCCTGGTACAAATGTTTACCCAAGTTTGTGAAAACTATTGAAAAATGTGAAAATGCCGCCAAGCTAAGAACAGTATAAGTGAAAATGTCGCACAGAATTATTTGCAAATGCGTTTATACTGTGACTATGCGGGAGCACTTTTTCAATTTTGTGCAAATTAGGCAACTATTTTTTTTTTGAAATTGAATTCGAAATGAAATGACGATTGTTAATGTTCTGGAGATAAATTGAATTATTTATAATTTACATTTGATTTGCTTAGATATAACAAGATAGCAAAAATAATGAAAGTTACAGTATTTGTAATAATATACTTGAAAACGTTTAAAATTTCTCGAATATTTCATTACGGTACGGGAAGTTCCAGCAAATTGCCTTAAGGCACGATGCCACACACCACTAGTATGAATAAATTTAAACACCGGTGCCAGGTCTATGATACAAATACATCCGAAGAAAAGTCGTGCGACTAAAAAAGACACCGGCGACTAAATAGAAAGACAAAAGAGAACGAAAGAAACTGCTTAACCGCTTTTCTTAATTATAACAATTATATCGAATTATTTACTCGATTTACTACTACTAGTTACACATTCTGTTCTAATATTGAACTATTTATAGCACACTGCTGTAAAAGAAACATTTGTGCATTTGTTTAATAAACCGGTTATAACTTTTCAATCGCTCGTCCGAATCGAATACGATATTTGGGGAAATTGTGTAAAATTGAATTATGTATACATACTTGTTTCAAACACTCTAACACCCTAGAGCAGCAACTTGGTATACTCCAAAATTGCACTTGAACGAAATTAAGTGCATTAGTACCTTATACATTTTGTATTTGTATGTGTATTAGTATCTCATATTGCACTTATGTTTGAAACCATTCGATTGTTATGAATGAGGTGTATGAGAAATTTGTGCGAAATTAATTAGACTAGATTTATAAGTGACTTAGATTTATAAGTGTTCATAGATAATGAGACATATTTTTGGTCTATGATGGTTACTTTTTCACAATCACAATTTCAAGATTGCAAATTGTTAGTATCGAAACGTGTGTTGCTTACCATTATCGTAACTGTTAATTTTGGAGTCGGCCATCCGTCGCACTCTTTCATATCCTGAAAAAAAAACGATAAAAATAATAAAACCAATATTTAAATGACAAATGTCACAATAAATAATCGAAACGTGTAGTAGATAATAATGGCAACTGCCAAGGTTTACGACACTGGCAATGAATTTACAACAATAAATATTTAAACAATAAGTTATTGTTATTTATATTTGCATACGTTACGATTTATTTGCATAATGCATACTAATAAATATAAAATACGGACGGAAAACTGGAACACGAGAATATTTATATTTATTAACAAATATTCAGCACATATCTGCTATTTATACTTATATACTTACCGATACTTTGGTACGATACTTTTTTCAGTCCCAAAATATGAAAGTATTGCTTTTTTTTAAAATTTAAGATAAAATACCTGTTACACCTAGTGTTTAATTTTATTTACTTAAAATATTCAACTAGACATTTATAAAACAAAATATTTCATATTGAATGCAAAAATTCATTTCAGTTTAGGTTTTTTATTCATAAAATCAAAACAATGAAAAAAAACTATTAAGAGTTTAAAGACCCGATTGCGAAACAATCTATATAAGGATATATATATATATATATATATATATATATATATATATGTATAATGTAAGTTGTACATTAATAACAATTATCGAAGTATTCCAACACAAGAAACTCGCTTAGACAATTTAATTACAGGGTATGTGCGATGTGTTATGTGTGTTTGGTATGGCGAGGGCCACATTTATATATATACACACACATATGTATATATATATATATATATATATATATATATATATATATATACATATTTATACATCTAAAATTTAAATAAATTGAATATTTATACAAGAGGCAATTAAACTCGTAATATTATATTAACACACGGAAAAGTGCATGTGCCTCCTTTGAAAAGGCTGAAATAGAAATGCATTATCATTAATAGACGCTTAGTTTTACCTAAAGCAAGTTGCTTAAACTATTCTAAATATGTAATTTGTTTTTCTCTATCCATCTCAATCTGTTTCTCTCTGTTTTTCTCTATTTCTCTATCTCTATCTAGCAATTTTGTACCTTTTTCGATTCCTGCACAAATAGAGTATTAACTTTAGTTCGACATCACACATGTGTTATCAAAGTGAAAACAGAAAGTTACATTCATAAGTTTGTTATTTGATCTTTGTGCCATTTGGAGGTTAGGTTTCATATCGTATACATACTCATAAGATTTTTCAACTTACATAACTTAACTATTTTACCCCTCAGTACCTGTATTACTGTGGCACGGATATAATAATTGTTCGCAATTAAGTATTTTGGCAATTATCTATTTTTGTAATTCAGTAATTGAGTAAATCGGTAATTCAGCAGCGATCTAGAACAGGTAGAACCGACAATGATAGGAATTCACATAGCTAGTGGAAGAAAATAATCGTATCTAAGGTCGCCTAAGGTCGACGATGACCATTTTCTAATCATCCTGGGCGACAGTATAATTGGAACGGCTGACTGACTGCCTAACTGACTGACTGACTGACTTATTATCTATGGGACAGGTTTTTTACACATACATAAAAATACACACAAACATTAGGTATATGTAAAAGTAAACTACTAAACCGATTTTAAATTTGGTTTATTCGAAAATTTACATTTGCCACTTCACGTGGAAGAAATCCACAAACAACTATCATTTGTTACAAACTTTTTGTATGAATTATACATTGAAATTTAACATGTTTACTAACTTCCCAAAGACGAAATTGACTTCGTCACCAGAAAATCCGATTTAATCAGAATCTATGCCGAGTATATGTGTTTCGTAGGTTTTTACTGATAATTAGACAGATAAATTCTAATTTAACATCAAATACTCAAAAACATTTAAAAACTTATTTCAGTATTCGGATTCTACTGAAGACGAGCCTTCAATTGATACCCCACATGCCATAGAAGACACTATCTAAAATTTTTGAAGTAAAACTTATTTAGACACATTTACTAGAGATTTGTAAAAAGTGTTTATTTTGTGGACAAATTACATAGTGAATTAACTTCCCGTAGGGTAGTTATAAGTAAGGGCCGAAAATCGAAAATGAAAATTTTTGCATTTCTCGACGTTTTGAAGGTTTCTGAACATTTTGGCATAACTCGGAAAAAATGAATGTTAGTGCGTGTGTGTGTGTGTGTGTGTTTTGTATGTCCGCATTTTTTTGTCCACGTTTTCGGGCGCACGGATTAACCGATTTTAATGGTTTAAAAAACATTCGATCTCTATTGATAGGGAGATGTGCTGATTAGTTTTTGTCAAAGGCAAGTCCAGGCGTTACGGAGATACGGAGCAAAAAGTGCAGAAAATATAGATAGAGTTTTTGAGAGAACGGAGTATCGGATTTGGATGATCTAAAAAACGTTCAATTTGTAATGATTGGGAGAAGAGGTGATCAGTTTTTTGCAAAGGCAGGTCCCGCCATTTCGAAGATACAGAGCTAAATGTGCAAAAAATGGCTGTCTTTAAGTGAACCCAGCGTCCGATTTAAATGATCTAAAAAACTTTCTACTTGACTTGATTGACAAAAAAATTGTTTTTGATTGGATTGGATAAAAAATATTACTTTTTCTATTTTCCATAAAATATTTGTATTTGTAATTTTGGATTATAAATTCAAAAAATCACCCAGGCTAAGCACACTCTGGTACAAAGTCTAATCGCCACTCTGGTACAAGTGTTTTGAAAAATGTCTGGTACAAAACTATTGAAAAATGTGAAAATGCCGCCAAACTAAGCACAGTATAAGTGAAAATGTCGCACAGAATTATTTGCAAATGCGTTTAGACTGTGACTATACAGGAGCACTTTTTTAATTTTGTGTAATTAAGGCAACTATTTTTTTGAAATTGAATTTGAAATGAAATGACGATTGTTAATGTTCTGGTGATAAATTGATTGATGATTTACATTTGATTTGCTCAGATATAACAAGATATCAATAAAAATGAAAGTTACAATATTTGTAATAATATATTTGAAAACGTTTAAATTTTCTCGAATATTTCTTTACAGTACGGGAGGTTCCAGCAATTTGCCTTGATGCACGATGCCATACAAACTAGTTTACTTATTATTATCATCCCTTTTTCTAAAATTCCCACCGTAAAATAAAATCAATGAAATTGCCCCGGGCGTTTATTTTGATTCGGATCTCTCGCAGCGTGTCGCAGCATCCCTTCCTGTAATATTACGTATATCCTTACTGAAGGGCTGTCCCGTTTATCCCCGGTCTCCCCTATTTTTTGCTAATGATACGCTAATGACAAATCTCGAGCACGCGCCAGTCGACATTGTGGACCGTTTAAAATCGGAAAGGGACTTCAATGACACGTTTCGGTAGAGAGGAAATTTATTAGTGGGCAATTTATTGAACTAGAGATGGGTAACTAGTAAACCAAAGGTAACTAAAAAGTGTTCCATATAAATTACTGAAAGTTTAAGGCATACGAACGGTTTATCTTTAGCTACCAATTGTCAATTATTAAAAAATGACATGGCTAAAATTAAATACGTACGTATTAATTGTACTAGTTTTGACGATTTATAGGTGTCATCTTTCAGCTAAAATATAATAATTTAGTTTTCTGTTTTCAATTTGCCTGAAGAACAATTTACAGACTCCGTTTAGAAAATGAACTGCATTTGATGTTATATTGGAAAGAGCTCCCGATATATTTATAAGATAATTGGCCATCATATTCTATTGGCAAGTAGCAGAAAAGATAATTTTACACATATATAAATGTTCTTATAAATAAGACAACGTCGATAAATGATAAGCAAATTCATACAGCAACATTTTTTAATCTTATCTTATCCGAAAATTCCTTCGACCTCAAAACAAATGCAAATGCGAAAGCGAAACGTATATTTTATTTGTTATTAATAATAGTATATTATTATTTATATATAAATCATTCGGATGAAAGATGAAAATTTAAATAAAGTGCGTTTGAAAAATATATTTTTAATTATATATAAATATATGTGTGTGTATGTATCTACTATGTGTGTGTGTGTTTGATGTTCTTCGAGAGATAATGAAGGTTGTGCTAATTACAGGGTTCGAATTTAGAATCCTAATTTACACATACCAATTTATATACATACATGCACAATAAACATATGCATTTATATATTATATATAAATAGATAAATCCTTAGTCTTTTCGAAACGAGATACGTACCATCATCAGAATATCAAAAATATTTTTATATATAAGAATATGTTTCATCGAAATTAAAAGCAATAAATAATTCACTATTTATTATGTACGTTTCTGCACTGTATGCGTGTCATAATTATCTTTATGTATACTATTTATATATTTGTCAAAATATATTCATACTACAATATAATATTTTTATCGAAATCAACTGCGTGACCCATAAACGAAAATCGTATTTGAAATAAAACCATATGCTGTTTTAAATTCATTCTATATATATATATATATATATATATATATATATATATATATATATATATATATATATGTGTGTGTGTGTGTATAATATGTATATATGTATAGAAGTGTGTTTTTGTATGATTTAATGGACCAAATAATTATAGTAATTATCTGTAGTGTAAAAGAGAGATGAATAAGATTTTTTACGAAAAAACATCTGCTTCCTTTATATTGTAAAAAATAGTGCAGGCCGATCCTAAACACAAATATATATATATATATATATATATGTATATAGATATATATATATATATATATATACATTGTTAAACATTACATTGTTTTTTAATAAATTAAATCTAATGTCCTGCATACGTTTCGAGACCACATTTGATTCATCTTCAGCGCATATGTAGTTTATTTGAATAAAGAACACACAAAAACCACAGAACATGAACAAAAAATTAGTATATTAGGTCATATTTATAAAATATATATTTATATATATATTTTACAAATTTAAACGTTTATTATACGTTTTGATGCTAAATGTGTGTCAACACTCTGTTTTTTTGGATTCATTTTCATGCTGCAAATAAGTGAACAATTGATTTAAATCACAATTTATAATATATAGTACAACGGTCAATTCAAGTTGACAAAACTTCAAATATTTTTGTCGATTTCCTAAAGAAAGAAATTTTGAAATGAATCTTTCTATTTTGAAATGTCTTCCAGCATATGCTTTGATTTCCATCAAAGGCCTTCAGTGAATAAGTTTTAATTTACATTGAAAATTTCCAAAATCCGGATTGAATAGCTAATTTAAATCCATCCCTTGAATAAAAGGGTGCCTAATGCCTGATGCCTCCTGCCTTATTGGCGTCCGTTTGGCGTCGCCTTGGACGACTTATTATTATTGTAATAAAATCAAATTTTAACGTTTTAAAATTTTTAACGAACCTCAAACGTCGATATCGCGTTAAGGTCAATTTGATCCTTCAAATAGCAAAATCAGAGCACACCATAGAGACTATATTATAAAGAGACCCATACGCATACGCACGGCAGAGGGTAACACTGTCGCAACCATAGATGTATCCTTCGCAAGGATATACTCTACAATACATATATATATATATATATATATATTGTAGCGTAGCTGGCAAACATAATTCACGCGGTGGGCGTGCCCTTTATCACGCCCATCTGTACCAAAGATAAATTGCCATATACCATATATAAAACATTACCATTACACGGATGGATGTATAGTGTATATACCGGTATGTATATATATACTGATATATTATATACATACTATATATACATCACAGTGCCCGTACCTACAACATCTAGATAGTAGATATAAGAAGATACATTTGCGAATGTACATATGTGGAAACGTTTTCAAGTCGGGATAATATTTATATGTACAGGGCCGCCAAAGTTAGAAGGCACCTAACCATCCAACAAAGAGAACCTCAGGTTTACCCTTCGGGGATCTGCATGGTGATTGTGTTGATAGCCAAACCGAACACCTTCAAATATTACATGCCTATGAAAATCGGTTTAATTATAAAAACTAATTATTATTTGTCAAAATCCCACAAGAGTTAACCTGAGATTCACCTGGTAAGAGCTTAAGAAGTGTCGTGACAAATAAGTCACTTAAAAAGTATCAGTTCCAAACACTGAAAAAAGGTTTCGATGCAAAGAAATAATTGCAGCAAAATTAGATAGATAAATTAGATACCTATAAAGTAAGGTAACCAAATTATCGATACCGTGTACTAATTATAAGGCATCTATACAAAATGCGATCTAAAATGTTTGAAGTAAAACTTCTTTAGACATCTCGCTACAAATTCGTAATTTGTTAATTTCAGTACTAATTCGTAAATAGTGTAGTGAACTTTTTTCTATTTTCATAAGTTATATTAAGTTTGATCGACATTAGAGTTCTTTCTTCTAGTTTTATTAGTAACATTAGGATTGCTCTTTAGTAGAGTCCTTTTCTCTATTTTCTCTATAACTTATATAAATTATAAAAAAAATTATAAAATCAAGACGTTTGTGCAACTTGCCTTAAAACAAAATTCTTACAACTAATTAACTTCCCGAAGAAGAATTTTATATTTTCATCAAAAAATCCGATTCGCTAATTTTGTTTTCTCGACGTTTTTCGTTTGAGAAAATGAGTAGTTTTTTTGACGTTAGCTAAAATTAAAATTAGATGATTCACTTGGTATAATAATAGAGTACTTGGTCTTAATGAACATACTAAACCATTAAAGTCATACGGAAACTCAATTACAAAAAATGTTGACTTTTGAAAATTTGCTTTTAGAAAATACTCCGAGTTAACGTGTTTTCAATGATGTGTAATAAATCCACTCGGAATACTTTTAATCGCTCATAAATTAATTTTTTTTATTAATTAAGTCGATTATTCACACATATCGGGAAGTTTATGTAACTTGCCTCAATGTAAAATACCAATACCAACTAGTTTTTATTTACATTCATATGACCGCCGACGAGAATTCTAGTATTGATTCAAATTCAACTATAAAAAAAATTGAATCTAGTCTAGATTAGAAGAAAACGATCCCCTATATTTATTACCTCCTAATCCTTACTACTATATATACTGTACCTAAAGCGTGTGATTTAAATTTAAATTTGAAACGATGCTAATCACGACTAAATACACATCGAATGGGGGAGTGGTGTGGCGTCATCAGGCACACATCAGACTTCAAAGGATTTTCCACTCGAATTGGCAAACAGAATATGTCAGTTGATTTTATTACAATAATAATAAGTCGTCTAAGGCGACGCCAAACGGACGCCAATAAGGCAGGAGGCATCAGGCACCCTTTTATTCCTAGGGATAGATTTAAATTAGCCATTCAATCGGGATTTTGGAAATTTTCAATGTAAATTAAAACTTATTCACTGAAGGCCTTTGATGGAAATCAAAGCATATGCTCGAAGAAATTTGAAAATAGAAAACAAACAAATCTATCTATCAAAACAAACTTCTTGTTTTCCTAAATCGACAAAAATATTTAAAGTTTTGTCAACTTGGCTTGACCCTTGTACTATATAGTATAAATCAATTGTTCACTTATTTGCTGTATGGAATGAATCCAGAACAGAGTGTTGACACACATTAAGCAGCAAAACGTATAATAAACGTTTAAATTTGCAAAAAAATATATAATTATATTTTATGAATATGACCTATTATACTAATTTTTGTTCATATTCTGTGGTTTTTGTGTGTTCTATATTCAAATATACTACATATACGCTGAAGATGAATGAAATGTGGTCTCGAAACGTATGCAGGACATTAGATTTAATTTATTGTAACAATGTAGTGTTTTCTGTCTAAAAATTGGAACTTCAGACAATATGCAATGAAGTTTAACCGTTAAACGCCACGATAACGCAAGGATTTTTTTGCATAGTAATTTTGAGTTAATTCATTTAAAAATGTGTTAACTTTGTTCGTCTCTATTAACACACCTCATCTCCAATTACTCGTTTATTGTCTCTAATTACACTCTTTACAATATTCATCTCTATATATCACCATTTGTCTCCACATATATTATTCTTCTACAAATCTTTCTTTCTGTATCAAGGATTTGATTCCATACCATTTTATTTTAGAGTTAATAGTGGTAGACCTTAAAACCACATTCTACCGTAATTATATAAACTTTAAAAATAAATTTAAATGGTTTAAATATCCTTTTTATAATGGAAATATCGATTTTTTTCCAAACATGATGTTATGCGTGTTATGACATCATTTTAGTTGTCGTCTCATTTTCCATGAACCGATATGTGAACCCGTAATAAATATATACGTATATATATATATATATATATATATATATATATATATATATATATACAGGTGTGTATGTACAAACAGAACGAAAACAATTTCTGTGGAATGTTTCAATGGCTTATTGTTCTAGGAACAAAATTATCTCCGGGATAACTGCACGAGTTCACACATTTAAATATGTATATATATATATATATATATATATATATATAAATTTGTACTTTGGCGTTGGAATCCGGATATAACGACTCCTTTGTCCTTCATATTTTCACATTAAAGTCTTTATTTCATAAATATATTAAACTAGATAAACCTTAATTTTTTGAATCATTCATATCAAATGATCTCAATAACTCCTATTCCACTTTTTGCTCCGTATCTCCGAAACGGCTGGACTTGCCGCTGCCAAAAACTAATCAGCACACCTCCCTATCAATGGAAAACGAATGTTTTTTGAATAATTCAAATCAGTTGATCCGTTCTTCCGTAATTGTAATATATACACACATACATACAGCAATTTTATCTAATAATAAGGTATGCCAAAATGTTCAAAAACTTCCGAAGCGTAAAGATATGCAAAAATTTTCATTCTCGATTTTTTCATTCTCGAATTTCTATAACTTGCCCTATGGGAAGTTAATAATAATTGTTTATAAATAAACATTCTATAAATAAATGAGGTCTATTGATGCATATGGTTAAATCAATACGAATAGTTTTAATTATCTATTATATTTTGGTTTCAGCTTTTTCAACTATAATTTATTATGCTCGTCTTCGTTTCGTTAATGTGATTAAATAAATAATGGTTTAGCTTTAAATCGTGACAAATTGTGTAAACATAATTTTTTTCTCGTTTCGAGTGCAAAACGATGAAAATGTTATTCCATGTAATTTTCAAGCGATTTTAACGTCAAGCGCACTTGATCGCTTTAATAGCGCACGAAAAAACTAAAAAAATACATGAAACAGGTATTATATATAGGTGTGTATATAGACACATTTGTCGACAGTGAATTTTTTAAAAATTTCAATTAATTAAAAAAAAATTTCGATATTACATTGTTCTTACTCAGAATTTAACACATATCAGCATTGAAACTATATTATTTTAATTTATTATTATTATTACTTCATTATTTTAATTCATTACCATTACTATAGATTCCTTGACAAACTCTAAAATGATTTATAGAAATTGGAGCAGTCGTTTAGAAGAAGTTGAGTGACATACAAACGGACAACTATTCCTCTACAGTTTCCCTTTCGCTTAACGTAAAATTCTTCTCAACCACTTTTTTATTTATTATTTCAATTATACCCGATATATCTTCATAAATACTATGTGTACATTCTTAATGAATGAATGTTGGACGAATCAATCAATCATTCAATCACATTCGTTATTCTAATATCTTTTTTTTTTCCTGACGCCCCTTTACGACGACGATACCGACGATATGCGATGTATCGATATCGATATACGTGAAGTGAATATCGATACTTGTCGTAATTATCTATTCATCTATCTTCGGCACAATGACATGTGTCACGGGTGTCATGTCACGTATAATTGACACTTAGCACCTAGCACCTAGCTCATGCTAATTAATGACCTCGAGATAAAGGATAAAATATATTATTTTACAACTAATAAACAATAGTCGATTAAAAATAAATTCTATCATTTCCTGTTTTTTTTCTATTATTAACCGCTAAACCAAATTTCCGTTTTATCGTGAAAACCATATGGCCCATGAGAACCTTCTCACCAAGGGTCCATCAGACCATCATCTCATTTATATTTTTTTCCCGATCGAGAGATAATGTTGTCGTTATTTTTTTTAATAAAATTTAATTTATTTTTGGTTTTAATGTAATTTTTAATTTAATATTCTCTGCCGTGATATAAATTTCGCGGTCGTGGAAAACATTTAGCGCGGGCGTGGCGGACGACGATTAAGATAAAAACAAAAAACAAAAAAAAAGATTAAGATGAAGATGAAGAAGAAGAAAATATGGTCGGCAGGATTACGATTTTTTTTTTGATTATTTTTAATCAACATTCGAGATATAAAAGATACATATATCGATTACTGCACGCACGAAAGTTCAGAACAGAGGAAAAAGACTCTACTGACAAGCAAACTAGCACAGATTTCCCGTTTTATATATTCACATTTATCGGCAGAATTATTTATACATTTATAAATGTATTTATTCATAAGGTCAACGCTATTATTAGACCACTCAATACTTTTGGGGGCAATAAATAAATACTTTGGCAGCTTTTCCCTCCTTTTGGCGACTCGGGTATGTGTATGAATCATAAACAGAGGAGCCCTACGCTCTCCCCCCTGGAGACTATTTAAGAAACGAATAAAAGAATCGGTGGTCAGCTTTGGGGTCATTTCGGGGGTACCCCTTGGTAATAAATACCCTCTTTTTAGGGATTATGAATAGTGACGGAATAGCTCGTTGGTACTACTTTACAGTACTAATGCTCGTCAGTAAAGTCTTTTCTCTTAAAAATTTTAATTTCGATTTGATTTTAAATTTCCCGTAGGGTAGTTATAGTAATGTGCCAAAAATCGAAAATAAAATTTTTTGCATTTCTCGACGTTTTGAAGGGTTCTGAATATTTTACTGGCATACCTCAGAACAAATTGATGTGTGTGTGTGTGTTTTGTATGTCCGCATTTTTTCATCCACGTTTTCGGGCGCACGGATCAACCGATATGAATGGTTTAAAAAACATTCGATCCCTATTGATAGGGAGATGTGCTGAATAGTTTTTGGCAAAGGCCGGTCCGGACGTTACGTAGACACTAAGCAAAGAGTGCAGAAAATACAAATCGAGTTTTTAAGAGAACGGAGTATCGGATTTGAATGATCTAAAAAACATTCAATTTGTAATGATTGGGAGAAAAGGTGATTAGTTTTTGGCAAAGGCAGGTCCAGCCATTTTGAAGATACAGAGCTAAATGTGCAAAAATGGCAGTTTTTGAGTGAACTAAGCGTCCGATTTGAATGATCTAAAAAAACTTTCTGCTTGAATTGACAAAACAATTGCTCTTGAGGATAAAAAATAATTACATCTTTTGTTATTTTCCATAAAATATTTTTGTAATATTGGATTAAAAATTCAAAAAATGATCCAGGCTAAGCACAGTCTAAGCGTCACTCTGGTACAAATGTTTACCCAAGTGCGTTTAGACTGTTTATCTAATGGAGCACTTTTCCAATTTGTGAGAAAACTATTGAAAAATGTGAAAATGCCGCCAAGCTAAGCACAGTACAAGTGAAAATGTCGCACAGAATTATTTGCAAATACGTTTAACTGTGACTATACGGGAGCACTTTTTCAATTTTATATAATTTTTTTTGAAATTGAATTCGAAATGAAATGACGATTGTTAATGTTCTCTGGAGATAAATTAATTCATAAATGATTTACATATGATTTGCTCAGATATAACAAGATAGCAAAAATAATGAATGTTACAGTATTTGTAATAATATATTTGAAAACGTTTAAAATTTCTCGAATATTTCATTACGGTACGGGAAGTTCCAGCAATTTACCTTAAGGCACGATGCCATACACCACTAGTTAAATTTTTTATCACTCTAATGCTCGTGTTATCCACTCCTTTACCACCAGACCCAAAAGTGATTTCTAGATCCTTAATATTATTAATAATTTCTCCAAATTTAGCTTTAACAAAGACAAAATTCTCAGTTTGCACGTCGGTAGTGTAACATTCCTCTATGATGAGTTAAATAATTCATGACTACAGTTAGTACAACGGGTCAATACCATACCATTGAACCAATAATCCACCCCAAGTGCTCAAAGTCGACTTAATATAGTTGCGGCCGACACAAAATACAAAACAGCAGCAGACGTTTATTATTATTGCCTTATGGCTCGATACCTCGATACCTCGATACTTCCTTACTAAAATATAGATGTGTCTATATCACTACATTAGTGTTGGTGGTTTTGGCTGGTTGTTGAATTGCTTCTGCTGCTCCCCTATAATAGGAAATGACGTTTGACAAATTGACGATGCGGTCGCCCACCATCCACCATCCACCAGCCATCATCATCCCCTTCGTGTAAAATGTAACTACAGGGACTGCATTTAATTTGTTTATTGATTTTCTTTACTAAATGGATAAAGGATGGGCTAGGGAAGCCCACTGGTGTAGATTTGATGGCAATTTAGACGTCTGCATAAAGGGAAACACTATTGGATAAGAATGGAAATCATAAGGATAAATAAACTGATAAACAATGGTCAATGTATCTTCACTGGTTTAGATTTCAGAGTGTTTTTCGATTCATCTGGTTAAAGACTGATAATTACCCTTTATGGTCGTTTATTAAAACTATTGGTGCTGAATTGAAATTCAGAAAACTCTTCCATTTATTTGTATATTGTCTTTAGTAAATAAATTAGAATTTATAAGAGAAGGGACTCTACTGACGATCTACAGTCAAAAGGAAGATTTCATGAGAAAAAAAGCTGTATGTGTTATATTACGAGCAAACTTTAACATTATTGTGATAAAAAATTGAATACAAAATAATATAACAAAACTAATATATATTTTGTAAGAGGAAGGATTTTGCTGGTTCTACCGTGTAGTAAAAACTTATGTACACTTTGGAAATTTAAATTTCGAAAATAACTATTTTGAATGTTTGAGGAATTTTATTTATAGAGTTAAAATAAACTTTAGGCACTTTTCTTTCGAATATAATTGGCAATGATTGACCCATAACATTTCAGAACTGCATATATTCCATCACAGAATTTTTGTCTAAAATATATTTGTGATTATAATAAAAACAACAACCAACTTTATTTATTTGATTAACTGAAATAATATTTAAACAAACATTTGTTGTTATTTTACAGGGCCAGCTAGTATATATATATATATATATATATATATATGTATATATATATATATATGTATATAAATT
The DNA here is from genome assembly GCF_003426905.1 of Ctenocephalides felis. Taxonomy (NCBI): domain Eukaryota; kingdom Metazoa; phylum Arthropoda; class Insecta; order Siphonaptera; family Pulicidae; genus Ctenocephalides; species Ctenocephalides felis. Next base: position 58,816,438 of record NW_020539725.1, on the reverse strand, counting down.
TGCATATTTTTTTCATGTATATATTCCGGAAGTAATATTTTATGCAATTTTTTTGCTCAAAAGACTTTTTTGCCCTTTCTAGCCTAATGCGTTTGCTCTTTATATTATGATAATTTTATGTAGATTAATTTAGATATGTATATATATATATATATACATATAAATTTATTTTTATATATTTTTATGTCCTTAAGACCAGTAGCTAAAAGGCTTGTTCATTTCACGATTTTACGATGAACATTTATTAACTATATCTATTTTACGACTTGTATTTTATATATACAAATGTATATATATATATATACATATATATATATATATATATATATATGTATATGTATATATATATAAATTATTTTAAGTATGTTTTCACAATCTTTATTACAGAGTTAATTTCTTTTATTGCTATCGGTGTCGTAAAACTCACCTTAAAGAATATATATATACCCACACACACACACAAATATATATATATATATATATATATATATATATATATATATACATAAAATCATAAAATTTTATAGACTTATAGAAAAGCGCCGTTGGAAATTTATGAACTTCAAAAAAAACTCATTTTGCTGCAGGTATATCGACTGGCGAAGTAAAAGCTGTTTTAGCCTTGTACATTTTTTTTAATAAATGAAAAATGCATGATTGTATCTTAAGTGACAGTTTTAATTTTATAATATATGCACTTTTCCTATTATAGGAATTTTTTTATTATTTTTCAATGAGCGGTGCAAAAATTGGCGTTGAATATATATATATATATATATATATATAATATAATTTCAGTCCTATTATATAATTTTTAGGTCAATTTAAAAAAGCGGTCAACCCAATTAATTTTTTATTACAGTTTCGTAAATCTTTTGATACGATACCGAAAGTCAATAAATAATAAAACAAAATTAGAAAAAAATCGTATTTCCATAAATTAAACAAAAAATTATGATTTCGTTATAATTCCGAAGAAAAAAATACCAATAGACATAAATAGCAGCCGAATAAATCATATTTTGAAAGAAATATTGATACCTGAGTAGGTAGATATTGTATTTTGAAACGTACATATACTAAATACTAACTAAATATATGTAATATATATATTTTTTTTTTTTTTTTTTTTTGTTTATTTATCATAGCAATCTATACAATGTACATTAGGCTAAAATTTTTGACAATTATGGAAAATGGCGTGAGAAGGATAACTACCCACTGATAGCTCCTTCTAATTACAATGTCTTAATTAATAATTATAAAATATTCTTTTAATACACTTATTTATATATATTTATATATTCAATTAATATTATGTAGTATTTCATTGCAAGTTTGTTTCTTAAGTCGCTTAGGTGGAACTGGTCTGAGCAGGTCATTCGCCAATTGGTTGGGATGATGTGTTAGTCGGTTCTTGTATTTGGTGCAATACTGGAAAATCTCTTCCTCAATGGTTCGTATGCGCAGATCTCGATGTAACAGCCAGGTAGGAACATAATTTGGGGCGTTTGCAATCTGTTTTAAAATTTTATTCTGGAATCTCTGCAAAATTGTAATATTTGACTTGCTGGCCGCTCCCCAGAGTTGCAAGCCGTAAGTCCAAATTGGTTTGATAATAGTTTTGTAAATTAGTATTTTGTTTTCAATGGAAACTTTCGATCTCCAGCCAATTAGCCAGTATAGTTGCCTGCGCGTAAGTTCAAGCTGCTGGCGTTTCTTGATTATGTGTTCTCGCCAGGTGAGTCTCCGATCCAAGTGGATCCCCAGATACTTAACTGCATTTGTTTGAGGTACCGGCACATTATTAAATGTGACTGTGGGACACGAATTATGGCGGAGGGTGAAAGTAATGTGCGCTGATTTAGTGGTGTTAACTTTTATTCTCCAGGTATTTAGCCAATTTTCTAGCTGGTTGATATGCTGCTGTAAAACTGTGGATGCGAGTATATGGTCATCGTGTTGGGCTAAAATACCCGTATCATCGGCAAAGGTGGCAATCATTGTATTTGGATTTACTGGTATATCTGCGGTAAAAATGATGTACAGCAGTGGTCCCAAGACGCTACCCTGTGGTACTCCAGAGGAAATATTTCTGATGCTGGAAGTCTCGTCTTTATAGCTGACAATAAACTTTCTTTCAGTCAAGTATTCTTTTATCAGGAGGTAGTAATTATATGGCAATATCTTTTTCAGTTTGTAAAATAGGCCTTGGTGCCAGACTTTGTCAAATGCTTGACTAATATCCAAAAAGACTGCTGAACAATATTTTTTGTGGTGGAAGGCATTATATATGAAATCAGCGACTCTGTGTACTTGTTCGATGGTAGAGTGTTTTCTCTGGAAACCAAATTGATGTTTCGGCAGAAAATTTATCTCCTCCAGTATATGGCTAATTCTTTTATGAATGATCTTTTCAAAGACTTTTGAGAGGCATGATAAAAGGCTAATTGGTCTGTAGGAAGCTGCGTCAATAGGATTTTTACCTGGCTTTAGGATTAAGATTATTTTAGCCAGTTTCCATTGGGATGGATAATAGTTTAGACGGATTATACTATTGAACAAAATTGTTATATACCTCAATCCTTTATTAGGTAGGTGTTTCAATAATATGGAAGTGATACAATCGTGGCCTGGGGATTTTCCAGACTTAGTGTTTTTTATTTCTTCACATACTTCGCTAGGTTTGATTTTTGGTATCGGTTTGTCTGTACTGTTGCCGTCGTTCAAGTAGTCAAGAATAAATTGGTCATTTGAAACGTTGCAAGGAAAAGGCGTAAAAATTTGTTCTAAGTGATTGGCAAAAGTGACCACTTTTTCTTCCGCAGATCTAGCCCACGAACCATCGTCCTTTTTGATAGGTGAGACAGAAGTAATTGGTCTCTTCACATTTTTCGTCGCTTTCCAGATAGAGTGATCATCTATAGACAGATTACTCAAGTATGACTCCATGTGTTTATTTTTTAGTTCAAACAGGTATTGCTTGAGTTCTCGAGTAACCTTGTTTAGCTTTTCTTTGTCGCCAGGGAAGTGAGTGATATGCCATCTTCTACGCAGTTTTCTCTTATAGGCTATTAACTTCTTTGCTTCAAGGGGGCAGAAAGTTCGCTCTGTAGTAGCATGTGGAGGCGTAGAGGTAAGAGCCGCGTCAATGATGTTTTTATTGAGTGATTCCAATGCTTTGTCTATGTGATCTTTGCTTTTTAACATAATATTACAATGTAGATTGTCATCAATATAATTACAAAATTGTTCCCAGTTTGTTCTTTTATTGGTTATAGAAGGGTTTTTAGACTGCAACTTAAACTTTGTGCTGAATGTAATGATAATCGGACTATGATCAGAAGATAGGTCAAGGGACGATTCTGCTTTAAGGTTCTCAGCTGAGAGCCCTTTGAATACGCAGAAGTCTAGGAGGTCTGGGTGTTTGGATGGATCAGTTGGCCAGTATGTTGGTTCACCTGTAGATATATGTTGTAGTCTATAAACTGCAATGGCGTCGTACAGTTGATTACCTCTTGGACTATTTAGTCTTGAACCCCATGAGCGATGTTTAGCGTTAAAGTCCCCTCCGGTTAGAAATTTTGGTCCTAATGTTTTGAAATATTCGTTAAATTGTTGGGATGACACAACATGTTTAGGCGGACAGTACAAAGCACTAATTGTTAGCGCACCAATAGAAGTATCTATTACAATATTAGTAGCTTGTAAGAAGTTTTCGGCATATGATTGAGCCATGTAGTGTTTAATGGATGATCTTATTAGTATAGCACTACCTCCATGGGCTGTTCCATCGGGATGATTTGTTGAGTAAAAGCTGTAGAAAGGGATTTTGAAAAAACTTTTGGATGTGAAGTGTGTTTCCGAGACTAATAAAATATCAATTTTTTGGAGATTAAGGAAATGGGCGACTTCTTGGGTATGATTTCCCAACCCATTGGCGTTCCATACAGCTATTCTAATGAAATAATTCATGGACGGATCTTAGTTGTTACAAAGGATGTTAGTATATGTAGCATAGTGCTCATTTGGTTAACTAGGAATTTCACCATGTTTTTGAGTTCAGAGATATCACTTTCTGGTGGTATAGCATTGTGGGTACTTTCCGGTGGTGTAGCATTGTGGGTACTTTTCGGTGGTATAGCATTGTGGGTACTTTCCGGTTGTGTTTCTTGAGATTCTTCGTTGGAGCGAGTCATTTGTGCGTAAGAGAAGTTGGGTCGTGTCAAATTATTGGTATTCAAGCGCGTCGATGGAATAATTCTCGGTCTTAGAGGCGGATATTTTCGGGAAATTATTTCTTTATATACTTTACAGCCTTTATAATTTGCTGGATGATTTTCTCCACAATTGACGCATTTCACTTTTTCGTTTATCGGATCGCGCCAAAGGCAATCACGTGAAAGATGCTTGTCGGCGCATTTAATGCAACGTGGTATATGATTACAATAATATTTTGTGTGACCATATTGTTGGCATCTGGAGCATTGGACAACCTCTTTTGTTGGTTTTTTAGGCTCTATAACCACTTTAACTCTATTGAGATACTCAATATTAAATATTTCTTTGTTATTATCTTGTTGTTCAATTTCGAGTAAAAAGAGATGGAGAGGAGCTTTTGTGACCCTATGTTTAATGTTGAATAAGTTGACTACATTATGTTTATGTGTGGTGATTTCTTTAATTAATTCATCTATGTCGGTACTATGATGAAGATTTCTTATGACAACTTTGTAAGTTCGATTATTTTTGTCTTGATAAGAATGAAATAAAGTGCCTCTCTCTTTTAGGTGTTTAATTATTTTGTTGTAATTTGTAGAGTCAAACATTTGGACGCGAACTTGTTTAATACCCACAATTTTTAAATGATATAGGTCTTTAGCATGCTCATTAAGTAAGGTCGTAAGTGGTTTTATATCATCTATTCCATGAACAAATATAGGAGGTGGTTTATGAATTGGTGGAGTTGGAGGTGGTATATTCGGTTTTGGATCCGTAGGTAGTGTATTCAATACGTCATAGTAATTATTTATTGGAGTCGGACTTAACCAGTACTGGTTAGAGGTTTTATTATTCGAATTTGTAGAATTGTCATTATGATGCTTTTGTCTTGACCGAACTGTGGTCCAGCCGTTATTTTCATTTGGTTCGCTAGAATGATTATATTCAGTAGAAGTTGAAGGAGTGATTGTGTCTGAAATATTTTTTATCACTTCGAGGTTTGTATTTGAACCGCTTGGGTAATTCATTGTCACATTTGGGTCTGGTAAAACATCCATCCCGTTGAGCACACGCAGAGCTTCAACGATAGGATTACTACCTGAGTCTCCGGTCCCTCCGACGGGAAACATGTTAGCAGATTTCTGCCTGCACTCATACACTGATCACTTATTTTTAACTACACTAAACGCACACGCTCTGTCACAATAAACATATCGATCCTTTCCCTTCGACGGTCAGAAACGAACTCATGTAATATATATAACTAAATAAATATATATGTAAGATACTTTTTATGTCTATCATATTGACAAATACTAAAATTGATAAGTTGTCTAAAAAATTTTCATGTATGTTTTCATATGTGATGCGTTTCAAAAATATAACTTCAGAAATTTATTATAAATTTTGTGTTCATTATAGAGTGTTATAATTGAAATATAATATTCTTTAAAATAGCTATTATATTCCAAAACACTAAAATTGATGAGTCGTCTGAGAAATTTTTAAGATATTTATACTTCTATGAAAAAAGTACTTCCAAGAATGTCTATTAATTGATTACTAGTACTTTATTCCTTGGTACGTAAACTATGTAATTCTAATGTGTGTGTATGTTTGTGTGTTTGTATTGTTGTATTGAATCATCTTCGTCTTCTGCAAGTTCCAAAAAGTTAAGAAATAATTCTTCAGAGCTCATTAAACATAATTGCCCTGAACGGTTCGTCCACCAACACAAAAACACACCAAGAGAGAGAACTATGAGCGTAGGGGAGACTGGGACAAAAGGTAACACTTTTGTAACACACTGAGAATTTAAAAAAAACGAACTCATTCTTATAAACACATTTCCTGTAAACATGTACTATATGTAAGTATTATATATGTACATTCATTTTTGGAACTCAAAAACTTAGTTGTAGAACATCTTTTCGCTATAATTTTAAGGCTCTCGAAAGTTATTTTCTCATTCGTACCTTTTACCCCGGTTCTCCCCTACCAAGATGCATCTCTCGAATAAATTTCGAAGAGATCTTTCAAAGATCCGATTTTAAGAGGCGCGGAGAATTGGAGAATCGTCTTGGTCTTGAAAACGTTGGCGCCATTTCACTAATTACTTTATAATGAAATCAAAGAGCATCTTATTCATTATTCATTATTATTCTTGTTTTAGATTCACTAGAGTTAGAGGGACCCCTGTCTCGGTCTCTCCTAGACTCTAGTTCTTTTACTGTTAATATCATCTTGAGATTTATTACTCATTCACACGGATTCTTATTTTTCGTTTCTCGGATTTTAATTTTAATTAGGCGCAACGAATGGGAACATTAGACGGATGCATTATTATTGAATTAGGCTGATAGGTAATGAAATCTAGTGGTGTATGGCGTCGTGCCTTAAGGCAAATTGCTGGAACTTCCCGTACCAAAAATATTTTTTTTGTAAAAAGATTAACATTTTTGAAAAATAAATTACTCTAAAAAAATAGATTTTTGAGAAAATATAAATTTTTAACAAAAATTTACTTTTTTTGAAAAAAAAAAGACTTTTTGAAGAAAAATTTATTTTGAAATATTTTGGAAATTCTGAACTTTTTTTCAAAGCAATCGTACTGCTTTAACTGCATAGAGACAAAATATCGAAGTGTGTAAATAGGAATGTAAACAAAATTTATACTTATTATTAATAAAATATCTGATTATTTGATGTGCATATGTCTAATGATCATTTTTGACCGCTAAATGGCATTTTTTTTTTACTTTTTTACTAGATCTCCGAAACCGCTATACCTACCTTCATGAAAATTTTATCAGATCTTTTTATCTTGTTAATACAAGTAAATCTGTTAATATTCAAATCGGACGCTCCAGCTAGACCTGCCTTCGCCAAAAACTAATCAGCACGTCTCCTTATCAATATAAATCGAATGTTTTTTGAATTATTCAAATTGCTTCATCCGTGTTCCCGAAATCGTCGACGAAAATTTGTATCCGAACACACACACACACACATATACATACATTTTTTCTAAGGTATGCCAAAATGTTCAGAAGATTTTGAAACGTAAAGATATATAAAAATTTTTATGTTCGATTTTTTTGCGATTACTATAACTTGCCCTACAAAAAGTTAATAATTTTCACAAAATTGGAAATGTGCTCGAGTCACATTTGTACCAGAGTGACGCCTAGACTGTGCGTTTATAAATATATAATTACCCTTAGTCTAGGTAATTTTTTGAATTTTTAATCCGAAATTACAAAAATATTTTATGGAAAATAAAAAAAGATGTAATAATTTTTTATCCTCAAAAGCAATTGTTTTGTCAATAGTTCACTCAAAAACTGCCATGTTTGCACATTTAGCTCTGTATCTTCGAGATGGCGGGACCTGTCTTTGCCAAAAACTAATCACCTCTTCTCCCGATCATTACAAATTGAATGTTTTTCAGATCATTCAAATCTGATACTCGGTTCTCTCAAAAACTCGATTTGTATTTTCTGCACTCTTTGCTCCGTATCTCCGTAACGGCTGGACGTGTCTTTGTCAAAAACGAATCAGCAAATCTCTCTGTCAATAGAAATCGAATGTTTTTTGAACCATTCAAATCGGTTGATCCGTGCGCCCGAAAACGTGGACGAAAAAATGCGGACACACAAAACACACACATTCATTAGTTTTCTGAGGTATGCCAGTAAAATGTTCAGAAACCTTCAAAACGTCGAGAAATGTGAAAAGTTTTACTTTCGTTTTTCGGCCCATTACTATAACTACTCTACGAGAAGTTAATTAATTCATTTTAAATAGTCTTGAAAAAAAAAACTGATAAAGGTTTTAAATGAGACTCTGTCTAAATAAGAGACATGGTTACTAACGATTTAGAATGACTCGAAACGTCGAGGAGACGAAAAAAGTAACCAATCGTATTATCTGGCAAAAACTTGAAATTATGAGAAAAAGGAGTGGAATTGTCAACTCTGCGTTATCCAACATGCAACTCGCCTTTAGGCAAACACTTGTTGATCTAGTTAATCCCATCTCATCCTCATCTACTAGACTAGATGATCGCCTTCGCCTTTGTTTCGTTACACCTAATTCGGAGGTTCCCATCATGAGGGACCTCGGCAAGTGTCAAACCTAAATCATCTGCCGTCGTCTCTGGTCTTCGGCTTTCGGCTTTTGGCTTCCTCCTCCGACGGCGGCGTCTTCTACTTCATTCGGTCGACGGTCGACCTCAGTAAGTATTGTTGTTTCTGGCAGTATTTCTTTTTCCATTTTTTTGATTTATTTCATTATAAATTAATTAGTGTTTTGGCGCCAGGCGCTTCTTGTTAAAGCGGTTCAAATTCGAACCGAGAGTAGACTCGTTTAATATAAATGTATTTTATTGAAAGTGAGGTCGGCGGTCGGCGGCGGTCGCGGGTCTTTTGGGCTCTTTACATGTGTTAAACGCATTTTAAGGCAGAGCAAAAAGTCATTAAAATGCACTTAGGATTTGTTCCAAACAAAACAATCAACATTAGTAATCGACGCGATTTCAGGTACATATTTGATCTTGATCTATTTGCATTGGGTCTTATTTATATTTAATATTATTATTCAAGGCCAATTTTTATTATTTTTATTAAGGGGGTATCCTACTGTAGAAGCATGAATTTTGCCCGGTTTTTGAAGCACTGTATAAAGGAAACAAATAATATTTTTACTATCGATTTTTTTATCATTAGTTTATTGATATTTTATTATTACATAAAAAAAATTATTAAAGAAAAAAAATTAGAATTCACAAAGTTATGAGCAGTCAAAGCGGGGGCTCAAAAAAAAGAGGGTGTCTTGGCGTGCATGATTCCAACCCTCCTGGTGATCCGAAACATAAAAAATAGATGGATTCTTAATTATTACAGATGCCGCTATCGTATGAACCTTGGATAAGTTAAAAAAAAATTGTTTAAATGGCGGCAATTTGAAAAAAAAAAAATTTTTTGTTTTTTTTAACAATTCCGAATTTTTCAAAAATACTAAATGAAAAGTTATAGTTTTGGGAAAGGTCCATGCGATAAAGCGATGTATAGAGAAGATCCTCTCCAAATTTGAAGTAAATCGGTTCATTAGAACTCGAGATATCCTTACCGCCAGCTCGAAAAAAGTAGTTCCGAGAAAAACGCGTTCAAAGTTTTGAGACTCGGTCGGACCCGAACCGAGGCCACATTGCTAAAACGGATATAACTCAGGAAATAATAGTAATTTTGAAAAAATCCTTTTGATGACATATTTTTGAATAACTAAACTTTAAAAATATGAAAAAAAAAATTTTTTTTCGATTTTTTCAAAATTCTACAGTAGAATACCCCCTTAATAGGTATGTTGCGGTAAAACGACGTTATCGGTCTATGTACGTCGTATTATTTGGCAATAACGGATTGTCAAAATGTTACGTATTTGCTGTATGATCCGGCTCTTCACACATAAAATCTAACCTACAAGACGACGAAATAACAATTACTGTTGAAAATAACTCTGTGCTCCGTGCAGATTAGAACAAGGTCTCTACATAAAAAACTTTACCAAACACGATTTTAGGAAACAGCAATTTAAGCCTTATTTATTTAAGCCCAGATAAAAAATGGAACTCTACTGTCGAACAAACTTGGTTCAAATAAAATGGGAACTCGACTGACAAAACAAAAACACTTTGCTGATGAGCAATATAAATATCAATGAGTGGAATTTTGCTTCAAAAAAGTAAAATAAAACTATACTGACTGACAAATTAAATATCATCGTTTGAAAAGAGAAAACTGGAATTTTATTGACGTACAAAAAAGTAATTCTACTATTGTAAGTAAAATGACTAATTATAAGGAAACAAAGAAAGAACTGTATTTACAAATTTATATCTTAGTTTATGCTTCACCTAAGTATTAACTTTTTAATTAGTAACAAGAAAGGACTCTACTGACAAACAAACACGATTTAATGGCAAAAAGGAACTCTACTGATGAGCAACATTGATTTAAAGTAGTTAAAAAAATCTGTAGACGAGCAAATTTTTATGTTAGTTTTTCTTTTATTTTATAATAAAAGATTTGTTGCAAATACTGTTTAAGAAAGAAAAGGAACTCTACAGGCGAGGAAATTTGATTTTAAGACAAAAGAAACTACTGAAGAACAAAGCCAATTTCTAGGGTGAAAATAAATTTTACTGGCTGGCAAATTGAATATTGACTTAATTGAGAAAGAAAGAAATTATACTAACGAGCTAATACGAATTTAGTAACTTATAATACTAGAGAGTTTATATAATTAAACTAAAATCTTACCACTTTGTAGCAAACAGCACATGAAACGATTTGATTGATTGAAAGTAATTTCCACGTTTCCAATTAGTTTTGTTTGTTTGCACATATTTTATTAAACTTGTAAAACACTATTAAACTATTTAGCAATTAAATTGCATTTTCTATACATTATTTTAATAATAAAAAACGTTTCAGCATCATTTTGAATAAACTAATTAATTTTGTTATTTGACAGCCAGCACAACCAACATTCACAAGACACATACAAAACTAAAATATGAGCAATAAAATTTATTTTCCAAAGAAATAATTTTACGAAGCAGATTTGTTTATTATGTTAATAACTATAGTAAAGATTGTAGCATGCTAATAATTTAATATAAAAATAATTTAAAAATTTTATTAACTCTAAGAAAAATTTGATTTTTAATATTGCCAAACTGTGAAGTGAAAGCTAAGGATAAAAATTTAAAAACTAAAAACAACAAAAAAACGGCATAAAGACCGTTTAATTTTGTTATAAGTATAAGTAATACTTATAATTAGCAATATACTATCAATCATTTAGAATTCATAACAATAAATTTGTTTGTTTCAAATTCACAATTCAAATTTGCCGCCAAAGTATCATGGTAGTAATAAAGAAATAAAAATAACACAAACAACTAAAAATAAACTAATGATAATAAACGACACTTTTTATAAATTATTTTAAAAAGCATATTAGCACAATTTGCAATAAACTAATTGATATTATAATTTGACAGCCAGCAGCCAACATTCGCAGAACGAAAAAAAGTTTTGGTTTAAATAAATGAATTAGTATAAAAACTCACTCAAGTATAATTGCTAGTCATAATTAACGATATAATATTAATATTTTATGATTAATAACAATGAATTTATTTGGTTGTAAATCAAACTTTAAATTTACCGCCAAAATTTGGTTTTTTGTACTTCCAACACCACTGTGAAGTGAAAGCCAAGGATAAAAATTCGAAATATAAAAACAAACCAAAAAGACTTGAAGACAGTTTAATTTTGTTATAAGTATAAATAATAAATACAATTAACATTATAGAATTAACTATGAGCCATTAATAACAATAAATTTGTTTATTATATTTCAATATTCAAATTTACCGCCAAAGCTGTACCAGTACAGAGTACACCAAAACGCCACTGCATGTGCAAATTCACATGCAGTGTACTGTGCGTAAGGTTTCATCGGCGCTTTTGTATAAGGTTATCAAAGCGAGTTTTTAATGTCGTGTTCTTTACTAATTAGTGTTCGATTTAGTGCTTAAAGTGCTCAGAAAATGATGATCCCGTATCAACTATCTACTGTAAGTGTTATTTACTACTTTACTTATATTTTAATGCTCAAATTTAAGTATTTACGATGTTGAGGTTATGCACATGCGGCGAGGCTAAAATTGCAAATAATTCAGTTTGTAGGTGTTTTAAGTAATTTACTTCTTTTGTATTCAATGCAGATTGGGTTTTATTTGTGGGTGATGGTTGTGGATATTTGATTTGCGCAAATTTTGTTAACATAACCCGAAAATATATGCTCTGTCAAAATTTGGTTTGTGGTTTATGCAAATGGCTGCCGTAAAGTTAAATATTTTTTCAGCAAAATTAAATGCGGATGAAACAAAATTAACTGCTGATTAAATATCAATATTTTAGTTGCAACTAGTAAAAAAAGTTGCAAAAAAAAAATTGCAGAAACTATCAAGACGATACGAACGAATTTTTTGTAAAAAAAATTTGACACTTGAAAAATGCTTGTAAATTAGAATATTTTTGTAAAAGCTTAAGGTTTATTAATTGAATATTCATAATATTTGGCAGTTAAAGCCTGATGTTCGTTTCTTTATCAAAATGAATCTTTTTGAATTAATTAAAATTCAATATTAAAATTTTAATATAAAAATGAAAATGTAGCTTTCTGAAAATATAATCTTAATATATTTCAGCCTATATTTCATCTAAGTAATTCCTCAGTGTATTCTATTTCTAATTCAGTATGATTGTCACAAATTTAACGATCCTTTCCTAGCAAGTATTTTCTTTACTTACACCGCAAAGTACATTTGTTTCTAACTCCCAAGTCCATTTGAAGGCAAGAAAGAAAAACCCTTAGGTAAGCGAAAGAAGAAAATGTACCCATAGTGCGACGGCTGGGGTAAAAAATTACTCATTTATTTCTTTATAAATTTTATAAAATTATGTAATAATCGAATTATCTATCAATATGAGATTTGTTAATAAAAAAAAAAACTGACGATGGAACGTACCTAGTACCGAAATGTCGTATTAGAAAACATAGTGTTTTTAACTTCCCGTAGGGTAGTTATAGTAATGGGCCGAAAATCGAAAATAAAATTTTTTGCATTTCTAGACGTTTTGAAGGTTTCTGAACATTTTGGCATACATCAGAAAAACTGGATGTGTGTGTATGTATGTGTGTGTGTTTTGTATGTCCGCATTTTTCGTCCACGTTTTCGGGCGCACGGATCAACCGATTTGAATAGTTTAAAAAACATTCGATTTCTATTGATAGGGAGATGTGCTGATTAGTTTTTGGCAAAGGCAGGTCCAGCCGATTAGGAGATACGGAGCAAAGAGTGCAGAAAATAGAAATCGAGTTTTTGAGATAACGGATCATCTGATTTGTATGATCCAAAAAACATTCAGTTCGTAATGATGGGGAAAATTATTATTATTAGTTTTTGGCAAAGGTAGGCCCAGCGGTTTTGGAGATACAGAGCTAAATGTTATAAAATTGTAGTTTTTGAGAGAACTAAGCGTCCTATTTGAATGATTCAAAGAACTTTCTGCTTGTTTCAACAAAATAATTGATTTTGGAAACAAAATTTTTGTTTCTAATTTTTTTTTTCAAAAAATATTTTTGTAATTTTGGATTAAAAATTCAAAAATTTATCCAGTCTAAGCACAGTCTAAGCGCCACTCTGGTACAAATGTTTACCCAAGTGCATTTTTCCGATTTTGTGAAAACAATTGAAAAAATGTGAAAATGCCGCCAAGCTAAGCACAGTGTAAGTGAAAATGTCGCACAGAATTATTTGCAAATGCGTTTAGACTGTGACTATACGGGAGCACTTTTTCAATTTTGTGCAAATTAGGCAACTATTTTTTTTTTGAAATTGAATTCGAAATGAAATGACGATTGTTAATGTTCTGGAGATAAATAGATTTATGATTTACATTTGATTTGCTCAGATATAACAAGGTAGCAAAAATAATGAAAGTTACAGTATTTGTAATAATATATTTGAAAACGTTTAAAATTTCTCGAATATTTCATTACGGTACGGAAGTTACAGCAATTTGCCTTAAGGCACGATGCCATGCGCCCCACTAGTTATTTTTTGGGTTCGGAGAAGAAACATTCGAAAAATCCAGGATTCATCTATACTATAACTATAAGGTCTGCCATCTAATTTTATGTATTCTTTTTTTTTGGCTAGCCAAAATTTTAATATTTTAGAAATTTCAATTATTTTGGACAGTTATGAATTGTTAATGTTTTTAGAAACTTCGAGAAAAATTAATTTATGATTTATTTGTTTTGCCTAAAAAATCTTGTACTGATCACAACAATTTAAAGCATCTTACCCCCAACACTCTGTCTGTCACGAGTCTTGTTCAACAATCCCCAAGGGGGGTCTATTCTCTCCTAGAATCTCATGATATTCCTTTGCCCCTCGACTGAGATCTGGGGTTCATATACCCTATACCCTATACCCTATATCCTCGGGTAAAAGATATAAAATTCGTCGAGGGTTTGTGGGCGTGGTGCGTGGTTCGTCCGACTGTTACGACGGACGATGAGAGAGGAAAAGAAAGGGCTTTCTCTTTCGCGTAACGTTGCCGGAGAAAGACTTTAAGTAATGTGTGTGTTTGGGGTTGCTTCCGGCTTTTAAAGGAAGGATATTAGGCCATTGTTACGTCGTATAGCCTAAGCTGTAAAAAAACAAAATTTCTGTTGAGACTTTATTTATATTATTCAATTTTAAATATAGTAATGGGCCGAAAATCGAAAATGAAAATTTTTGCATTTCTCGAAGTTTTGAAGGTTTCTGAACATTTTGGCATACCTCTGTAAAAATTGATGTGTGTGTATGTATACAATTATTACGTCCTCGTTTTTGGGCGCACGGATCAACCGATTTGAATGGTTCAAAAAATATTCGATTCCTATTGATAGGGAGATGTGCTGATTAGTTTTTGGCAAAGGCAGGTGCAGCTGTTACGGAGATACGGAGCAAAGAGTGCAGAAAATACAAATCGAGTTTTTGTGAGAACGGAGTATCCGATTTGAATGATCTAAAAGACATTCAATCTGTAATGATTGGGAGAAGAGGTGATTAGTTTTTGGCAAAAGCAGGTTCAACTATTTCGAAGATAAGGAACTAAATGTGCAAAAAATGGCAGTTTTTGAGAGAACTAAGCGTCCGGTTTGAATGATTCAAAGAACTTTCTGCTTGTTTCAACAAAATAATTGCTTATGAAAAAAAAATTTTTTTTGTTTCAAATTTTTTTATTTCAAAAAAATTATTTTTGCGTATTGAAAATAATTCAGATTTTAATTTTAATTCTGACTAAAGTTTTAATATACTTTAAACAGATAATTTTAACTTTGCAATTTTGTTTAAATAATTCTTATAAATATTAGACAATGTTACAGTAATTATAATAATCTATTTGGTAATATTTAATATTTCTTTTGTTACGGTACGGGAAGTTCCAGCAATTTGCCTTATTGCACGATGCCATGCACCCCACTAGTTTAATGTGTGTTGGTAAATGTGTTGATTATTAGATGTATTAGATATACGATTCGTACAATTACAATAATATACAATTCGTACAATTCACAATTTTACAATTAAATGACAAAACAACCAAATATAAAATACAAATAAAGGAATGCTAAAATAATTTAATTTTGTGTCTTGATTTTATGAAACTTGCTATTACGTCTTCGTTTAGAGCATTTTCAAAAGTTGCGGTCCTGTATATCCATTGATTCGAAGGAATTATTAAAAAGTTTAGACGCTTTTCTGAAAAAAGAGCAGTATCAGAGACGAAGAAAAATATTTCACAGCTAAGTAATACTCAGTTATAGCCAAAAATTGCTGTATTTGCAAGATATCACATATAATTAGTAATAATAGATATTTATAATATGAAGGGGATGGTACCACTGTATTTCTTGAAGTCAAAATTAATGTATTCAAAAATGTCATAAAAACTGTTGGCTTTTAATAAATTAATCAAAACGTTGTGGAATTTACGATTGCTTAGTTGACGTATTTGTAAAGGTAATAAATTGAACAGTTGAATACCAAAACCATCAATTGAATTAAAAATAGTATTAAGCTTAAAGCTTGAAGCTTATTTGTTAAAGGTTGGACAAGACATTTTCTTTCTGGAAGTTATAAAAAAATTAATATTATCAATTGTTTTGACACTTGATTTGATATGTGTGAACAAACTAGAAATTTAAACATATAGTTGTAGTTGACATTAATTTATTTATATATATATATATCTTATATATAAAAATGGAGCGCTCTTTCAAATGTCCGAATAAAACTCGAAAACGGCTGAATCGATTTGGCCAGTCTTAGTCTTGAAAAATTCGTGCCAATCCAGAGATGGTCCAAAAGGTGAGATATTATTTCAAAATTGCGTAGAAACTTTACATTTTGAATTTGAAAATTTTTATAGAAGCGTACTTTGAATAAAACAATGGACGGTCGCTAACACGTGAAATGTCATACGATTTTGACAGATGATGTTCAATTACATTTAATAGGATGTTTTACGTGAATATTATTTAATTATGAATAAATTGTAGTAAATAGTTTGGTTTGCAGTTTTATTTATATATAAAAACGTTAGTAAACGGGCCGCAAGTGTTACTAGAAACTAAATATCAACTTTTTTGAAATTTTAATATGAAAATGCACTTTTTGGCATATTTTTCTCAAACACCGTGCTCTGATAGATCTCATTTGTATAATTATATACTTATTAGTATTTATAAAACATTTTCTAGGTTATATTATTTTTTATTTAAGTTATTTAAATTCAAAACCTAAATTTAGTATCGATCAAAGGGACATTTTGCCGAATAACATTTTTCCGGTTATAATTTCGTAGAATTTATCGAAGAATAGATAGTAATATATGAAGGTCCGGGGTTAAAAAGGTCCACCAGGGATGTGTCAAAAACCAGTAAAGTTAAGCATCGTTTAACAAGGAATTGAAAATTAGAGGGAAAAAATGTATAAACAGCTGTAACCTTGATTCTCATGACTTTGCTATCTGGAGATAAACTGTAATCTTTGAAAATTCATAATAAAAGTATTTTCTTCCGTTGGCAGTTCTTTTAGCATTAGTTAAAAGTGTAATTATTTTGTAAAATACCCATAAAATTAAAATAAGACATTCAACCTGTTTGCCACCTGGCCGTTCCAAGTTAGGGTAAATGGGGTAAAAAGGTCTAGATAACAATTTTTTGAAAGACAGCAAAAATAAGCACATTTCTACAATGATGGAGTAACTGGCAGTTTTACTGAACGTAGTCAGATAATTGTTCGTTTGAAATGGGTTATTTGTGATATGATTGGTTTGCTTTCCATAATATAGTTTATATATGCTCAAAGTCAAATTGGACCTTTGTGCCTCGCCCTGCTCTACTTTATACTTTTTATTAAATTTACTTCAATTCATCGAATGTTACTTGAAACTTTTCAAAAAGCAGGTTAAAGAAGAAATACCTAATTCATTTTCTATCACTCCTCGCAGAAATTTGAAAATTTTGTATAAGCTCAGTAGTATTATTTACAATTATACACAAAATCCTGAATCAAAAAAGAATCTGAAAAACTTGAAACGTAATCAATATGTCGAAAGACCAAAAATGACTTGGATTGGATTATACCATGTTTTCTATAGAAAGTGTATAAAACTTCCAGTTTGATAGTATTGATAAAATATAGACAAACTAATGGGGTTTATAGCATTCAAACAACACATCCTTATACACTTAAAGTATTAATATTTTTGATTCTCTAGAAATTGTTTAGAATATACCTTACTTAGCAAAACAACGTTTGCCGGGTCAGCTAGTATATATATATATATATATATATATATATTTGTATATGTATTGTTTATGTATATACGTATATATTTGCCAGTGTATATATAGTTATAATATATATAGCTGGTTGGTTGCATCAGAGAGGCAGCAAAGAGGCGAGTGCAATACATGATTTGATGTAATTTGAGTTAACTGGATTCGCACTTACAATCATTATCTTGAATTCTGTATGTACCTGCACGTATATGTATATATATATATATATATATATATATATATACGTGTATATACACCTGACATAGGTAGATGTGTGCCTATTAGAATCTAACCAGAATCACGTAGCACTCGTTACCATCGGATAACTCGGAGAGTACTCTGCTCGACTCGACTTCGACTTCAACTGAACCTCTCCTCTGATCGGTTGCAATGCAATAAGTATATAGTCAGGTGCAGAAAGTGCACAATTCGCGTAATTTCGGTCGCAGCAAATATGTATCGGCAGATCACACTTTTCGACACCTCGGAAACAACGTAACGAAAAGATGTACTCACTCCACATTTCACAATTCTATTTTATAAATTTCTTACATTTTCACATACAAACTTTTCCTAAATTTGAAGTCAAACAAATCGGAATTACTTGAAACATCCAATCGGATTTTCTGACGAAAAAAGATACAAAGTTTTGTTTTCAAAAGTTGTGGTAGATATGACTTTGGCCAAAACGTATGAAAAATTCAGGAAGGACTCCAGGTGAGGAGGATGTAAATGTGCGTCACAGATTTATATTTATATATATATATATATATATATATATATATATATATATATATATGTACTAGCTGACCCGGCAAACGTTGCTTTGCTAAGTAAGGTATATTCTAAACAATTTCTAGAGAATATAAAAATTAATACTTTAAGTGTATAAGGATGTGTTGTTTGAATGCTATATACAATGAGGTATTATAAAAGCAACAAACCCCATTAGATTGTCTATATTTTGTCAATACAATCAAACTGGAAAATTTATACACTTTCTATAGAAAACATGGTATAATCCAATCCAAGTATTTTGGTATTTCGACTTATTGATTACGTTTCAAGTTTTTCAGATTCTTTTTGGATTCGGGATTTTGTGTATAACTATAAATAATACTACTGAGCTTATACTTAAAATTTTAAATTTCTGCGAGGAGAAATAGAAAATGAATTAAGTATTTCTTCTTTGACCTGCTTTTTGTAAAGTTTCAAGTTACATTTCATGAATTAAAGTAAATTTAATAAAAAGTATATATGTAGAGCAGGGCGAGGCACAAAGGTCCAATTTGACTTTGAGCAAATATGAACTATATTGTGAAAACCAAAACAATTATATTACAACAAATGACACATTTCAAACGAACAATTATCTGACTACGTTCAGTAAAACTGCCAGCTACTTCATCATTGTAAAAATGTACTTTTTATGTCTTTCAAAAATTTGTTATCTAGACATTATTACCCTATAGGCGGGGTAACTTGGAACGGCCAGGTGGCAAACAGGTTTAAAGTCTTATTTTAATTTTAAAGGTATTTTACAAAAAAAATTACATTTTTAACTAATGCTAAAAAACTACTAACGGAAGAAAATACTTTTATTATGGATTTTCAAAGATTACCGTTTATTTTCCGATAGCAAAGTCATGAAAATCAAGGTTATAGCTACTTATATATCTTCTTCCCTCTACTTTCAAATATTGTTGTTAAACAATGCTTAACTTTACTGGTTTTTGATACATCGATGGTAGACCTTTTTAACCCCGGACTTTCATATATTATTATCTATTCTTCGATAAATTCTGGGAAATTATAACTGGGAAAATGTTATTCGGCAAAATGTCCCTTTGATCGATACCAAATTTAGGTTCTGAATTTAAATAACATAAATAAAAAATAATATAACCTAGAAAATGTTTTATAAATACCAATGAATATATAATTATACAAATGAGATGTTTCAGAGCACCGTCTTTGAGAAAAATATGATTTGCAAAAAAGAGTGCTACAACGCCAAAAAGTGCATTTTTATATTAACATTTCAAAAAAGTTGATATTTTGAGTTTCTAGTAACAATTGCAATCCGTTTAATAACGTTTTTGTATATAAATAAAACTGCAAACAAAACTTCTTACTACAATTTAATCATAATTAAATAATATTTACGTAAAACATCCTATTAAATGCAATTGAACATCATCTGTCAAAAACGTTTGAAATTTGACGTATTAGCCACTGTCCATTGTTCTATTTAAGTTACGCTCCTACAAAAATTTTCAAATTAAAAATGTAAAAATTAAAAGAAGGTATTATAATATATATATGCGTGTTACATTGACACATCTGGGAATCGGACAATGATCAAGGTTTCCATTTCCATTTCCAATGACAAATAAAAATCGTTAGGCGATTCCGCCGAGATTAATTGCAGCTAATTCGATTTGCATCTTAATTGCTTAATGAGATGCGATTATGCAATTATCTACTACGATTCATATAAATGATACACCACTAGTTTGTTGTTATCTCATTATTATCTTAAATGAGAGGACTCAATCATTTGCATTTACTTGGAAATTCATATATATATATATATATATATATATATATATATATTTGTGTATGTGTGTGTGGTGATAATTTGTCCAAAATCCAGGTGCATTTTCGGCACACGCGACACATTTTTGAATAACAATAAAAATGTGCTACAACAAAAAAATTACACATATTCTATACATCCTCCTCATCATACATATATATGCGTATGTATGTTTTTCTATGTATATACATACGTATACATATTTTATTTTCGGATGGGCGTGCTCATCGCCATAGGTACGCACACAGGACACGTTGTCCTTCTGTGACAAACAAAAAGGGTGCCCCCTTTCTAAAGAAATATTTCTATATATAATATAGTGCATAATAAAATAAAATTCCCTTTCATAATATATAATAATCGTCATCATTATTATTATTATTATTATCCTCTCGTTGCCGGATATGTCGGACGTAATTTGACACATTTTGCAATACGATATACGATATCCTTAGACGAAAATATGGAATTCGGTTGTCGATAGTAATACATATATACATACATACATTGTACTATTGCACACATGCTCTTTATAAAAGTTTTTAATACTTCCGCTCTTACATATGTATACATACATACAAATGTTTTTTTAACCAAGTATTGTTTCTGTCGACGATGGTTAATCGGCTACTTCAATAACTATACTAGCCAATACCCATACTAGAGTTTATACAAAAACCGATATTTCAGAAAACCGGTTTCCGAATTTTAATTTTACTAAAAAACCGGTTGTAGCCGGTTTTCGATTTTTATATAGAAAATAAATTTTTGCTCGCATATTCTGAAATTTATCCCCAAATTTAGTGTTATTTAGAGCAATATTTGACTGAATTTATTTATTGTTCAATTTTATGGATAGTAAACAAAATTATTTTAATTTTAATTAGTAGAACTAAAACATAATAGTTTATCTTGATTAAATAACTTTGAAAATAATTATTCGTTATTCATGCATCATTTTAACATACATATAAGAATGAAAATATTTTTATGACATGAGTGAAAGGAAAGTTTTCGAATAAATAAAAATATTACATTTTTAAATAAAAAAATGCATCAAATTAAAAAAATAAATATTTAAGTATCTATATTGATACATACTTGTTAATATCAATTTTAGTTTTAAAAACAATTAAGCTAAACTCGGGTATTTCTGTTTTAAGCAATTTTAATTAATTAATTTTAAACATTCTAATTGTTTTTTTTTTTTGTTTAATAAAAAATCATTTTAAAACACTGAGAACATCTATCGAATTGCTACTTAAACATGTCCTTTGTTTACTCACAAAATTTCCTGAAATAGAAAATACTCTCTTACTTGCGACGAAATTATGCCTAATTGTTTTTAAAGTCTGATATAATAATTCTAAGCTTTTTGTTCTCTTATTTGTGGCTTCTAGGGTTTAAAACTCCTTTTTTTTAAGTTTGAGTAGAGGAAGTTACTTCTTCAAAAAGAAGTCACACTGATTTAAATTAAATATACACTGGTATATAAATCTAAATATATACAAAACATTTTTGGGACCCATTGCAGACTGATAAGATATCAAATGCTATTGGACCGATATGATTTCAAGGATCAAAATGCATTCATCTATCTATATTTGCCATTTTTCATTTATACAGTGAAAACCGACTTTTTTCACTCAAAAACGGTTTTCGAATTCAATAATTTTCGCCAAAAAAACGGTTTTTTAAAACCGACAAACCCCAACCCATTCGGTTAGTGGTGTATGACATCACGTCCTGAGGCAAATTTCTAGAACTTCCCGTAACGAATTAAAATTATGTAAATCTGAATTATTTTCGATATTCAAACAATTTTGCAGAATGTTTGTTGGGTCATTCGTTTTTTTTTTCAAATTAATCAAATTTATCTTTTTATTCCATAAGTTTATAAAAATCTTATCGAGGATTAAACCTAAGGGTCGTAACAGTCGTGTTTCCAATCGAAAAGGAAAATCTCCTGCAATGAATTTTCTTTTATATATGTAAATGTTCGTGTATTTAGTTAAGTAAATCAAGAAAGGCAGAAGCCCTTTGCTCTTAGAAGATGAAAAAATAAAGTCAGGAGAAAATAAAATAAAATGAGAACTAAAAACGAGAATGAGAATTGTGCGAGCGGCTGTCGTTTCAAATATTTTTGAAGTTAATTACTTCTGATGTTGGTCCGAGTGTCTGGCGCCAATAAAACCTTCTTTTCTTTCTTTAAAATACACACATGTATATACATATATACACATAGAGGTGTATCCTTAAAATTAGACCGAGGTCTATATCGTGTGAAAATTATTACAAAGTATTAGACCAAAGAGTTGATCTAAAATTTGCCTAATAATAAATAGTATAACGAAATTTATTCAAATTTATTCACTACGTTTCAACACTTAGAAATTTATACAAAGATTACGAAGGATTATGAAATCATTCTTGTTTTTACTTTAATATATTTTATTCAAATTATTATCAATATTTTAATTTCTTAATTTTTAGGCTTAATTTTATGTTAAACTGTTTAATTAAAATATTAAAAAAAAAAGTTTGTTATTATTATCTACTGAATGATGGCACATATCTGGTGTACGTACAGAATAAATATGTCATTATTTATTAATGATCGTTCTAGAGAAGAGTTTTATTGCAAGTCGAAACGTAACGTTTAGTTACATCTAAATTACTTAATTATTAATTGGGTGTATATATCATATATACATAAAAATAAATGTATATATATATATATATACATATATTGGAATAATGAGTAACAGTATAATAATATTTTGCATTTAGTTTTGACGTTTTCGCAATTATTATCATTAAGTGTTATTATATGTCATAATTTAACAAAGAAATTACTTCTCGTACACATTCCTATACACGAACGACATCTACATCTGTATAAATATATATATATATATATATATATATATATATATATATATATATATATATACGTGGTCTGTTCAAAAAGTACCCGGAATTACTAATAATTAAATTTCGCGGGTCTGGAGTGTCTGATTGTCAAAAATTTTTTTTTATTGTGTTGGTATACATGCCCCTAAAGTATGATGAAATTTTCAGCTATATTCACTGTTTACTTTGTCTGTGGTAGTCGCTAAGGTTCGACGTGTTTTTCTGAGCTCGGCGATTTTTACAATGGAAGAATTGAAAAGTCAAAGAATTTGTATTAAATTTTGCGTAAAAAATGAAATAAAGTGTTGCAAAGTGCAAAAATTCACCAGATATGGCTCCGTGTGACTTTTTCCTATTCCCAAAGTTGAAGAGACCCATGAAAGGACGGCGGTTTTCCTCGATTGAAGAAAATCGCTGAGAGTGCTCAAGGACATATCAAAAAGTGAATATCAAGGGTGCTTCCAAAATTGGAAAAAACGCTGGCATAAGTGTATTATATCTGGGGGGGACTACTTTGAAGGGGACCACATTAATGTAGACGAATAAATAAATATTTTTTTGAAAAAACGAAAATTCCGGGTACTTTTTGAACAGACCACGTATATATATATATATATATATATATATATATATATATATATTATTTGTGATGACTGTGCTTCAATTGTGTGGGTAAAACTGCACAAAATTTAATTTGATAAAAACTTTTTTAACAAAGCAAGTAAAAAAACAGTATCAATAAACGAAACGTCGTCTCTTTTCTAACAATAATATCTTCTTCAAAATTTATCAACATAAAACTTTTCTTTTTATAATTCTTTCAAGATTTTATCTGGGGGCACCCTTAACCGACAGAATTAATTTCGAGAACACAAAAGGGCCCCCGTGGTGAGTACGCCACTGTATTTAACGCTGTTTGAGGTCCCTCAGGGGGTGCCCCCTTGATGTTTACTATACAGATTCATGCAAAAAATTATCAAAGTATTATTAAAAGTGTTAAAACATGCGGCGAATGTAAATGTAAAGGATTTTTTAATAGGGTTGTAATAATGGGTAATAATGTATTAAGTTTTTTTTATTTTATTTATTATTTTTATTTTAATAACTATATTTTTCCAAATAAGATAATGAGATTTATTTATATTAGTTTATCGCTTCTTAATTAAAAGTTTTCTATTAATGAAATTAAATTTTAAAACATTATTTGGAAAGAAGTGACATTTTGTTTGTTGATACTGTATTTATGTACTTTTTTTTTAAAAAAAAAGTTTGTATTAAATTAAATTTTGTGTTTTAAAATAAGTTTTTACAATAAAATAGTTTAATTATAATAAATTCTGTAAAAAATAATTTAGCCGTAAAGTATAAGAAGATAGTTGAAAATATTCTATTGTTGCACTTTGTTTTTATTTGTTAAAATATGTTAAATTCGTTTTTTTAATACTGCCCAAAAATTCTACGGATAAGTTTCTTTTGGCATTTAAATTTATTTAAACAAATTACACGACATAAAATATAATATTATGAATATTCTTCATAATATGTATTTGTAAATTAAAACAGTATTAAAACAAATGCATAACTTTGCAATTTCTTCGAAATGTGCAGGACGAGTTTTTCCGACGGTAAAAAACACATCATGGTTATTTTATTTTAAATTGTTATACAAAATTTAATTAATAATAATTTACTATTATTTATTAATTATAAATTTGATTTAAGTATTTTAGTAATACAAAATATTATTTAAATTCAGTATTATTAATGAATTTTAATTCAATGTTACAAATTATTATTGCATATACTAATTTTATTATTAATTTACTATTTTTCTTTTTTTTACCATTTACTTACCGTCATCGCCAAATTTTCCTCGTCGGATAAAATCGATATATAATAGTAATTTATCACAAACTTATCACTGTTATTATCACTTGGATCTTATCTTAGATTTGTCTTATCACTAATTGTCACTTTTGGTATATCACTACTTGTCATTGTTATTTTAATAACTGTGGGATAATAATGTTTTCAGAAAGTAAAGAAAATTAATTGATGAATATTGAGGCAATTTATCGATATTTTTATTAAAAATACTATAAAATGATATTATTTTTGTATATTATTGTTTATCGATGTTTAATTGAAACATTCATCTATTTACTAGATCGATCGATATCTTTTTTAAATTTTTCACAAAGTTACTTTATAATAGTTCAAAATTGATCAATCAAAAATCGTAAAATGTTACGAAATCCTAAGTTGTATTTTATAATTATTTATTAATTCACTTATTCTCTCTATAAAATTACAAAAATTTAAATTTTCTACAAAAATTTATTAAATCTTCCATGAATTATTGGTTTTTTAATCATCAAGTCATTCTTATCTATATTGTCCTTTTACTTTTTTGCTCTATTAATAAATCTTCGTATTAGTAACATTACTTATTAGTTATCATTTAAGAACAGAAAGAAAATAATAAAGACGTGTTATATATTTAAAAAAATGAATTATAATTATAATTTTGGATTTTAGTTTGTAAAATAAATGTCAAAATTAAACAAAAAAAATCGTAAATATCTAATTTATTGTCTGTTCTATCCCGTTGGTCTATCAGTAGAGTTTTCTTTTGAGTTTGCTCGTTAGTAGAGTTTTTTTGTCTTACTTTATTTTATATATTTTTGCGAGTTAGTAGAGTTCTTTTATCGTTCAATAAAATATTTAAATATTTTTTAGATCACTTGTAGAAGTTGCTCGTCAGTAGAATCTTTTTTGCAAGTTCTTTCTGAAATAGATCGTCAGTAGAGTCTTCTTTTTTGACTTTATTCAAATATACATTCAAATTGGTTGTCAGTAGAGTCCTTTTTCCTTTGATTTTAGTTTGCTGGTCATCAGTAGAGTCCTTATTTCTCGACTTTTGGTCGTCAGTAGAGACTTCTTTGTTGTCTTTAATTAAATATATATTTGATTTGCTGGTCAGTAGAGCACTCTTTTTTTTCTTTGGTTTAAATATTTTATTCAAGTTGGTTGTCAGTAGGGAATATGCAATACCGATGGAAAATTTCAATACCGGTATTTCGGTAATTTTTCATTTTAAAAACGGAATACCGGTGAATTACCGATATTTTTATTATCTTAAACAAACGTAAAAAAATGAAAGTTACTAGTACAAATATAAAAAAAAATGTATATACAAATACAACTATATTCAACTAAACATTAAAATAAAACAATAAGTTTATTTTTTTAAATAATAATTTAACAAAAGTATATGCAATTTAATTAATTCATTATCACTACCGAGTATATTGAGTACTTTTCACCAAAAACAAACTTATGAGTAAGAAAGAAAATAAAAAAATAATACATACATAATATATAAATCAATCTATATTGTCTTTATCCGATGTGTTAAATTAGCATAATCCCCAATATTTCAAAAAAATAATTTTTCTACACTAATTTACACTCGATTTATACTTTGTCGAGATAAATAATAAAATACTATATATAATTGTTGAGTATTGTTATTTAAAACAATGTGATGCTTCTATAGAGTATTTTCAAACTTCGATACGTTTTCGAAAAATAATATTTTATAATTGTAATACAAAGCAATAAATATTCAGTTTAATGACGAGTTGAGATAATATTTGACATTTGTTTACCATATAGAATCACTTGAAGGTATATAGCTGTTTATGCGATTATGGAATTTAAAGATAAATTTGTTCCGAGAAATTTAAACTTTAGGGTATTAACTTCCCGTAGGGTAAGTTATAGTAATCGTCCAAAAATCGAAATCAAAAATTTTTACATTTCTCGACGTTTTGAAGGTTTTTGAACATTTTGGCATACTTCAGAAAAAATGGATGTGTGTGTGTGTGTGTGTGTGTGTGTGTGTGTGTGTGTTTTGTATGTCCGCTTTTTTTCGTCCACGTTTTCGGGCGCACGGATCAACCGATTTGAATGGTTTAAAAAACATTCGATTCCTATTGATAGGGAGATGTGCTGATTAGTTTTTGGCAAAGGCAGGTCCAGCCGTTACGGAGATATGGAGCAAAGAGTGCAAAAAATTGAAAGCGAGTTTTTGAGAGAACGGAACAACCGATTTGAATGGTTTAAAAAACATTCGATTCCTATTAATAGGGAGATGTGCTGATTAGTTTTTGGCAAAGGTAGGCCCAGAGGTTTCGGAGATACAGAGCTAAATTTAAAAAAATGGCAGTTTTTGAGAGAACTAAGCGTCCGATTAAAATGATTCAAAGAACTTTCTGCTTATTTCAACAAAATAATTGATTTTGGAAAAAAAAAATTTTTGTTTCTAATTTTTTTTTCAAAAATTTTTTTTTGTAATTTTGGACTAAAAATTCAAAAAATCACCCAGGCTAAGCACAGTCTAAGCGCCACTCTGGTACAAATGTTTACGCAAGTGCGTTTAGACTGTTTGTGTACTGGAGCACTTTTCCAATTTTGTGAAAATTATTGAAAAATGTGAAAATGCCGCCAATCTGAGCACAGTATAAGTGAAAATGTCGCACAGAATTATTTGCAAATGCGTTTAGACTGTGACTATGCAGGAGCACTTTTTCAATTTTGTGTAAATTTGGCAACTATTTTTTTTTTTTGAATTTGATTCGAAATGAAATGACGATTGTTAATGTTCTGGAGATGATAAATTGATTTATTTATAATTAACTTTCCATAGGGTAAGTAATCGCAAAAAATCGAAAATGAAAATTTTTATATATCTTCACGTTTCAGAGGTTTCTGAATATGTTGGCATACCTTGGAGAAAATTGGTGTATGTGTGTGTGTGTGTGTGCGTGCATGTGTGTGTGTTCGGATACAAATTTTCGTCGACGATTTCGGGAACACGGATGAAGCAATTTGAATAATTCAAAAAACATTCGATTCGTATTGATAAGGAGACGTGCTGATTAGTTTTTGTCAAAGGCAGGTCTAGCCGTTCCGAAGATATGGGGCAAAAAGGGCCAAAAACGGTAACTCAGTTTTTAAGAGAACGGAGCGTCCGATTTGTATAGTTCAAAAAACATTTTACTTGTATTAACAAGATGAAGATTTGATCAAATTTTCATGAAGATAGGTCTAGCGGTTTCGGAGATCTAGTAAAAAAAACTAAAAAAAAATAACATATGGCGGTCAACAATAATCATTAGACATTAGACATATGCATATCAATTATCAGATATTTTATTGAGATTTTAACAATAAGTATAAGTTTTGTTTACATTCCTATGGGTTCCGTACTAATGTTTTTCCGTTAGACAGCGACGCGGCGCTTACGCGCTTTATATTTTGTCTCTATGCAGTTAAAGAAGTACGATTGCTTTGAAAAAAAGTTCAGATCTTCCAAAATATGTCAAAATGAAGATAACATTTTTTTCCAAAAAAAATTTTTATAAAAAAATTGTTTAAAAATTTTTTTTAAAAAAAAATTTTTTTTCAAAAAAAGTAATTTTTCGTCCGATTTAAAATTTCCAAAAAATCTTATTTTTTCGAAGTAAAATTTTTTCAAAAATGTTAATCGTTTTTAAAAAAATAATAATTTTTGGCACGGGAAGTTCCAGCAATTTGCCTTAAGGCACGATGCCTTAATTGCCTTAAGACAGAATTTCACTTACAGCTAGTTATGTATCAAATAGCGCTTATGTAAAAATACCGAAAATACCGGTATTTTTGGAATAAATACCGGTAAAATTACCGCCGAAAAATCGGGCGGTTTAACGGTAATTCCGTATACCGGTATACCGGTATTGCATTTTCCCTAGTTGTCAGTATACTCCTCTCTCTCTTCTCGTTAGTAGACTTTTTTATGGTTGTTTCCGGAAATTTACGAAATTTAATTAATGTTTTTTATATTTTAAATCACAAACATGTAGTTTACCTGCCACAAATTTAATTGAGCTCTAATAATCCTCTTAAAACTAATAAAACACTTTGTTTTAATTCAAAAACAAAACAAACACTTAAGAACACTATTCGAAACACCAACTGTCATTTTTGACGTTTCAACTGTCAACAAAACCCAACTGTCAAAAAATGAAACACCGAACTTCGTTGCTAATCGAAATTCAAATGATTACATTTTGAATATTGAAATTATATGATTTTTTTTATTATTATTAATTTTTTTATTTTCCCGTGTGCAAAATGACACATTACATGTCGGGGCGAAGTGAAGCGACTGCTTTTGATGTATTGTACACGGCAGCGGCGGCGGCGGCGGTACCCCACTTCGCCTCTCGTGGTAAATTAAAGTGGTACTGGCAATGGCACAGGTACTACTACTTCTGCAGGTGGTATGGGGGCCCCCCTCCGAAATGTAAATTACCTTACCTTACCTTACATTACATTACATCGGTGCGAGTGTATGCATAGTTGTGTGCATATGGAATAAAACATGAGAGTGACGATGGTTTTTCACGTAATTTGCGCGACTGCGACGACTGAAAAAGAGGAAATGTTTTTTGTAATAAGATTTATTGGAATTGGATTGCCGATATATATAAACTAGGTGTGAGAGGCGTTAAACTTTTCGATATTAGAAATAATTGAGATTGTTCAGTTCAGCCAAACATCCTAATTATTATAGACGAACAGTGTAATTGCATAAACTCTGCCTTAAGGGGAGAGCCTGCTTTAGGGACTTTTGCAAAAATGTCTTCCAAACGAGCCAAAAACTAGTGGGCTGCAATGGCATCGTGCCTTAAGGCAAATTGCTCGAACTTCCCGTACCGTAAAGAAACATTCGAGACATTTCAAACGTTTTCAAATATAATAAAAACAATTACCGTAACTTTCATTATTTTTGCTATCTTGTTACATATGAACGAATCAAATGTAATCATAGTCATTTCATTTCGAATTCAATTCCAAAAAATAGTTTAGTTGCCTAATTTACACAAAATTGAAAAAGTGCTCCCGTGTAGTCACAGTCTATAAACACATTTGCAAACAATTCTGTGCGACATTTTCACTTATACTGTGCTTAGCTTGACAGCATTTTCACATTTTTCAATAGTTTGTGCTTAGCCTGGGTCATTTTTTGAATTTTTAGTTCAAAATTACAAAAATATTTTATGGAAAATAAAAAAAGGTATGATTATTTTTTATCCTCAAAAGCAATTGTTTTGTCAATACAAGCAGAAAGTTCTTTGAATCATTCAAATCGGACGCTTAGTTCTTTCGAAAACTGCTATTTTTTGCACATTTAGCTCTGTATCTTTGAAATGGCTGGACCTGCCTTTGCCAAAAACTAATCACCACTTCTCCCAATCATTACAAATTAAATGTTTTTTTGGATCATTCAAATCGGATGCTCCTTTCTCTCAAAAACTTCATGTGTATTTTCTGCACTCTTTGCTACGTATCTCCGTAAGAGCTGGACCTGCCTTTGCCAAAACTAATCAGGACATCTCCCTATCAATAGGAATCGAATGTTTTTTGAACCATTCAAATCGGTTGATAAATATTATCATATAAAAATAAATATTATTTTAAACTTTTGTCGAGGCTTACTACCTAAATTATTAGAAATAATTTAAATATTTAATATATATTTATTAATTTCAATTTTCTGTTTGTTTCAGATGGACATGTGCAAAAGTATGGACGAATCTAGTGGCGGTATCAAGCGTTAAGGTAGGTGCACTTCATACATTTTTAAGCATGTTTTTGAACCTTATTCGTTTCTGAACTATTCACAAAGGTATATATATAATAATGTTTTAAACTTTTTATACATATTATATTGATTTAAATTCCAACATTTCGAAATCGAGCCAGATCCATTCGAATCGATTCAAAGCATTTGGATACATTTGAAAACCAATACAGATAGTTTCAAATCGATTTAACATTTAACATCCATAACAAGTTCATACGGTCCTTTGGAAACATTTTAAAATCCCACCACATCATTTTGAATCTATCTAAATCATTTGAAAATATTTCAAAACCGAGCTAGATCGATGGTTTCAAATCAAATTCTTAGCTTACATTTTAGAACATTTTGAATCGATTCAAATTTTTTAGAATCATTTTAAATTTATGACAGGTCGATTCAACATCAATCGATTCCAACAAACAATTTTATGAATAAAATTGTTCCTCGCAGGCCAGTAATATTTTATTTTAAGAATTTCATCTAGGCAGTATATTTTATATGATGCACCTGAAATATAATTTCCAATCTACAAATAAAACAAATCCTAAATCCTTTCGAGCTGATTTTATTCAATGTGCATTTTTATTTTCAATTTTCATCGGTATATAATATTTATCATTTATTAATAATAATAATAATCTGTTTTTTGTTCTTATTATTTAAATATTATCATTATCATTAACTAGCTACCTTTTTATTTATTTATTTATTAATTATCAATTAATTAATAATAATACCTTATAGTTTAAATATTTTTTGCGTGTAGTGGGTGTGAACCACTCTAGAGTTGTTTATCGAAATTCGGGAATTGAAATTCGATAAAAAAAATTGCAACAGTTTATTGCTTACGTTATGTTCGATGACAATAATAAATAAATTTATTAAACAAATTTGTAATTAATTAGTACTTACGTGTATGTGTTTATAATATGTATTTTAACAATTGACTGGGTTCGAAGTTAAATGACTGATTTGTTTATAATAACAATTTGAATCGACAAGTCAGTCACTTTTACATTCATTTGTTTATTTAAATATTAACAACCGAAAACAAGTTGACAAGTTAACAAAAACTTAACTCTTAATTAATAGACTAACAATAAGATAAGATTTTTTCGAACACGATTATAAAAAAACAATGATTTCTATGTGGCGCCATCTGTGGAAAACTATGTGGACGTTGAAGTGTGAAAAGGGCTTTAAAGGGATAGTATAAGGGTTGGTGGAGTGAATTTCTTTGTCTTATTTAAGTACAATAATTGTCTTCATCCTAAACGATTATTTATCAAAATTATCATAAGGCCGCCCACATAGAACTCTGATTCTACAATTTCATTCTCCTAATAATAAATTACTAAGATTTGCGCTAAACTAAAAGAAAATAGGTTAACAAGTTTTAAAGGAACGATTTTTTATTTTTTACCAACAATTAATTAATATGGCTTTCATTTTTTGGTTTACGTATTAATTAAATAAACGTTGAAAAAGTGGACACACACGTGCGTACATAAAAAAATAAGAATAATTTTATTTAATAAATATTTCTACCGAGAGATGGCGCTAGTGACGTCATATGGCACAATTTATAATCTCTATTAGCAATTTCTTATGTTTTTTCAGATTTTTTACAACCATTCCAGATTGCTTCAAATCAATGTCTTCTAAAATCGAATTAAATCTAACTCTAATCGATCTAAACTTAATTTGAATCGTTTCAAACCTAATTCGAATCGATCTACATCTAACTCGAATGTAGTTCGAATCTAAAACAAATTGTACGAGGTCGTTATTTCCGGATTTTAATACGCCTTAACTATAAATTATGTATATATAATCCTTTTTCATCCGGACTCAAACACTAGTATTATTATTATATCCGGATTATAATACATTTTTTACCATATTTTTCTATGTACGCATTTGTGGTCCTTATATCCGGATTAAAAACATTCGTTAATCCGGATTGTTCGTGTCGATGTATGTATTGTCTTTTTGTGTGTGTATTTTTGTTTGATAGAAATTACAATAAATCCTTAACAACTACAACATATACAATTTCTCAATTTTAAGTAATTAATTAATACAATAACAACGAATTAATCAATAACCAACTAATTAATTAACTAATTAATTAAAAATAATAACAATCAATGCGATAGAAAAACTAGTTCAGTTTTATAAAACATGATATATATGAAATATTGTCGTGTGTTTCTTCATCCAAGATCAACTTTTACTCATTCTTTTTATTTATTAATTTATATATTTAATTTATTTTTAAGTTTTTTTTATCTAATTGTAAGATGTTGTTAGCACGGTGGTGTGGTGGTTAGAGAAGCGCTTTGCGTGACGGTGATGGATCCAAAGAGGGTCGAAACGACGTTTCATGTTCCATCCGTTCAATATTGCTTCTTTCTTTCGTATTTCTCAATGTCCTAGCTACTTATATATAAATATATTGACTTCTTCAAGATATATATATATATATATATATATATATATATATATATATATATATATATATATATGCAAATATATGGCACTGGCAAAAATAATCATAAACATCATTTGCTGCTTCAGAGTTCCATGAAACGTTTATCAAAGGTTCAGATAAGACATATATCAACATTTGAATCGTTTTAGCATTTAGAATAATTTTAAGTCATTAAAAATCCATGTCAATCAAATCTATACAAAATTAGCTCGAATCGTTTTAAATGTAATTCGAATCGATCTAAATTTAATACCACAAAACTACTTTCAAGTTCTCAAAAACGTTTTAAATAATTTCAAAATTCAAATGAATTCAAATTCATTTTAATCTCTTCAAAACGATTTCAAACCCTTCACAACTATTTTAGTTCCCTCAAAATCATTTAACACTATTTCAGAATATTTTGAATCATTTTGTAACATCCTAAAACAAATTCTCTGCCTTCAAAGCCATTTTAGTTTCTTCAAAACAATTTCAAAACGTTTCAAACTACTTAAAATCGTTCTGAACCGATTCAAATCTCTTAAAATCGATTCAAACCAATCTGAACCATTTCGAATCGTTCAAAACGATGATTCAAACAGCTTTAAATCAATTCAAATTGTTTATAAATCATTTTAATTGTTTATAAATCATTTTAAACTATTTGAAATTGTTACAAATCATTAAAGTAAATAATTGCACATCAACCCATACAATATTGCATAGCACAACTTTAAATATGCATTATAAATAAATTTCTTATTAACAAATGATGTTTAATATTTGTATTTGCCAATTCGTGTGTGTATATATATATATTTTATATATATATATATATATAATCTTTCCTTCGCGTATATTGACTTATTTAATGAACTTACCCCTAAATTGTTTTTACCCTAATTAGTGTTAATATTAATAATTATCCATATCGTTATAATTAATTTATGATTTAAGCATTTTGTTCTTCGTAAATATTTTATTAGTTATTTTATTTAATTTAATATTTAATAGTTTTTTAACATAATGCTCTGTGATTAAAAAACTAGGTAATACGGATTAGTCTGAGAGCTGGGGGTCGAATAAGAATAAAGAATATTGATAGATGTGAAATTAGGTATTTATGATAATTGTTCAGTTATTTAGTTATTATTAGTTTTGTCAGAAGGTTGTTTTGTATCACCTAGTTTTTTTTTGTAATATTTGTGTTTTTGTATAAATGTTTTGTTGTAAATGTATATATACGTTTTATTGTTTTAAAATATTAGTAAAATAGTAAATCGAAAATAAATTAAGGAAATTTAGAGGTGAATGTAAAGATGATTTTATTTTGTAAATAAAATTATGTTAATATATTGAAAATAAAAGCTGTCTTTTTAAATAATGAATTACACTAAATATGTTGTGAAAAAAATCGAAAGTTAATTTTTTTTAAAAAAGAATTCATTAATGTTTTGGAACAATATAAAATAAATAAACTAAAAATATAAATGCTTAAACTTTTTTGTCTTCATGTGTTCAAATGTCGGTAACATTTTAAAATTAATTTATTTATAAACTTATCATTCACTTTTATATCTTAAATATTAAATTTACTATCTAAACTTCTTAAAATTAAAATTACATTATTATAAATTTATTGGTATGTTTTCATCGACGACGATTTTTTATATTTGTGTGTGTGTTGATGTATGTATGTATGTTCGGATTCATTTCTATATTTATATATAATTTAACTAGTTTCAATTTATTAAATATCAATTCTAAACTTAATAATTTTCCATATTTTTTAAATTTATCTTATCCATTAATATTATCTTTCGTATTTAAATCTATATGTACAAAAGTTAGTTGGAAAAGATTTAAAATAAAAAACAAAATGTGTTCAAATTTTGGATTTAAGTAGTTTTTTTATTTTGTTTATTGCTTTGAATTCTCATTGATCTGTTTCTACGAGATTCTGATTTTTAGTCTGTTTTAGAATTATCTAAGCGTTAGAAAAATCTAAATCTTTCGTCATCTTATTTATCTAAAAACAAGATCGTTCTAAACGTTTCTTTTTAGTCATCTACTGATCCTTAGGACACTGCCAGCGTGTCCTGGTAAAATAAATTCAAGGAAAAGTAAATAAAAGTCGTAAGTTGTATAAAAAGTTTGGATATTGATTGTTCCAAGTGGATGGCATCAACAACATCTCGACTTCAACCAACATACGACTTTTACACAAGGAAAAAAATGCAAAATTGCAATTATTAATATTTCATCTAACGACTTCTCACGTCTAATTAAAAATCTTGCGCAGTCTTAAAAATAATCATAGGAAAATATTTTTCTCGTTCTCTAACATCTACCTTGAGGTACGCCCAATTCCAAAAAAATGTGACGATACCGACTCTAACACGTTTCGTACGCTCTCCTGGACGCCATAGCCAGGGATTTCTGATGGTTGGTGGAGGAAAGGAATTATTAGAGTCGTCAGAAAATATTTAAAGCAGTGTTTTAATAGTTAAAAGTCGCAAAAAAATTAAACATTCATCATTTATTTCTGACAACTTCACCAGTTCCTCTCCGACCTTCCATTTTGACTAATTATCCAAACAAAATTAGTATCTTTTTTTCCAAAAAACAAGTCTAAATATTAATCAACAATTTATCTCCATCTAATAATTTCATTTCTTAGATTTTTATTAATTTACGCTTCGTTTAATGATAATTAATATCTTTTAATAATAATTTTTTTAAATATCTTTGGACCCAGAGCTGTTAATATTTTGGGGAAATCGATAATCGAATCGATTGATCGATATTTTTATACATTTGGAAATATCGATTAATTTATATCGATCGTTTAATTTATATAGATTGTATATAAAGATGTTGTGCAATAGTCAAAAAGTGTAGGGAATTTTTGAAAATTCTTCAAAAGTCATATAAACTAAGACGTAATATATATATATATATATATATATATATATATAATAGAAATTATTATTATTTTCCTGATTGATTGTTACTTCAAAATTGATCATTTAATAATAATTGAGTTCGAATATATCTAATAAGTTATTTTGACTCATGTAGTTCGTATTCGAGTGCTCATGATTTTATTCGAATTTCTTAATATATTAACTTGATGCAAATGTATTCAAATTCAACAATGTAGTTTGGTGTTTTATTTGAATAGTTGATTCAAATCGCTTTTTTATTCGTGCAGTTCATCATATCATATTAAGTTTATTAAATAAAACAAATATCGACATTCGGATCACAAAGTTTAGTTTTTAAATATTGATCTACGTTGATTTAATTTTAGATTTGCCACTTTGTAAACTATTTTATAAAATTATTGTATCGAATCGATGGTAGTGATTCGAATGACACAAATCATATATAATTTAGTCTCGTACTAAATCATATAAAATTTAGTCTCGTACTATATCATGTTTAATTCTTACAACAAACAATTTTGTTTAGTGATTCGAATCGACGTTAACAAAATGCAAAGAATAAAAACAATCAATACGTTGATGGAAAATAATAATAATTTCTATATTGCAACTTTGGATTTATATATATATATATATATATATATATATATTACTGTAAATTTATTTATATTATCATTATCAGTATCAATATAATATATAGCTTATTGTTTATCTCTTAATTAAATTTAATTTTGCTTAACCATTTCGTCTCTTATAGATATACACGTATATATATATTTATATATATATATATATATATATATATATATATATATCTTGAAAGTTTTTTCGACGTTGAAACATATTTGAAAAAATGTTTTAATAGCCCATTCGTCGAAATAGAAAAAAAAAGTCTTTATTATATGATCGATACCTGATGTGTGTCATTATTCAGTAATCGCCAGGTCAAAAGCATGAAACTTATACATTTAATTAAATTTTTTTTGAGAATTTAACACAAAACCATAATTATTACAAAAAGGAGAATTATATTATTCAAATGCACAATAGAGCAAAAAATTATACTACCTCGTAACAGTGACAAAACCAATGTAATTTATAATACAACCACATTGGTTTTGTCGATAATAAAGAAATTTATTTTTTCTTAACTTAATTTTTTATTTCGACGAATGAGCTGTTAAAACCATTTTTCAAATATATAATATCTTTGTTCGTAGCCACAGCAAAGCTTGTCCAGAAATTATATATATATATATATATATATGTATATTTATATTTTTTAGACTTAACACATTTGTTTATAATAATTACCTATGTCTATATAATATTGCAATTTATTTTATAATAATATATATTTATTTATTTATATTTATATTTCACTTACGCTCTATAATTTTATTTTATTTTTTCATATATATATTTATATTTATAATATAATTGATTATTAAATTGGTGTATCATTATTTTCCTTTAAAACTAATCTTTTCTTTCTTATTTATTTATTATTTAATTTATATCTATATGTAGAATTGCTTATGCTAGAGTTTTCCATTTGGCTTATGACTACTGTGTGTAGAAAGAGTTTTTGCCTTACTAATATTTTTTGCTTTCTTTTTTAAAAAAAAAATCAGATTTTCGATAATTGATGATTTTTTCGGTGATCGGAGACGCCGGAGATGGCCGATGATGGATTTAATAATGGTTCCGAAACGTAAAATAGAATTGACTTGCCTAAAAATCCAACTTGATTCGTCTGTATAATTAATTTTATTCGCTTATTAAAAACTTTACTTTGGCGATTGATGGCACACATCAAGTGCCGAAACGTACGGCAATAAAATAATGACAAATAAAAATAAATTAGTATAATTGATACGAATCCATTTTTTTTTGTTTGAAATTTTGTGAGGCGTCGGACTCTCGACCGTTTTGTAAAATTTGTACGAAATTTTGAAAAATAAAATGTTTTTATCATGAGAAAATCCTTTAAAACTCCGGATGTATATGTATATATGTATTTCTGTCTCCAACAATCTCCAATCACTTCTTTGAGTTCCCTTAAAAATGCATTTAGATTCCTTAACCTGCTCATTTTTTCTTATCATATTTTTTGCTTTCTTAATTTTAAAATCGATTAAAAAAATTAACTGGGAATTGATTCTAATATTGACTGGGTTTCTCTGGATGTAATAATAATTTTTGCTTTTTTTGGAAATTATTATTACCATTTTGGTTGCTTTGTTTGTTTTTTTTTCTTACCGGTACATTTCAACAGTGGTATCCGTTGGTTATTGGCGATCTCTGAAACGGTCAAATAATAGTTAAAATTGGATTAAGATTTTGTTGGATTGTAAAATTCTGAGCTTAAAATTCTCCGATTTTTCTAACAAACTTTTATATTATAACTGTACGAAAAATATATAATTAATGTGATTAGTTGGACGTTTCGAGCATATGGGATGTTTTCTTCTTCAGGAAAATTATAAAACAAATTCTCTTAAATTGAGTGTGTTTCAATTATCCACAGCTTCCAAAGAAGGAAACATTTCATGCTATCGAAACATCGAATTAATTATGTATGGAATGTTAAATGAATTTATACAGGCAGATCTTTTAAAATCGAGACAGACCATTAAAAATGCATTCGTTAATATCGTTAATATTTGATTTTAAATATACGTACATTGCGATGCTGAGTCGGATATTTTACTCGATGATGCATCTAATACGGCAACGCGTAATCGGTACAGTTAGTATTTATTAAATTATTTAAATATTTAAAACATCTTGGTTATTTATGATGAAACATTTTTTGTAACAAAATACTATCTACATAACTAAATAAAGCTACAAAAACAAAAGGTGCTTTTACAAAAATTGTGCAAAATCAAATCAGAAAAAGCAAAAAAAATGATAAATTTAGAAAACAAATTGAATACAACATCAACTAATGTATGAAGAAAATCTACAGACAACAAATTATATACTTTAAGCCTATGAATACAAAAGGCTGGATTATGGGTTTCATTTTCTCATCATAAGGCTTAAAGCATAATTCGTATTTTAATTGATATCAACGCACCTTGAAGTTTTTTGCTTTATTTCGTGTTCTTGCTACTCTAGTAGAGTTGAAGTTGAGTAGATGTACATGTTTTTTTTTTATTATTGCCAAATTTTTATGTTTATTAATTCGAGATCGCAATTTCGAGTGAATTTTGCAAAGAATTTTTTAGTAGCTGCTGCTTTTCAAAATTCACAATCTTCAACAGCTGTCGAAAATCTGACAGACGTTCCAGTGTTCCACGTTAAACTGAGAAATTTGACGGCAGATAAAAAAACTGTTTTTATTTTGTTAATATTTTGGTTAATGCTAAATGGAGAGATTGAGGGTCGGTTGGTGATATGGTGATTTCCAAAAAATCCGACAAAAGATATCAATTAAATATTTTTCTTGAAAAATGAAATTTTGCGTAGCAACACAGAGTTTATGGTCTAAAATAGTATCCTAAAATATTATAGTCCTGAGTAAAGTTACAAAAGTTTATTGAAGTTGGAGCGACTGCAATTTTCATTAACTTTGCTATTGAGTAACTAAGATTTGGAATGGTTGAGTTATCGAGTAACTGATATTTTTAATATATGAAATACCGAGTAACTAGGACTTTAAAAAAATTAGAAATCGAGCAAGTAAGATTCTTAATAACTGTGATATCGAGTAATTGAATTTTGGTATAGTTAAGATTTTGAGCAATTGAGATTTCGATTAATGAGATATCGAGCAAATGAGATTTTTATTAACTGAGATATCGAGCAAATGAGATTTTTATTAACTGAGATATCAAGCAAATGAGATTTTTATTAACTGAGATATCGAGCAAATAAGATTTTTAATAACTGGCATGTCGAGCAACTGGGGTGTATAATAACTGAGATATCGAGCAACTGAAATATCAAGTAACTAAGACTTTTAAAATATTTTACTAACTGAGACTTTTAAAATATTTGAAATAGCTAAGATCTCGAGAGCAGATGAGGTTTGAAATAGCTGAGATCTCCAGCTACTGAGATCTTGAATAACTGATATTTAGCAACTGAAATTTTATGATATCGAGTAACTGAGATTTTAATCGTCTATCAAAATCTATCAAAAATAACTCTTAAATATCTTTATCTTTTAAATAATTGAAATATTGAATAACTCATGTATCAAACAACTGAGTTGTCGTGTAACTTATATATCTAACAGCTGAGTTGTCGAGTAACTCAATGAGATAATTATTGATAACTCAATGAAATAATTGGGATGTCGAGTAACTCATCCATCAAACAACTGAGATTTCTACTAACTTATATATCAAACTAGCAAACCCGACGAACTCCGTTTCGCCACCAGATGGTTTCGTGAGAAAGATGAAGAAATTTTTTGTTTGTTTTATATTTGAAAAGGAAAAATTTGATTTTATTGCACAACAGTAATGAATTTATTTCGATTACAAAAATCAAGTGATTTTTAGTTGAACTTCTCTAAGTTTGGTAAACCACATTTTTTGTTTTTTGGTCTGACGTTAACACAAACAAAGCGGATGGTTTTCCAACTCGTGAACAGGCAACGTATAACTGCCTATGTGAAAAACAATGATTTTCTAAATAATCTATTTGAAATTTAACACTAAGCGATTGGCCTTGCGACTTATTATTGCAACGCAAGCGAACTGGATATTGCAATCGTTTGAAGTCAAACTAAAATGCCAGCAATTTTTGATTGAATGGTGAAACACAGTGCGTGTACATCTTTATACTTTGCGGCAAGAATTGTTCGTTGACTTAACCAAGCATAATTCTGATAATTCTCACTAATGTCATTACTCGAATTTTTAATTACGGTGCGTGAAGTTCCAGTAACTTGCATTAAGGCACGACGCCATACATCACTAATTTTCTCAGCTATAAACCTTCCGGAGCTTGAGACCTTTCCAACAAATTCAAAATTGTCGAAATCGGTTCGTGCTTTCTGGAGTTAATATCGTCAGGAAGGAAAATTCAACTTATTTTTATATATATGTAGACATATGTAGATAATCTATTTGAAATTATTTAAAACAATTATTGATTATTTTCATTACTCGAATTTTTAATTGCGGTGCGTGAAATTCCAGCAATTTGCATTAAGGCACGATGCCATACACAACTAATTTGCTCAGCTATAAACCTTGCGGAGCTCGAGACCTTTCCAACGAATGCAAAATTGTCGAAATCGGTTCGTGCGTTCTGGAGTTATTTCGTCAGGAAGGAAAACCCGACTTATTTTTATATATATAGAAGATAACTGAGGAGTCGAGTATCTCTTATGTCAAATAACTAAGATGTCCAGTAACACATCTTTTAAATAACCGAGATGTCGAGTAACTCATATATCAGAAATCTTCAATTACATTCATTAAACTTGAGGAGCTTCTAATTAAATTCGAACAACCGACCCTCCTAACAGTTCTTAAATGAATTACATGACCATTATTTA
The DNA here is from genome assembly GCF_003426905.1 of Ctenocephalides felis. Classification (NCBI taxonomy): domain Eukaryota; kingdom Metazoa; phylum Arthropoda; class Insecta; order Siphonaptera; family Pulicidae; genus Ctenocephalides; species Ctenocephalides felis. The sequence goes on along the minus strand of NW_020539725.1, from coordinate 58,774,588 downwards.
TAACTCACCGGAGTGTAATTGATGGGCGCCCTGCTCACCGCAATCGCCGGGTACGCCGCAGGAGGCGGCTGGGGGCTCCCTCCGGCGCCTCCGGGAGTCTGGTGGTGCAACGGATGGTGCACAGCCGCATGCGGATGGTGAGCGTACATTGTTGTACCAGTAGGAGTCTAGAAAAAAAGGATACAATGAAGTTTTGCTCTAGTTGAAGATTGTATAGTTAGTTGTGGTTATTCCTTTACCTGTTGGTCGAGTGTGGCGACTCCTCCAAGCGCAGTGGCGGCGTACAAGTCTATCGCGGGTCCCGGAGATCCTCCTGTGCCCCCGGCTGATACCACAGCTCCACCCGGAGTCCCAGGCTGAGCAGGTCCGTATCTGGCGGGTCCCGTGCTGCCTACGGGGGTTCCTGCGGGTGCTGGTCCTACAACGGCGGTGCCTCCGTGAGGTGAGGCTGGCGGAACGAAACCGCCTCCGGTGGCCGCCGCCACTGCTGCTGCTGCTTGATAGTTGTTCATCACTAGATAATAGAGAGACATCAGAATGTTAGAAAACTTTACCAATGGAAGAACAACATTAGATCTTGGATCAAATCAGGAAAATTTATCAACTAAAACCACTGGATGAATTTTTAACTTGCCGTAGTGTAGTTATAGTAATGGGCCGAAAATCGAAAATGAAAATTTTTGCATTTCTCGATGTTTTGAAGGTTTCTGAACATTTTTAAGGCATATCTCAGAAACTAAATGGATGTGTGTGTGTGTGTTTTGTATGTCCGCATTTTTTCGTCCACGTTTTCGGGCGCACGGATCAACTGATTTGAATAGTTTAATAAATATTCGATTCTTATTGAAAGGGAGATGTGCTGATTAGTTTTTGGCAAAGGCAGGTCCCGCCATTTCGAAGATACAGAGCTAAATGTGCAAAAAATGCAGTTTTTAAGTGAACTAAGCGTCCGATTTCAATGATCTAAAAAACTTTCTGCTTGCATTGACAAAACAATTGTTTTTGAGGATAAAAAATCATTACATCTTTTTTCATTTTCCATGAAATATTTTTGAAATTTTTGATTAAAAAAATTGAAAAAATTATCCAGGCTAAGCACAGTCTAAGCGCCACTCTGGTACCAATATTTACCCAAGTGCGTTTAGACTGTTTATTTACTGGAGCAATTTTCCAATTTTGTGAAAACTATTGAAAAATGTGAAAATGCCGTCAAGCTAAGCGCAAATGCGTTTAGACTGTGACTATACGGGAGCATTTTTTCAATTCTGTAAATTAGCGGCAACTTTTTTTTTAAAATTGAATTCGAAATGAAATGACGATTGTTAACGTTCTGGAGATAAATTATTTTATGATTTGCATTTGATTTGCCCAGATATAACAAGATAGCAAAAATAATGAAAGTTACAGTATTTGTAATAATATATTTGAAAACTTTTTAAATTTCTCGAATTTCATTACGGTACGAGAAGTTCCAGCAACTTGCCTTAAGGCAAGACCCCATATACCCTAGTTGGATTTTGCTGTGGGATGCAAAAGATAAATTGGTCTCAATAGGCAGTAATTGATCAAATATTGAGGCTAGTGGCACAAGACAGATCCTTACTGCATTTGAATTAACATAAAAGTTTTCCTTTAGTGAAATGTCATCAGTAAACAAATAGCCAGGACAGATTATGGCTTTATACATTGATCATTTTAAACCCTTGGTCATGGTCAAATATTTGCTTTTGCACTTCTGATTTTTGATAGAGATCAGTTTTTGGAATTAAGTATGTGATGGGGAAAATGAATTGGATTGAGATAAATTGCAGAAGAGACTCTCCACTGACTTGGGATGTCAAAAGTTTTCCTTTTGTGAGTTGTCATCAGAGAACAAACACAAGCACTACAAGGACATCAGATTAGGGTTTTATACTACTACTACTATAGATCAGAAAAATTAATTGGCAAAACAGGGATCTTTTTAGATCCTATAGTGTAGTGGTCAAAGTGCCAAGATAAAAGACAAAGGATTTAGGTACAAATTGATATTTCATTCAGTTAATTACCTGACAGAGCCTGGGTCAACAGCGGCGTGTTATTATTTGGGGTCAACTGGCCATTGGTTAGATCAACTGAAATAAAAAACAAAAACTTCATTAAAATCTTAAAAAACTTTCTTCAGTATCAAAAATTTTAAAAGTCAATCTAATCTAAGATGATTAATTATATAATTCTAATAACTTATATTAAAAATATTATTTTTAAATAGTTCTAAATTAGTTTTTGTATGTATTCACAATACTAAATCGGAGCTTAGGACCATTTTAGCCCAAATTTTGGCCATGGAATCTAAAAAATGGATTTTCCTGTTTTGTTTGGGTTAAATCGGTCGTAAGCTTCGAATCCACTAACAATATTAAAAATACATGCTTTTAATAAATAGATATTTTTTAAGTGTAAAATAGTTTTTGTAAACATATACAATAAATATAAAACTAAAGCTAATTAATTGATTAAAAACTTAAGTCTAGACTTAAACTATAAACTATTTTATATATAATATTTTTATAAAGCCTAAATGCTATTTTGCAAAACATATATTTTTGTTTATTTTTATTTTTTTGACATTGAAAAAATTTTGAACTATTTTTCTTATAAATCTAGAAAAAATGAACTATTGTTGCTACTTTAAATAAATTCTAAGAGTAGATTTATAAAATAAATATTGATATTTTTTGTTTATAAATTTTTTTTAGCTAAAACTACGATATGTGTGAAATGTTGTTAAATGAATTGAGATATTGTGTGAGTGTGGCATCGTGTGGCAGTGATATTCAGAGATTTTAAATAAACTACTAAATATATTAGGTTTTAAAAATAAATTTTACAAAAAGTACGAGTATTATAAATATAAAACCAAATATTTTTCTAATAAATTTCAATTTCGGTGAAAATGTTCAATTAAATTAATACCATAGACTCAGGCAGTCATCTGATTCTGTTAACATTGTTTTTTCATGGTCAAACAATGTTTCGCTATTTTTTTTGCTTATTTCTACACGTTTACTATTCTTTTTGATAATAATATATAAGTAATAATATATAAATAAGTTTTTGAACTAATAAACATCTACATTATATAGCTTTATTATATATCTACATCTACATATAATTCTAAAAAATATTTTCAGTATATGTATATTCTATTAATAATTTATTATTAACTTACTCAAATAGCAGTCCGCTTTATTTTCAATGAAAATCAATAAAATATATGTTTGGCAAAACAACAAATAATTCAACAATACTTATTGTTAATATATTAATTAATATATATTTATATATTATAATTTTACATTAAATTCTTTTTAACAATAACATTAAGAATATTTAACAAAACTGACAGTTACAATGCAAATACTTATATAAATAAATAATACTGGATGGACAGTTTTTTTTCCTTATAAATTATTGTTAACAAAAGAAACTCTTAATGTAAGAACAAAATTCTCTTATTTTTACAAAATATTTTTTAGTTATAAAATGCTTTCGGATTGTTTTCGTATTGATTTGTAATTTTATATTGAACTAATATTTTACTGCTAAACTGTATTTAAGTTTATGTCAGGATTGCCTAACTACATCGAGTTGATATAGTTTTTTTTTAATAATTTATTAGGGCAACTTGCATTTGGATATTTCATTCACGTTTTAAGAGGATCTTTGAAAGTTGACATATTTTTTAAAAAATCTTTCTATTAATGAACGTATTGATCTTTCTGACTCAGTCGACAATAATATTGACGAGATCAACAAAATAATCTAAAAAATGATATTGTGAAGACACAAGGAGTCATTTCCAGCCAGTAGATTCAAAATTACTAATCTTATGCAAGATTCCCATCATGACTAATTCTAATATCGGTCCTATGATTATACTGGAAATTATTCTATGGTTTTAGAACTAGATCATCTATAACTTAATCTTAACTATATAGTTTAGTTACGTCAGTAAGAAACTGATGATGGAAAGTGGATCATTCGAGACAACCCCAAACGAAAATAATGATCCAGTTTTATCCACACAACCTTAGATCTAATGATCTAATCAGATTGTTATCTTATAATTATCTAACAAAAACACCTAGAGCGTAATCTTATATACTAGTATGGAGTTCCTGAAGGGATTATGTAAGATCGTTTTAAATTTTATCCATATGATCATAGTGCAGTATTTTAATCTATTCTGTAACGACTCTAAATATAAAATATAGTAGGGATACTATATTTTATATAAAATAGAAAGCAGCAGAAAGAAATCCATCATTTTCTTTTATGTCTCCTATTTCACCAACAAACTATTTGAAATTATTTGAGCAAGAATGGATACGTTATGTGAATTGTAATTATTGTAACTGATTACCTTTAATTTTATGGAAAAGTGATGCATTTCTTTCCTCTACATTCGATAATTGATAGATGTCAGATTTTACCTTACATTTTTCTGCTACAAGTTGTACTTTATCCTAAAAGATTTCTACAATAACTATCCTAGTCTGTGGTTCATCATGTGTCACAACTTTTATTTATAGTTTTTGCTTCTATGGTTTGACCTATTGGCAAGTTCTTTGCACCATATATAGATTTTTGGAATATTTTTAAAACAATTATCTAAATATTATAATAATTAAGAGGCTTAAGAAAACAATCGGTTTGATCGATGAAAGTAGTAGCAAATTATTTTGAAATTTAATAATTAATTCGGAAAATATTCAGGAAACAATTAAATCAGATATCAAAGCTGCTATCTGTTTGGTGAATTAGAAATTAGTCTTTAGTCGTCTAAGACATGTGAGTCCCAAATACTGGACTAAATGACTATACATAAATTAAATAAGCTCAAAATAATAAGATTCATCATTATATCCGATTACTGAATCATATACCAAAAGAAAGCGTTTTTGCGACTCGTGTGATCAAACCAGATGCCCAAAAATATTTCCAAGACATCTGGTTCTTCTACAATATTTTTTTTACAAATGCATTACATGAATCCTGTCCTGTATCATTATCGGAAGGATCCTCAGCTGGGCAGCTGCTGCCGGCTGATGAAGACCCCTCGAAGGCGCCTGATGGTGGTCTATTATGGCTGAATTGGCGATGCACCAATATTTCCCAATATTTATTTTCAATTGAATCAATTGTATGATAAATTAAAAAAAAAATAGCGACTTACCGGTAGGATAGGGCAGGCCGAAGCTAGGATAACCGGAGTAGCCCCTTCCGGCTGCGTAGGCGGCGTAGGCTGCTGCAGGAAAACCTAAAGGATAGAAGAAATATAATGATCAGAGATATGGACTCTAAGCAGGGCATAGGCGATACTGCTTCAAATTTGGAAAATAATGTAGAAGATGAAATGAACCGACTAGAATTGACACAAATCGATGGAAAAGTGATGCAGAAAATTCAGGGGGTTTGTATGTGGTTACACATGATAATGCGGAAGCAAAGTAACAGAAAATTTGAAAAGTAAAAAGTAGGGTTTGTCGGTTTTCAAAAACCGGTTTTCTTGGCGAAAATTATGGAATTCGAAATTATGGAAAATGACAAATATAAAAGATAGATGAAAGCGTTTTGATTCTTAAAATCATATCGGTTCAATAGCATTTGATATCTTATCAGTCTGCAATGGTTCCCAGAAAGGTTTTGTATATGTTAATTTAGATTTTTATACCAGAGTATATTTTAATTTAAACCAGGTTGACTTCTTGAAGAAGTAACTTCCTCTATTCAAACTTAAAAAAAAGAGTTTTAAACCCTAGAAGCCACAAATAAAAGAATAAAAAGCTTAGAATTATTATATCAGGCTTTAAAAGCAATTAAGCATAATTTGGTCGCAAGTATAAGAGTATTTTCTATTTCAGTAGCAATTCGATAGGCGTTCTCAATTTTTTTCAATCATATTTTATTAAACAAAAAAAAAAACAATTAGAATGTTTAAAATTAATTAAATAAAATTAATCGTAACAGACAATACCCGAGTTTATCTTAATTGTTTTTAAAACTAAAATTGATATTAACAAGTATGTATCAAAATGTATCTAATTTTTTTTTAATTTAATGAATGTTTTATTTAAAAATGTATTAATTTTATTTATTCGAAAACTTTCCTTTCAATATCATAAAAATATTTTCATTCTTATATGTTAAAATGATGCATGAATAACAAATAATTATTTTCAAAGTTATTTAATCAAGATAAACTATTATTTTTTTAGTTCTACTAATTAAAATTAAAATAATTTTGTTTACTATCCATAAAATTGAACAATAAATAAATTCAGTCAAATACTGCTCTAAATTACACATTACTAAATTTGCGGATAAATTACAGAATATCCGAGCAAAAATTTATTTTCTATATAAAATTCGAAAATCGGTTTTTTTAGCAAAATTAAAATTCGAAAACCGGTTTTCTGAAATGTCGGTTTTTGTGTAAACCCTAGTAAAAAGTGAACTATAAATGTGGTGTCTTTGCACAAAAAATAGTGTCTATTAAAGTTATTAACAAATATATATATATATATATATATATATAATTATTTATATATATATATATATTTATATATATATATATATATATATATATATAATTATTACTCACCATCAGGTAGTGCGCCCAAAGACCACATAAAATCTGCAAAAAATATGAAAACAAATATTAGATAATTTTTTTTGGATCAAACACAATCTAGTTCTACTAATCATCTAACTAGATCTAATTTCATATTTTATATATCTCTGTATCTATTCGTCTTTTAGAGTAGATTTTGATCTAAATCATCTAAAAATAATCTATCTATGTAAGATTATCTACATTTTATAATTATCTATACTAAACTACATCACACGACCTGAAATATAAATAATACAATGATAGTATTTAGATAAACCTGAAAATAAATGAATAAGTTAATATCAAAGTCTCTGAAAAAAATCGAAAAAAGATTTTGAATACAATATTAGATGACGTAGTTATTTTCTTTAAACGAGGGAAAAATTGGTTAAAGGCTGTGGATTTTTAAATATTTTGGACCTGCTGAGATTTTTTAAGTATCGATTTTTTGGTGAATTGAATTTGTTTGGTCAAAGTTGGTCTATTTTGGATAAAACCTAGGTATACAAAGTTAGAAATGGGAAAAGTTCATATTAGTTAATTTAACTACAACATTTCAAATCCTTCAAAAAGATTTGCAAGGTTGCATCTACTTTCTACAATATTCAGAAACCTGCTTTTGTTTTTAAATTAGGGGCTGTGATCGAGAAACTATAAAATTCTAAAAACAAATTTTTAACCCTGTCGGTCGGTCCACCAGTAAATCATTTTCAACCCTTATGACGTCATCTAATAAATTTTAACTACAATAACTTGAGTAATAGTGCAAAACTAATTCTTGCACACTATTTAACACATGTAACTACATTTATAATATAGTAGACATACTTAAAATATATCTAAAACCTTTGAACCTGAAATTTTTTTCTACCTTGAACTATTTTTAAAATTTTGAAACTAATCCTGATGTAAACTTATGTTCTAAAATAGTGTAAAATAGTAAATTGTATTAAAATTTAAAATTAAGACGAATTCGAGGAAAAATAAGCTTTAATATTTATTTATTACTACTGGTTGATTTTTTATATATTGATTACACTATTTTAGTTAACAGGATTATTTTTATTTTATTATAACAACACACATCAATTTGTATCTAAAATAGCTAAATTTTGTTCAATATTTTTAAGTACCAAAGACAACTATGTTTTAACTATTTGTTAGTTTAGTAAAGTGTTTTAAGTATTAACACTTTTTTTCACTAACTAAGACTTAATATGTCTAAAATGTTTTACATTAATAATATTATATAAATATTAATTTTTATTAACAATAACTAATTTGTTGTTGACTAAAAAATTACAAAATTAGTTTTCTAAATCTAAATGTCTAAATATTTATTTTTGTTAGTATATTTGGATAAATTTTTAATTTGGCTACTGCGAGTCGAACTCATACATCGAAAAGAATAAAAAATATTTAGAAAAATAAAAATATATACCCTTTAACTATTTTTTAACCCTCGGTGTACGAGTTTTGCTCGCATTGTTCGTCCAAAAAATAGTATGAATTCACTCCTACTTTAATTTAGTATAATATTAGGTTGTCAAATATCTCCCTTCCGCTTTTTATATATATACGTGTATATATATATATATATATATATTATATATATATATAACAACCTAATATAAGTATCTAAAAGCTAACTATATCACTCTCTAAACATTATTAATTATAATATATTGATTTTAATTTTGAAGGCTCGTTTCCAGTACCACTTGTTTCGAGCCTACTAAAACCCTAATTTATCCTACTATCACATTTGTTTTATCACATTTTACTACTAAAACTAAATAGTACAATTATTTCACATTATATAAAAAATATAGTATGTGTAACTACTGAGTTAAACTACGTTACTAATATTAGTATAACTAATAGTACTAAGTTTTAGTTAAAAACAATTCGTTTCAAGTTTTTGTCCAAGTTTATTTAAATAACTTTTATAATATATATATTGTGAAGTTTTATTTTATAACTTGAAAAATTTCAGAAAATCGAAATGGATATGTTGAAAAAAAAACTATTTGATACTAATTTTCAAGTTAATACTAAAACAAGAACTAACGACATATACTATTTAGATTTTCTAAAACTTTTCTAACATTTTTAGTATGTACATAGTTGAATATTTACTAAGAACCTATTTTGAACTAGATGTTAAGTGGCGTTTGGGCCCTTTTTTAAAACGGAAAGACTTGATAGGTGGAATTCTAACCTATAAATTATAATCTAATGGGATACATTATATTTTTGACTTCAAAATTGGCTGAAGCGATTTGAAACTATGAAAATGAGTTTTGGGGCAAAATTATATTTTCTGCGTTTCATACAAAAATGCTCAAATAAACTAGGACGTTTAGTTTGTTCTTTTAACGCACCTTTTATGGGCACTCAATTTTCAATATGTTATTTTGTTATATAGTTTTTTATATTTTGTATCATCATAGATATCATCAATTTATTTACTAAGGATAAGAAAAGAACTCTACTGACTAGCAAATTAAACAACAACCTAGAATCTACTGACAAGCAAATCAGAAAAACGCCAAAGTATAAAGACTCTACTGAGAGCAAAAAATCTTGTCATTTTTGAAAAAATTTTACTCTACTTTTTAAAATCAAATCATACACACATATTTTTGTTTAATAATGAAAGTTCATCAAAATCTTTAGATATATTCGCGTAAATAGATCTTTTGCAATAACTATATTTTTTAATTAAATTATATATCTCTGTTTTTAGTTTATCAGATCTTTCCATTTTTTCAAGCCAACGCACGACTAGATTTTTGATACATTTAAGGAATTTTACAAATTACATACGTTTACAAATTATTTAGTAACTAGTCTATAATTATTATTATTTTAAAAATTTTATCTCTAAGAGTACATCAATTTTAGTATTGGGTTTAATTTAAATTCTAAGCAATCTGATTTATTGTGTATATTTTTAGTCATACGAAGAGAGGTGGAGACTTGGCATGGAAATAAAAATATTGGGAATATATATATATATATATATATATATATATATTAGGGCGGGTCGATTTAAAGGTCATTTAGGCACATATGATTTTCGTATACTAGATCAAATAAGATACTTTGCTGAAGAGACCATATCTCTAAAATGAATTCTGATGTCCTGTGCATTGACCCAAAATTAGGTTTAAATATTGAAAACCCGCTCAGGGGAGGTTCCAGGGGTTGTATCACGGACATGGGTGGATCGCTTTCCAAAGTTAGTGGGGTTCGGTCATACATTAGGACGCGATTGGGGCACTTTGAATGGGTCAAAATGGAATTTTTCAAATTTCAACCCTTATTTTTGGATCAATGCACGAGACATCAGAATTCATTTTAGAGGTATGGTTTTTCAGCAAAGTATCTTATTTTGATCACTAGAATCCGAAAATCATATGGGTGTCTAAGCGACTTTTTACCCATACAATCGGCTTTAATATATACGTGGTCTGTTCAAAAAAGTACCGGAATTACTAATAATAAAATTCGCGGGTCTGGAGTGTCTGATTGTCAAAATTTTTTTTTATTTTGTTGGTATACATGAATAAAGTATGATGAAATTTTCAGCTATATTCACTGTTACTTTGTCTGTGGTAGTCGCTAAGGTCGACGTGTTTTTCTGAGATCGGCGATTTTTACAATGAAGAATTGAAAAGTCAAAGAATTTGTATTAAATTTGCGTAAAAAATGAAATAAGTGTTGCAAAGTGCAAAAATTCACCAGATATGGCTCCGTGTGACTTTTTCCTATCCCAAAGTTGAAGGGACCCATGAAAGGACGGCGGTTTTCCTCGATTGAAGAAAATCGCTGAGAGTGCTCAAGGACATATCAAAAGTGAATATCAAGGGTGCTTCGAAAATTGGAAAAAACGCTGGCATAAGTGTATTAATCTGGGGGGGGCCCTCTTGACTTTGGGGACCACATTAATGTAGACGAATAAATAAATATTATATTTAATACGAATATTCCGGATACTTTTTGAACAGACCACGTATGTATATATTTTTTTGTTGGGACATTTTTCTACATTTTGTTAAACAATTTGAAAACTTCATTCCGCGCACTCTTTTTATTTAGCTTATCAAAAGTGCATAAAACTTAAATATAGATGTATAAAAATATAAATTTGACAAACTTTATATAAGTTTCTTTTTTCAGTATTTATCACACAGTGTGATGCACGCTTTAGTATAAAGCCGCACCCACACTTGCAATTTTGTATATAAGAGTCGTTTATGATTTTATAGGGAGGGTTTTAAAGCGTGTTTCACACTTTGAACTTTTCGAACAAAAAAAATTAATAAAATATTGTGAGATTACATTGACGAATTGGCTGGTAATATATATATATATATATATATATATATATATATATATATATATATATATATAGATATGTATGTATACTATATGTATTATCTCAAGAAATCTTATATTAAGTAAATCGGTCTTAAACGCCAAAATACTTTAAAAAAAATGTCAGTTCGACTGTAATGTATTGTAAGTCACAGAGTTAATTTTTCTGAAGATGGTGCTAACTTGAGTCTAGTCTCCACCCTACTATTTAATTATTACATTTTACACTAATTTAATTTCTAAATTGTTAGTAGGTATATATTATTAAATATAAATATTGACTTACGACTAAAATATTTATATCAATACTAACAATAAACTATTATCAATAACTGGAATATATTATGTATATTAAACTTACTAATAGATAGTTCTTACGATTTGTTAATTTTTAGTTTGAAGACATACAGGGGTTATGTATTTCTATTTACTATTTTGTATTATATATAAGGGTCTCTTCAATCCAGGTTTCGCCAAATCGGAAAAATTATTTAATAAGTAAAACGAAATATCCACTTTATATTCTTGTTGTTTATTTCTCCAAGACATATAACAATTTGTAAATTAACAAGATATCAACATACAAATTTTTTTTGTACATTTCTTAAACAAATTCAAAAACAAAATAGAATAAGTGCTCGACACAGTCACATTCTAAATCTGTTTGCTGATATATTGGTGGGAACATATCACTTAGATTTTATTTAATTATTCTCTACGATTTCGATAAAACTTTTTGTGTTTCTTCAAGAGAATTCATGGATGATAGAAAAGAAAAAAATATCAATTTTCATGAGTGACGGTTCTAAAAATATCTATGTTTATATAATATACTGCATTGTATGCAAATAAATTGCATACAGCTATTTGTTATTATTTGGAGTTCGTCCCTGGATTAAGGAGACCCTAAGAAAGAGCTAAGACAACTCACGAGTAAAATTAATGAGTCGTAATCAATACGTTTCTACTTTGTTGTTTCTAAATGTAATCTAAATTCTCATTATTTGTTACATGTATATCTATATGTGCCCTTTTGGGCATATCGAATTACAGGGATCTCGTTAGAATCCAAATTGGATTAGGATTTAATCACCTGATTTATGATATCTATGTAAATATATATATATATATATATATATATATATATATATATATATACATAGGTGTGTGTAAGGTGTGCATTTGTAACAAAAAATAATAAGTAAAACACAGAATATATAACAAATTTGATCTAACTATTTTAAAAAAATGGCTCAAGTTTTTAAATCTACTAAATTTAATTTAAAAAAAATCGTTTCAACTATTATTAAAACTGACATAGCAATAACAGAATTTTTACAAAATTGACATTTCTGGATGGAAATTTTCTCCTTAAAAAATTATAAAATTTAAATTTTATCTACTATTAGATTGTCTACTTCATTATAAAATCAGTTCCATTTTTTGACTACATTTATAGATAATAAAAAGCTTTCTAAGTAAATAAATATTAATAGTTTCTTAATAGTTAATACTAGTTACTACATAAATAAATAATAAAAGTTAAGGTTTCTACTTTTTTTTTTCAAATCACAGCTCGAAATTTGCTTAAACATTTTTTATAGATATGTTTTTTTAGAACACACGGTTAGATAAATAAGTAGCTCGTGCAAATAATAAATATTAAATATCTAAATTAAAAAAAAATAGATAATTTAGTTCGGATTACAGGCTTACTCTTTCGGGATTTTGTTGAAACTTTGTTGTTTGATAGAGTTGATAGTCAAACCGAACACCTTAAAATGTTATAGGCCTGTGAGAGGTGGTAGAGTTACAAAATTTCATTAAAGTTTGACATATCGAGTAACTGAACATTTAATTAACTGAGTAATCGAGTAGCAGATATAGATTTTAATCCTCTTAATTTACGTCAGCCCTTTCAAATGACTAACAAGGAGAACTTCAGGTTTACAAATATTTTTAACTCTTATCTATGAATCCGAGCGGTATTAATACCGGTATTTACCTTAAAATTGCCTGTATTTTTGGTATTTTTACACAAGTGCTTTTTGATACATATTACACTCAGGTTTAAATTTCTCGAATATATTTAAATTCCATAATTGCATACACAGCTATATCTTTAAGCGATTCTATGGGATGAACAAATGTCATAATATTATTTCAACTAGTCATTAAACTGGATATTTATTGCTTTCCAAAGGGCCTGATAGATAATGATGTTCATTTCATCTTATGTAAAAGTGTAACGGTTTTTAGTGTCATCTGCGCCAAAATATTACAGATTACCACTGCGTAATTTTTATTTTTTTGACTTTTTATTACAATTATTATTATTTTACTTAAAACGTATCGCAGTTTGAAAATAACATAGGACCATTATATTGTTTTAAATAAAAATACTCTACAATTATAGTATGTTATTATTTATCTTCATAAAGTATCGGATCATAAATTGTAGAAAAATTACTTTTTTAGAGTCTTCAAAATATTGGAAATTATGCTAATTTAACACATCGTATACAGACAATACAGTTTATTCTAATAATGTAATACGTTTTTTTATGAGTTTTTGGACTTTCTTACTCATACCTTTAATTTTGGTAAAAACTACTCAATATACTCAATAATGATGATGAGGTAATTAAATTGGATATAAATTTGTTAAATTACTGTTAAAAAAATAAACTTATTGTTTTCTTTTTTTAGTTGAATATAGTTGTAGTTAACTATATATATTTTTTATATTTGTACTAGTAACTTTCAATATTGTTTACACTTGTTTAAGATAATAAAAATACCGGTATTTTACCGGTATTCCGGTTTTAAAATGAAAAATTATCGAAATACCGATATTGAACATTTTTAACTCTATTGCATTCCCTAGTACGGAACATTCTAGTCTATATTTCAAAACTTTAATTAATTTTTATAATGAAACCACTACTCACAGGACTATAATATTTTAAGGTGTTCGGTTTGACTATGAACTCACAGAAAAGTGAACCTTTTAACGCTCTCCTTGTTAGAATCTACTGATTTGTGTAAAAAATAATACCATTATTATTATTATTAGCTACGTTTAATATCAATATTGTCTACGTTTGGAGTTTTTTGTTTAAAAAATAAATAAAAATAATGTGTACACGTATATACTACAAAATAATAAGGTCTACGACTAATTTTATTTTTGTACAAAAATATCAGTCTGTTAATTTTTACGATTCAGTTTAAAAATCTATTCTACAATTCTACATTTTCAAAAGAATTGAATAATAATAATAAAAAAAATTATTAATTTATATAAATAAATATTTAGAAGTGATTGTAGTGCTTGTGTGTGTTGCGTACAATAAATTCAGTTTCATCTATCCCTTTATCCCCTTACAAAGTGGGTAACCCGTGATAAAGGGCCAAATCCAACCCCTGAACCCCCAGCAATTCTGCTGGCGCATAGGCCAGAGTCAGGGTGCCGTTCTGGGCTCCCCCCCTGTGGTGCGGCGCCGCGACCGCACCGAGGCCCCCCAAGGCGGCGGCGGCCCTACTCTGGCCCAGAACCCCGCCGGGCTGGGCCAGCAAGGCGCCCCCGTTACGCTTATTAAGGGCGTGCACCTCGTACGGGAGATGCACCAGAGGCACCAGACTCGGGTACGGTGCGTATCTCTGGTTGGCGCCGATCGAAGGCGACTGTTGCAATAGGACGATTTGGGTCGGTTGTTGCTGTTGCTGGTGGTGGTGGTGGTTCAAATGGTGGTTCGTGTGATGGTTTAGTGGATGGTGGTGACCTAGATAGATGGTGACATAGGGGAGTAGATTGTTTGCTCTAACAATAAGGCCGATGAGGTAAACGGACAGAACAGGCAGTGGCGTGATTGATACTAGGGGATGAGTTCACTAGTCGATATAAAGTAAAGGGATGATTTTTTGTAAACTGGTAATTAATATTTGTTATTACTACTATCGTGGATGCAATTTCTATCAACTATCAAGTACACTTTTATGCTTAGAAATTTGGAAACATAGTGCAGTATTCAGCTTCTATTCAAAATGCCCCACATGCCGTAAAACATTCAATCTAAAATTTTTGAAGTAAACTTCTTTAGACACCTCACCTACAAATTCGTAAAAAGTGTATAATTTGAGAACAATTTGAGAACAAGGGGCACAACTAGTGTGAAATCATATTTCGGTAGATTACACCTTTAAAAATTTCAAATCGATATATCAAATAGTTTTTGAGTTACAGCCATTTAAAAAGTATACATATAGTATATAGTACAACGATCATTTTATCTTTAAACGCGTTTTTCTCGAAACAGCATTTTCTGAATTTGCTGCAGTGATTACTCAAAAACAAATGATCCGATCACTATTAAATTTTTTTACATGTTCTGTATATAGTTCTCCGTAAAATGAACTATCGATTTTTTGATCAGATCAAAAATCCAAATTTGGCAGGCGAAAAACGACCAAAATTTTGGGTAAAATTCGATTTCTTTTTAAAAAGCCGCCATTTTGTCAATTTTTGATTTATTTTTTTTATCGTAATTCATTTTACAGACAATATTATCTAGTTTAACGAGAATTATTTATTTTTTGATTTCATCCACGTAGAAGGCCGAAATCACTGCAGCAGTTAAAGGTCTTTTTTTTGTCGCGCCGTTGGAGGTCGACGATAACTTAAAAAATATTTAATCTTTTTCTTCAAAAATTATACTATGTATTCTTAAAGCATGTATAAATAAATTTATAAAATTTTGAAATGATTGATAAAGTAGTTTTTTTAATATAAATTCCCAAAAATCACTTTTTTTTAGGCGGTTACACTAGTTGTGCCCCTTAATTTTAGAAATCGCCAAAAGAGTATATTTTGTGGATAAAACACATAGTTAATTTCATTACTCGGATTCTTTTCAAAGAGACTCTTCAAACGATACCCAACATACCAAAAAACACAATATATATTTTTTTCAAGTAAAACTTCTCCAAGCTCGTTTACTATAAATTCATTAAAAGTGTGCATTGTTAATTTATATCGACTAGTGAATTGTAAATCGATGTTAAAGGCAAATTTGTTATAAAAAGATCATGCATTGTCTTACCGTATGCCCCTCGTGAACCAGGAGCTCCTCCGGCCGTCCTGGTTTTGGCCAAGTTGGCCGGCAACATCACCTCTTTAGGCTGGGCCTTCTTACACTCCACCTAAGAGAAATTAGACGATTTCAAATAGAGATTTTTCCATTTAAATGCTTGTTAGTTTATAGAATTAATTATTTAATCACCATTTTGTTGTTTATTTCGTGGAAATGTATCTCGCACACCTTGTCCACGACGTCCTCACTCTGGAATGTGACAAAACCGAACCCTGCGGAAAAATCCAAGATAATAATAATATCGATATTTATGAAATAGTATTTAATTAATTTTATATTAAATATAATGATAATTACCCCTGTGCCTGTTGGTCTGTTTGTCGAACATTAGCATCGCGTCTTCAATCTGAAATTGAGGAAAACATTATTAATGTTTATATTTATATTTTAAATATATATATATATATATATATATATATATATATATAATATTTTAGATTGTTCATATTTATATCTTTAATAAAATCTTTTTCGTCGTCGTTAGAAGACTAATGTCTCATCGATCATCGGCCCCGATTTATTTTAAGATAAGCCTCGTTAAGATGCCAAAACATTTTTAAATCTCTCCTCCTCCTTCATAACTCATTATAACACACTCATTAAGCTTTCATAATTTAGAAAATGAATATTTAGTATATTTAAAAAAAAATGAAGATGTGTAAGCAAAATGTGGCTACTGTAATTATATAGTATATTATTATATTAAATTGGTCTACTTTTTTTATTCTAAAGTTCAATTATAAACGCAGACGTTTCGGCTCCTAATTTAACTCATCACTAATCTTAAATTACATTCGCGCATGTTTCAAAACTCAAGTTTTGCCTTCTTCAATTGCTCTTTTTTGGTATTCCTGATGAAAATCCATCACGAATATTATTCGGAATCCCTCAGACATATATGTTTTCACTTTCGAAATCCTCGTTTTGTTCAAATTCGAGAAAACAACAACGAATTTACATATCTGCAGATCAGGAGATACAAATCCTACAAACATACATATATACATACATACATACATACATACGTATATATATGTGTATATTGTACAATGCTTTGTATGGGAAGAAAAAGCAATCTTATTGATGACAAAACTTTTATATGGAACAAGGATGTATATATCCATTACACACACACACACATATATATATATATATATATATATATATATATATAAATATAATGGAATGGATGTAGGAAGGCAATTACAGAAAAGCAAACTTTTTATTTTGGACAAACCGAACTTTCAGAAAAGTTAACATCATCAATTCGAGTATTCCCGAAGTGAACTTTATTGTTATAAATATATATATATATATATATATATATATATATATATAAATCTTGTTAGTATGAAATGGATTGCACGAGATGGAACTTATTTACAAAAAGCTATTTTCTGGATAACAAATAGTCTTGGTCAGTTATTGATGTCTCTTATTCGATTGTTAAAATCTAACTAGTGGAGTGTGTCTTTGCACTTCCTTAAATTTAAAGATTTTTTTTAAATATAATACAAGCATTGACTATACATTAAAATAATAAAAACCGTAATATTAGCAATGCAAATTGTATTAGTAATATAAATTATAAATACAAGACAGAGGAACCCTTGAATATCTGTGTTACGTATGTAATGTATATATCCAAGTGTGTGCATTATGAATATATTTAGATGTAATTTGTGAAGTTCGAAAGCCGCCGGTAACAAGATTTCGCTTATTACAACACACGTGTTAATTGCGTTTGTTTAATTAAGACGAAAATGTTCGTCTTATTATTATTATTATTCGACGAAACGATACGATACGGTGGAGCGATACGATGGCAGAGGTCGCTAATTCAATTAAACCGACTTAAAACTATAATAATTAACGAATATACCAAAGTAAATTTTGTAGAAGTTTATAAGAAATTTATTGAACTGCCAAACGTTTCATTATGTCATCATCAGTGGACTACTTATGGAAAATAGCGAGACAGAATAAGAATAGCTCAAAAATAAAGAATGCACCACTTAAAAGTAATTGCAATAAAAAAATGATATTAAAATGATTTTGAAAAGCCCCTTAGTCACATGATAAAAACGAAACTGAAGCTATGATTATAATTAACTTCCCGTAGGGCAAGTTATAGTAATCGCAAAAAAATCGAAAATGAAAATTTTTATATATCTTTACGTTTCAAAACCTTCTGAACATTTTGGCATACCTTAGAAAAAATGGATGTCTGTGTGTGTGTATAAGCGTGTGTGTTCGGATACCATTTTTTGTCGACGATTTCGGGAACACGGATGAAGCGATTTGAATAATTCAAAAAACATTCGATTCGTATTGATAAGGAGACGTGCTGATTAGTTTTTAGCGAAGGCAGATCTAGCCGTTTCAACGATATGGGGCAAAAAGTGCCAAAAACGGTAACTCAGTTTTTAAGAGAACGGAGCGTCCGATTTGAATAATTCAAAAAACATTTTACTTGTATTAACAAGGCAAAGAACTCAAATTTTTATGAAGGCAGGTCTAACGGTTTCGGAGATCTAGTAAAAAAGTAAAAAAAAAATGCCATTTGACGGTCAAAAATGATCATTAGACATATGCACATCATATTATCAGATATTTTATAGGGATTTTAACAATAAGTATAAATTTTGTTTACATTCCTATGGGTTCCGTACCAATATTTATCTATTGGACGGCGATGCGGCGCTTACGCGTTTCGATATTTCGTTATTATGCAGTTAAAGCTGTACGATTGCTTTAAAAAAAGTTCAGGATTTCGAAAATATTTCAAAATAAATGATTTAAGATAGAATGATTTAATATGGTTCGAAATTCTATTAAAAGTTTCAAATCATTGATCAACTTTTATTGATTATTATTGATTATTTTTAATTTGATAAGGCACGATGCCTTAATTGCCTTAAGACAGAATTCCACTTACAGCTAGTTTTTTATATGATCAGTGATCATAGTTAAATTTTGATTCTTATATTTGAAATCTAATTGTTGTATTAAATGCTGTCCTGTTTCACCCGCATACATTCCTGGCAGTCTTCAAAATTGTATTAATTTTGTATGCAATGTTAAATGTTTTGTCTATATACTTGTGGGTGATTTCAACCTATTGAACCTACTATAAATTAATTATATAAAAATAGTTGAAGTTTGGAATTATAGATCATGCTTTTATTAAGGACATACATACAAGGAAGTTGATGCAACTTAATGCTACTATTCATAATATTCCGATATATATTTGTTTCATGTATCAAATTCTTTTCCTGGTTTAGGAGAAAAAACAACCCTGCCACATGATTCTCGGACATCGGAGAGGCAACTTATCAATAATCCTTTGAACGCGTAATCGTAAAAACAAATATTTCCTTCGACTATTACATAACGCAAACAACACAAACAATACCGCCGACAAAAACCTGGAACCGGCCCGACGGGTTGTTTTTAGGACCAACTCTCTCTCTATCTCGCTCTCTAGAAACTTTCTATCCAAATAGAGAGAGAACGAGATAAAAGAAAAACACAGAGAGAGCGAGAGAGAGAGGAGGAACGATCTATAGTAGCTACTAACACTTTAATAATGTCATATATATGTATAGGGGTTGAACGTGAACAGGTATAAAAGTGAGCAAAGGGCTCGCATGCGGCGGAAAGAGATGGAGAGAGGGTAGCTTTTATTGATCCAGTAAGCGCTCACGGGGTTCTAGGCACACCGATATATACATACGAATAAATAAATGTATATATATACATATATATATATATATATATACATATATATATATATATATATATATATACATTCGTAGCGGGCTCAGCTGTCAGTTATCTCCGAAATCTAAACTGATTTTTAAGGTTCTTTACTTTTAAACGTTGAAAATAGAATCTTACGCTCGATTTTCGATATTATATTACAATAACTGAGTTACTCAGGGCGGGTGGCGACGATGACAATTTGCATATTGACCAACGACTGGGTTTCTTTATTTTCAGGTTATTTGTTTCGTTTCAATTGCGATTTTAAAGTATACCGAGTTGCTGTAAACATTTGTAGATTGATTAATTTGATTGAATACATCATTCATATTAAGCGAGTGGTTTTAAAGTTATGGCATATGTATAGTAATTATTAGACGTGCAACTTTGCTTCCGCCGTTTTTATAACGCAAGTTCTTTACAATAAGGGCGGAAGCAAAGTTGTGGACTTAACATTTTCAATTTTAAAGCGCAAACGTATTATATATGCATGAACTTCAAAACCGTTCGTTTAATATGAATTACGTATCCGACAAATTTATACAAAATCAAATGATTAACAATGTTGCCTAACATCATTAAGCCATGCAGCAACTCTGTATGCTTTAAAATCGCAATTTAAAGAATACAACTTTGCTGCCGCCTTCATTGTAAAGAACTCGCGTTGTAAAAACGGCGGAAGCAAAGTTGTATACTTAATAATTAATTTTAAAGCATTAATGGATTATTTTTGCCATATCTTTAAAACCATTCGCATATTATGAATGATGTATTCTCCGAATTGATACAAAATTAAATATTTGACAATGTTGTCTAACATCATTGTGCTCTAGAACAACTCAAAATCAGTTTTTTTGTTGATTTTGAAGAAACCTCTGTGTTTTCTGTACTCCGCAAAATGGTATTTTTAGTGTTAAAAAAATCTCATATATATTATTCATAGCTCGGGATGTCAATTTCAAAATTCGCGCGCGATGACATGTCGACATCTGCTCGGAAATGTTACACACGAGGGATATATCGAAATAACATACAGAACTATAAACATTGTTAAATATTATTATTTTTAGAAGGTATCGAATATTAATAAATTATGTTAATAGACAAGATGGTTTTATATTACTCAAAACTCTATTCAGCGTTTGAGGTATAATTCTGAAGGTCATTTCAAGGTCGAAAATTTTGAATACGCTTTTGAATAGCGCAAAGAAAATTTTTCGACTTTTTAGGAATTATTCTAATATATTGATAATGATTTAGTTGTTGATTTTTTTTTTGGTTTTAACTCACCGGTCCGAACTGTTCGAAATATGATTTGACGTCCTCTAATGTCGTGGGAGCGCTCAAACCGCCCACGAAAATCTTTTTTGTCCTCGTCACCATCTGAAAAACGGGGGAAAAATGATACTATTAATATAAAATACTATATATTATCAATAAAACATAGTTAGAAAAAAATAGAAAAAAAAATCATGCGAACTCATTTAGCTTTTTTGTTCTAACTATCGCTTACTCTCTTTCTTTATCTCTTTACCATTCTTTCTTACTCTCTCTACATGAAAAATATATTTTAAATTTTTTTATTCGATGTTGAAACATATTCTTGGAATGTTTATTTGCAGCTCAATAATTAACTATTTATTTTGTCCGTTTTGATACTGTGTTTGTGCCATCATTCAGCGTGTATAAAAAATTCTAAAAATAATTTTAACGTTTATAAAAATAAACTTTCTTGATTACCAATTAAATTCTCACACACCTAAGAGCAACCCATCGGTCTACCACTAATTCAATTATAGCGGACTGATTATAGGGAATGTCGGTGGAGATCGGGCGGTGGAGGACGGAATAAGTTGACATTTGGGAGCAACCGAGTGTAAAATTACATTTGGACGCCTCGTCTGATCCTACTCGATAAGTAGGAGTTGCTCCTACCAACTAATAATTGACTCACGCTCGATTCGGCATGATGTTTCGGCAATTGATAGTTTTGGCCCATTAATTGAGAATAATTAAGCTATCGAAGGGTTGCCAATTATAATCGATTATTTAAATTTACATCAAAAGCTTATTGACGGTTGCAAATTTTTATTACTAAACGGTTATGATATGCAAATTTGGCAAGTTTCTAAATGATTTGTTATTGTAAAATTCTTGATGAAAGGCTATTTGAATATCGAGGTCCACTATCTGACATTTTTATTTTTCAGCGTAACATAAACTGGGCCTAAATTCAATTGCTTACATATTTCCGAGAGGTTATCACCTAGATTTGTAAACTTTTTAATAATATTGCTTTTAATACAGGGTCCATCATGTAACGTTTTTTATACCATTTAACTATATAAACGAGAATAATATTCAGCTTCTATAGCACTTTCAAAAAAATTTGGCATATATTTTATCTATATTGTAAATTTATATATTTTCCTACAAGAGTTGTGCACTAACTTGCACACATATTCTTAAAATAAACAATTTTAAGTATTGCAAGTAAATTGAAATAACAATTTTAAATCATAATCTAGACAAAAAAAAGAAATCTATACTTTAAATTTCTAAAGTTTCAAATTTTCTTGGAGTTTTTCTTTTAAAATATTATTATTATTGCTTGGTAATAAAACTGTGTTTTTTTTTTTACTTTACGTATAATCATAACGGTTTGTAGTAAAATATAGTGTATTGTGCTTCATTACAAAAAAAAGCTTAAAATTATCTAAACTTGTTATTTGAAACTTTTAAGAACCGAAACCCAAAATCTCGAATATGAAGCTCGGAAAATAAAGGAAAACAGAGAAAGTTTTCTTCCAGGAGAACATAAGCCTATTAGTAGAACTTGCTCTTTGAAGTTCTTTAAATTAATTTCAATGAACAGGAAACTATAGTGGATTAGTTTATTAATATCAGCTTGCCGTATTATATATAAATTAAGAATAGAAGAAATCTTTTGTGTACTTTTGAATTACCGATTCAGTTTATTAAGTGGATTTGGTGAAAGATTTGAATATATTTTTAATGTACTGACTCAACATATTTATAGTTACAAAAATATAAGGCAATTTAAAATTACGTTCTATGATTTAATTTTTTGTATTAATTCTCAGTTTAATTTGTTGAGATTTTATTAATTAGGTAAAATGTTAAAAGTAGAAGATTTGCTGAATCTGTTTCATTAAGGTATTTATTCTCATGGCGATTTTGCAGTTTTTATTTATAAATATTATATATATATATATATATATGTAATATGTATGTATGTGTCTATTATATTCGTATATAATTGACTTGAACTTTGGCTGCCTATAATGGTGAAGACGTAATCGATATATCACTTTTGTGGAACCGAACATACACGATAGACGTGTTATTTTTATATATATATATATATATATATATATATATATATATATATACATCGGTCTGTGCCAAGCAGTACCTCCACTATCGTACTGCCATCTGTTAATAATTCAGTTCAAAAGTGTCAGAAATGATGCATCGATGTTGACATGATACCAATAGAGCATGGAGTTTCCTTCTTATTTTTTGCGTTGATTTTGAAAAATATAAAGTAGCTCTAGAGATTTTGTTATTAGGAAAAATAGTGAACTATTCAATTTTGTACAAATTTGTTGAATATTTCGGTTAAATCGGACAAGCCGGTCAGAAGTTACGAGAGATGCAATGAATTAATGCACGTACGATGGATTAAATAAAGAGTCGAAACTTTGTAATGTCGTGTGGGGTATCATTAGAAAGGTATCGTCGGACTGAATTCAAATATCGAATTGACGGACTTTAGAAAACAATAAGATTGCTGGTATAATTTTTTTAATTATCTTTAATACACGATGTAAGTTTGTTTTAAAATTTGTATAGTATTTTGTTTCCTCTTGAATTTGATTCTCTTGATTTACTACAAAGATAATGATGAGCTTATCCGAGAATAGGCTTAAAAATATCTGGTATATTTTATAATAGTAATCACAAATATTCAGTATTAAGATATAATATTTTCAGTCCAATTTTAAAAAAAAAACGGCATTGAACATTGTCCATGTGATATTTTCTCACAAATATATTAGCAATTCAATTTAGATTCTGATCATAAGGAACACTTTCAATTTGGTGAAAATTATTAAAAAAAAAGAGGAGGAAACGATCTATTTAAGAGTCTAAGTTACAATCTAGTACAAATATATTTGCAAGGGCGTTTAGAATGTGACTTTACACGAGCGCTTTTTCAATTTTGTATAAATTATTATAAGGTTCTCTAAATAACTTGTTTTTGAATAGTCTATAAAAAGTAAACTACAGATTTTTTTCTCAAATTTCAGCCTCGGCTGGCCATTGAAAAATAAGATTACGTTAGATGTCGGATCCATGTTTTTACATTTCATTTAAAAATATTAATTATTATTATTACTATTACTTACTTTTTATATTTATAATAACCAGGTCGTCGTCGTCTTGGACGAAAATTGGAAGACCCAAAAATTTAAACTTTGGTTTAAATTTTATTTTTATTTTTTAATTTTTTAAATTAAATTTTCTAATTAGTTTCTTTTGTTTATAAATATATTTTGTATAAATATAAATCTTTTTCGTTTGACGTGAAAGGACGAACACTACTACACAAAACACTACAGTTCAACTACTTTGTTTGTTGCTACTGCGAAAGGGAAACGAGAACGGGTTAGGTACAAGATCGCTCCACCGTAGAAAAATGTATATAGCAAAAACAGATGTTTGTGGCGTGTATTTAGGCTAATAGGGTATCACCGGGTAATTTAATACACGTTTCGGATTAAATTCCAACGACAAAACGTTTTTTATCGAAACGCGATCTCCTTTGCGGTATCGATTGGCTGGCGGAGAGAAGGGACGCTCGTTTTGCCGCCATTTCGAAAAACGTTGAAAATACACTTTTTTACACACAAAACTGGAAGTGGTACATGGCAACGTGCCTCAAAGAAAATTCTACAGCTCACTTATACACTTGATATAAATAATTTTAACTTTGCTGAAATTTTAGTAGAAATATGAGAATAGGTCCTTTAATTCTAATTGATCAAGTTTTGTTTATTCACTTTTTGTGTAAACATATATAAAAGACGTAGTCCGATATGTATGCTCTTATATTTTGTCTATAAAACAAGAATAATGAAAGTTACTGCATTTATAATAATATATTTGAAATCAATCAAATTTGCTTCATTGCACGATGCCATACACCACTGGTTTTATTTTCAGTGGTCAGCCGTTTGATTTTTTTTTCGTTATTAACCGGAAGGATTGTAGTTACAAATAAAAAAAAGAAATTTGAGATTTCAGTATTTATTTCTCATTTTCAAAAAAGAAGTAATTTGGCAGACCATGTATACGTGTATTTAATAGGGACTCTACTTTTGTATAAATTATAGTACAGTATTGACAAGCACAGCTAAAGTTAGAACAAAAAAGGACTCTACTGACACGCAAAACATAAAGTGTAAATCATGTGTAAATATTACTCTACTAACTAGAAGAATTAAAAATTGTAATGACTTGAAATACTAAAAGAAACTCTACTGACGAGTAAAATTCTAATAATATGGAATAGATAACATTCTAATGACGTGAAATAGAATAACGGATTCTACTGACGAGCAAAATAGAATATTTTCAATAGCTGACATTTCGAGTAACTGAGATTTTTTATCAATTATCACATTATATTAAAAATTACTAAAATGGATATTACAAAATTTAGGTTTGTTAGGAGGGTAAAAATTTAAGGTTGCGTGCATAGGCTTAAGTCAAATAATTATAATTTATCGTGTAAATAATCACTAAAATTTAAAAATTTAGTATAATATATATCTTGTTCTCCTCAAATTTGATCAGCATTTGTTCCAATTTTATCGACATTAATTCCACTTGTTTATATATAAAATTATTTAATAAAAAGTAGTATTTGGTAGTATGGGGTCAAACAACTTTTTTTTGAGAATGCTATAAATAAAAAAGTGCTGAATAGTTTCTCAAATTTCTTTTTTTATTTGACAATATAATCCTTTTGGTAAATAATGAATGTAGTTGTCGGATCCTCAATTGGCACATTAGATTGTTTGTATCCAATTTCAAACACTAAAATATTTGCCCTTAATCTTATGTAATTGAGTAATATTTGAGATTCAAAATCTGTATAAACATTTTTTATCCGACACTTTAAAACGACCGTGGAACGATCTTGTACATTCTGATTACAAATAGTATATAATATTTCATAAAATTATTCATAAAAATAAACTAATTTATTGATATTATTTTATCACAAAACTTCCTAAGAAATCCTAAGTTAGGTTATTATTATGATAGTTAACGGTACACTTTTTATCTAGGTATTAAATTTATATTTATATTATCAATGATTTTTTTAAAAACACCCTTTGCGTGGTTTTTAATTAATATTTTATTTTATTTTAACACCCGGACTTTTAGAATGTTCGTTCGCGCGACACTAGAAAAGCCATAAACTCCGGTGGAGCACTTAAACGCCGTTGGAAGCACTTTGACACAAAACCGACGGACACAAAAAAACTGGGCGACACGAAAATAAATAAATAAATATAAATATATATATATATATATATATATATATATATTTCTAATATTGATTTTTCTATCAATTATTGATATTTGCCTTTTGGCGTAGCGCTACGCGATGCTAACGGCACTGAGCTGCCCGGTAGAATGCGCTACGGCCAGAGCTACGGGTTAGCTTGGAGCTACAATTGTATTTGTATATATATATATATATATATATACATACATACATACATACATGTATTTACATGTATGCCTGTGTGTATTGGTATACGGTAGAGTATAGAACGAGACAGACGTAAAGGAGTTGTACGCGAGTGCGACAAGGACACCTAGCTTAGTCGGTTGTGTCAGATGCGGTGGAGGGATCCCCTGTGCGTGTATATATGTGTGGTAATTACGGGAGACCGGGGGATAAATTTCCAAAAAATTCGCATTAGTTTCAATATTTTGCAAACTAAATGTTTCCAGCGTATTGGCTAAGAAGCCAATAGTGACTTACAAATACTATTAGTAAAATATTTTACCCAAAGTTTAAGGTCGTAGTACGAACAGTACGTACTGAAGACTGGAGAGCTCATTAAATTGACACTACTCTAACCCCATAGTGTAATATACTTATTTGTTTATACTCTATTTTTAGTTTGTTCAAAAATATGATTTTAATTCAATATTTTGTTTCACAATTCATCAATGTTAGTACTGTTATCATAGTAGACATGTTAATGTAGATTGTTTGTAAAGTACAAATTCGTAGTATGAACAGTACGTCCTGAAAAGCTCCTTAAAACGACACCTATTTTTCCCCCTATTGTAACAAACTAGTTTGTTCAACCTTAGATTCTTTTTGAACTCCACGTATGTGTTATCAGAAAGATGCACTTATGATACCATTGTACGTTTTTTAGATTAAGTTTTTTATATAAAATTTAGGTTTATAGGCTGGAATGCAGAGCGTGCAATTCTTGTTATACTGGGAAAAGTTCCCAATATTCCTTTCAAGAGATTAAATCAACATATTTATAATTCTAGAAATTCATATCAGTTCAAAATGATGCAATTAGAATATATGTTCAATTTGAACCATACCTTTATACTCTTTGTACCTCAAGGGTCGAAACGTAAAAGTAATACTTTTTTCTGTGCAAAATTTCCGATGCTCTCTAAAGTTACATTCAAATATATTTTACGACTCTCCTAAAGAAAGAGATGGACTTATGCCGTTTCAATGTGTTGGACAAGGTGAGAGCTATAGGTGTACGTTGGGTGCGTGTGTGCCAGGCACAGTGTAATATTAGAAAAGTATATATATATATATATATATATATATATATATATACTTTTTACAGATGTTCTTATAATATGAACCTGCCTGACGCATTAAGAACCTAACAACAGGCACAAAAAATTCATTTAGGGTCCAATTTTGCAAAATGTACTGTATGTATATAAAATTGGCGGTGAGTAATCTAGAGTGTGTTTAACATTTCACAAACAATATGTTTGAGAAGAGGCACAAAAACATACGACATGATTCCTACAAATACATTTTTTTTTTAAATATTCTTAAAAATTTGGGGCTTTCGTTCAGAAAAACAAAATGAAATATGTATATATATATATATATAATTATATATATATATATATACAAATACATATATATACTCGTATGTACATCCCAATTCACTTACATCTTGCACATAAAACAACATAAAAACATACGATTCTAATTCATTGTCTTTTCCAATATGAACACAAACACATATATACATAAATATATATATATATATATATATATATATATGTATGTATGTATATGTATATGTAAGTGCACTAACACTTACAAAATCAATAATTCGCTTTCGGCAGCTCCACCATACTATCCTGCTCTCTAGACGTGGAAATATTTTTTTCCGGTATTCAAACACCCGGAATATATATATATATATATATATATATATATATATATATATATATATAAATATATATGCATCTCTTTCCCTTACAACATATACTGTATATGTTGGTTTCTTTCTTACAAAAAGTTTTGGGTGAATGTTGATAGTGAGGTCTTTGTCACTTTGTTTATTCATTAGGGAAATCTTGATAACTTTCAAAAAGTAAAAATGTTGATTTTAGACGATTTGCTGTAATTTTCTAATTCACTAATATTCCAAAATTCCTAAATTTTCTAATATTTTGAAATTCATTACAATGATTATAACAATAATTATCATACAAGCGTAATTATACGAAATGCTTTCAGCTATGATAATACAAACGGTGAGGCGATTTTGTTGAATTTTGTTTCATAAAATAAAACTGTTTTTTTTTTTAAGAAAAACGATGTATTGTTTTCTAGGTTCGGAAAATATATGCAACTAATTCTTTCCCTTATTTTGATATGCATAGATTTATAATGAAGTTAGTTTCGTCCCATCATCCGATTAGTTGATTTTTTTCTGGCACTACTACAAGACAGACTCTTCGTTCTCTCGGGGCATTTTTCACGTTTTAAACGATTCACTCGTCCCATATATACATACATACATACATACATACATACATACATACATATATTCGTATATACATCTCTATCTAGACTTATATGTCTCTTGTCACTCGCCACCCGCGGTATGCAAAATAATTTATCAACTTGGGTCCTTGTCTAAGGGTCTTTGTTATAATATATATACATATATATGTATGTGTGTGTATAACGTTTATTCACAGACACAGATAAAGGGCCGAATGACGTCAGAGGGTCCTCTGCGCTTTTGCGCATTACACAGTTTGGCAAAAACCTGGGATTCCAATGTATATATATATATATATATATATATATATATATATATATATATGTATTTGATGAATGTAGGTATTGTGAAGCGATCTTCTACATTTACAATTATAAAGCAATATAAAAGTAATCACCTGTGTTGATGAATTATTTTTGTCGGAGAAATTTACAAAAAATATTTCTGGTATACTGAGATAATTCGAATATAAATAATGTTTCCTTTCCAAAAAAGGCATAATCACTTGTATTGAATCATACAGCCTACAGCACATACATCAAACTCTCAATCGAAAAATTGTTTTGGAAAAAAATCTGACACAGTTACAAAAATCAAATAAATTTGGCTAATTCGAAAAGAATACAGATGTATTCTGATGTTTAACGTTATTATATGGCAAAATGACACTTACACCTAGTACTCACCGATTTCTATGATTTCTATTTTTACGACTAGTTCCTAGCTTATACCTCGATAGAAAACTTAATTGGCGAACTCATATAAAAAAGAGACGACAGCTTGAGATAAAAATCAAAAAGCTTTACTGGTTACTAGGGACTAAATCCAAACTAAGCACATACAATAAGCTACTTTCATAGTAAATCTTTATTCAACAATTTGGTGCAGTGCTCATAAGACCAATATAGAAATAATACAGAAATTTCAAGACAGATTTTTGAAAATTGCCTTAGGAGCTCCAAAATATGTTCCCAACTGGTTGATTCATGCCGACGCGAATACACCTACCATAAATGAAGTAATAACAAAAACAGGACACAAGTATAGAAACAAGCTAATCAGTCATCCAAATTCATTAGCAAATTCCTTGATAACAGAGAACTATCTAAGAAGATTGAAAAGAAAAGCGCCACTGGATTTAAGCCATCAACACTCCTGATAAAAAATGGAAATAACTTAATCATTATTTGTAAGATTAAATAAGTATTTGAAATGATTTAATAAGTAAATAGTTAAAATTATATAATTATCAATAAATATTGTGAATTTTATATCGAATAGAAAAACAACTACTGAGTTGTTTTTTCCAACATGCCTTGTAGTATACAATGTCCCTTTTGGGCCGACTATTGTAAATTCATCAAATTTATTGAATGTCCTTTACTGGACAGTTGTAAATAAAAGAGATGATAAAAAAAGTATATGGCAAAATGACACTTACACCTAGTACTGATCGATTTCTATGATTTCTATTCTATTTGCGACTAGTTCCTGCCTAAAGCTCTTCTCTCGCCCACTTCCGACTTCCGTTCGGAACCGCTGGCTGGCGATGTGGAGAGATTTAAACCTTACATATTCAGGGGCAAAGAAAGAGATGCAACTTATGCGATAGGTGTAAGTGTGAGCGAGACGAGGCGACGGTAAGTCCCGAGGATTTCGGTATTATAAGATTAAACAGAAAATATATTACGTTGTTACGTAATCGAAATGAAGAGAGGAACCGACGGGCGGTAGGGCGATAAGGGCATGAGGCACGAGGAGCAACAAAATTATGCGGAAAAATCGTTTCGAGAGTCGTTAGAGAGTAATTATCGATGGAGGTCTACTAGGGTTTAAAGACACCATTTCTTAGTTTAACCCTTTTGACTGTTATAAGATTGCTCTCTTATTGTAACTTAAACGAAAATGCGAAGCATAAAAGTAACTTTATATTTCAAGTAAAAAAATCATTATTTTCTTCTATTTTTTCGATTCTTTTTAGAAGTCTAAAATGCATACTCTGCAATTTCCTTTTTACCATTGTGTCTTTTCCTAGTCAGCGACTTTTCTATATTCGAAAAAAGGCCAAGAGAGAAAAGAAAGAATTGACTTTCTTTTGAAAGGCAAAAGAGAAAGAAATCGAGTTCGGAAAATGAAATTCTCGAGTGCGCAGGTGGAGAGATTCTCAAAATATTCGTGTGTAAACTTTAGAATTTATGAATCCATTGTCTATATCTGTGTTATCATCTACATGTGAAATTGTCGATGAGAAACAAACGTGTGTTTAAGGAAAAGTGTTTTGCTTTAATGAACATGACTCCAAACTAATTGAATTCAATAAAATTTTAATATTTTGGAGAAGAACTGAGAATTTTAATAAAGCCTTTAACCTGAGTTGAAGCTAAGTGCACACGATGAGTCAATCAAATTTAAAATCGGTTGAGTTGTTAAGAAGAACATCGTGACACTTACTATATATACATACACATACATATATAGACATTATCTTATGTATAAAATTCTTCTGTAGCAGGGTATGAATGGTTAATCCTCCTAAACCATTATTCGGATTTTCATAAATCTGCCTGAAGTTTAAGGAAATTTTCTAGGATTTTTTTATTTCTCATTATTATATCTCTCCAATAAACCAATTTCTCATTATTATATCTCTGAAAGAATAAAAGATACGTATAAAATTCAAGATCTTTTTCTGGATAATTATTGATTTTTATTAATTTTTCTCTTACACAAATATTGATAGAGTTATGATTGTTTAAAGACTGCGCGGCTGTCCAACCAGAGTGCCTTTCGAGCCCTTCAATCCTTTGCCGTTTCAAAATAAGAGAAGTTACGGTAAAATTTATTATAGAGAAATTTTATTGAACATATTTTAATATTTGTTAAAGGGATAATTATAAAGTGTTAACTGTGGGAATCGAGAATCATAATTTTATTTGAAGCAGTTCTACATTTGACATTTGATATATTGGTGAAAATAGTAATTCGAAAACAATAATTATTATTTTTAACTGACGGGAAATATTAGTATAGGATATTAAAAAAGCGTAGATGTGGGCACAGGACAACGTCTGTCGGATCATCTAGTATATGTATATATATATATATATATATAATATATATATATATATATATATATACACGAGTTAATTTCGAAATATGAAAAATTCGTTATAATTTTTCAATTTCCTTCTACACCCTCCTCCCCTTCTAAGCCCTCACTCTCTCTCTCTTACACACGTGTCGTCCTGATGCAAAGATTAAGAATTCATCAGGCCGAGCATCATTAAATAGGCATATATCACGTCGTTGAAACAAAGAAAAGAGAGACAGACAGACAGGGGTAGATATAAAGAAAGAGACCATTTTCACATTAATTACAAAAGAGCGAGATGGCAATGATAGATACAGTTGCAAGAAAGAGATAAGAATTCTTTTTTAATTACAAAGGAGAGAGAGAGATTTACTGAGAGAGATGATTTTCTTTAATTAAAACGATAGAGAAAATGATATAGATGAAAAGGATATAGATAGTGTGTGAAAAGGACTTTTATTGAAAGAATGAGATACGAATATAAACCGTTAAGGGATGATAGACAAGGATGGAGCTATACAGTATGAAAGAGATAAGGTTATGGATTGTATTTTATGTACGATCAGGGGTTGTAAAGAAGGGACATTAAAAAGTTTTATACGATTTTTATTTTTGTAACTTGTTGTTATACATGTACTTAAAAATTAAAAATTCTAATAATAAATTAAAATTTTCAATAATTAACTTCCCGTAGGGTAAGTTATTGTAATCGTCCAAAAATCGAAATCAAAAATTTTTACATTTCTCGACGTTTTGAAGGATTCTGAACATTTTGGCATACTTCAGAAGCACGGATCAACCGATTTGAATGGTTAAAAAAACATTCGATTCCTATCGATAGGGAGATGTGCTGATTAGTTTTTGGCAAAGGAAGGCCCAGCCATTTCGAAGATACAGAGCTAAATGTGCAAAAAATGGCAGTTTTTGTGAGAACTAAGCGTCCGATTTAAATGATTCAAAGAACTTTCTGCTTTTTTTAAAAAATAATTGTTTTTGAAAAAAATTGTTTAATTTTTTTTTTTTTTTTCCAAATTTTTTTTATATCGAAAATAATTCAGATTTTATTTTTAATTCTGACTAAAGTTCTAATATACTTTAAACAAATAATTTCAACTTTGCAATTCAGTTTATATAATTCTTATGAATATTCGACAATGTTACAATATTTATAATAATCTATTTGAAAACATTCAACTATTCCTCGATCATTTCGTTACGGTACGGGAAGTTCCAGCAATTTGCCTTAAGGCACGATGCCATACACCCCACTAGTTTAATTCGCTATGATAAATATTGAGCAATAACAAATTTAAAAATTATATTTTTTTAATAGAAAATCTGAGTTTTCACTTAATCGTTGTTTAAGT
>NW_020539725.1:58708546-58738546 GCF_003426905.1 Ctenocephalides felis | reverse complement strand
TAATAAGAACCTTATAAAAATTTAGATTAAATTCAATACGAATCGAGGGAATCCAGGTATAATTTGATAAAAGTAATAAGAATCTAGCTCAAATTTAATAAGAATTTAATCAGTCAGTTTCTGGCAAAAATCTATCAACACTATTATAATAATATAATCAGAAACCGACAAGACTTTAATAAGATTGTGATAAAATTGTAATGTGATACTCATAATATCCTTATTAAATTCTTTTATAATTTTTTTAAATTTTTTACTGGAATCTTTTTGATATCCTTATCAGATTCATATTACATTTTGATTGTAAGAGTTGTATTTAAAGAATACTTTTGCCTTCATTGCCACAGCTCACTATATGTCTGTATATTGTTCGAACGTTGATTGGTCGATTTAATTAAAAGATAGGACATTTTTGATTTTTACACCCTGTTAACTTCCCCAAACACCTTTTGGCGGTTGAAAAAGAGGGTTTGAGTTTACTATCTTAAATAAAATATAGATATATACATTTATAATGTATAAAAAGTAAAAGAATGAGTAAAAATGAAATGAAACAGAATGTTTACCTTTGGATGTGCTCTCCTTGGGAATGCTACTTTTGGATCGATCTGAAATATAAAAATAAATATATTAAAATTTGCATACATGTGGCAAAGTAAAATTAATTAAAAAGATCGACCTACAATTACCTTTTTGCCGTCCAATTCGTGCGTGCCGGCTGCCAAAACTTTGTCGACGCTAGTGGGGTCGGAAAAGGTCACGAAGCCGAAGCCCCTGAAATAAAAATATATATATTTTTTAAATATTAAAACAATTATAATTTTCTACTACCCCCATGGGGCGTACGAAATCTGTTATAACAATAGCTAGTATCGGGCTACGTAATTTGGAAGAAACACAGACGTACGTCACAGATTAAGGAAACAATTAAATTATACTAACATAACTTGAAGTTACTAGATATCATTTTTATTACAAGATTAATTTTTGTACTATATTTGTGCAATTTCTTTTTTACTTAAAAGTAAGTCTTAATTTCAGTTTGAACTGAAGTAAAAAGTAGTGTACTGCACTAAAAAATCAATATGGAAAGTGGGAAAGAGATTCATTTCACATCCAGCTGTTGTTTTTTTATAACTATTGCAGCAATAAACTTTTATTACCTAAATTGCAAGTGTATATATATATATATAACAAAGTCTAGTAATCGGGCGTAACATCAGTAAAAAACATGAATTTCTTTCAAAAATTTATTTTAAATCCATACGTTTCGGCTATAATCTTAGCCTTCATTCAGTGGAAACTAAAAATAAAATTAAAAATTGAAACAATTGAATTGGAGTGAAAAGAAAAAATAAAATAGTAAATAGTACTTACAATTAGTTAATCTTAGTGTTAAATTGGAAAATTTTAATAATCCATGGTATCAGGATATGGTAATGCACTACACTATGTATAATAATAAATTAAACTTGTAATTACACAATATTTTCACAAAATACTATTCACTCTTTTTATTATATTTTTTCACTCCAATTCAATTGCTTTAGTTTTTGATTTTATTACAATCATTACATCTTAATATACATTTTTTTGTTTAATTATCCAAACTCTAAAACTAAAACAAAATTAGATTTAAAAAAAAACGTTTTATATCTCAGCTTAACCCATTTTTTTAGTTAAAATGTCATAAAATAAAAAAAATGTAAAATAAATAACAAGTAAAGACTTCAACTTCTTTATAAAGATAGTTAAAAGTTTATAATTAATGTAAATTTAATTTTCACATTTACTGAAGAATTATCATGTTTAGAATTTATTTTTTGATTATTTTGTATGATTGAAAACAAAACTCGAAAAGTCTGCAAAAATATTAAAAATACAATAATTCATTTTATTATTAAAGTGTTTATATATATATATATATATATATATATGTATATATATATATATATATAACTATAGGGGAGTGCATAAAAAGTAAATTATGTACATAACAACTACCATTTCTACGTCATTATGAAAGGTCAGCAGGAAAATATCAGAAATAGCATCATGAGGGGCCAAAATGTCAAAAAAGTAACGAAATAACGAAACGAGGGGTTGCAGTATATATATATGTATATGTATAATATGTACATATACAACAAAAACTCCCTTTAACATCAAACGTCTTATAAATCTGATTTATCAAATTAATTGTTCATATTGCGACTCAATCTGTATTAGTAAAAGTTTAATAAAACGTCTTTAAAAACAACATACTAATGTAATGTATAATGTACGGAAACTACGAATTCTGGGCACAAGCAGGCGTTTCAATCAGCCTGGTATCAAGCAGTGGTGATATCTGTTTTTATTATTAGTCTTTTACGGCGGCCATAAACATATGTGGTTCTTATACAAAATTTAATCTTCTTTGATTATTAATAATATCAATAATAATAAATTGTGAATAAATGCTATTTTACCTTGACCTCCTCGTCGTGGGGTCCTTCATGACCATCACTTCTGATATGTCACCGAATTTGCTGAAGTACTCTCGTAGACTTTCTGAAAAATAATAAAAAATAATAATTAATAACAAAAAAAGAATGTAATAAATCATACATCCAAATTTTATGAATATTTAGGAAACTGTCCAGGATATCTGTTTGATTGAAACCAAGTGGTAGGGTTTGGCCACCCCGAAGACTTTTATTAGAACCCTAAACTTTAACCACCTTACCCACGTATTTCGCTTATATTATTATATCAATTGCATCATTTTTTATCATTTATTTTTACATGTGTGTGTGTATTTACATTATTGTGGCTGTGTCTGTGTGGTGGTGCATTGAGTTGATGTCTGGTGGTGCCTGTGGCGCTGTGTGTCGGCGGTGTCATCTAAATGAGAATGCATCGTAGCGTGATACTGATAACAGATTCTATTTAGACATCCCTTATTTACAGACACCAACACAATTGTATATATTGTCGTTTAATTGGTGGACAAACACCCTGAGAAAGGTCCACAATTGAAAGGAAAGGAAAGAAACCGTCTGTTGAGATTATATATTGAGTTGTATTATAATATTATTATTATAATGCAGGTACGTGTATATTAGTCTGTTGGTTAGTTTGTTGTCGGCCGGTACATTTCCTACATGTACTAAATATACATTTTTTTATTGTTTCAATTAACGCCGTTTAAGATGATCCGTTTTCTAGCCGAAGCGCTAATTAACGACAAGACCAGAAGAAATAAGACACATATCATATTATACATCTGTACTCTCCAAGTAAAAATTGTTTAAGTTTATAAAGTGTTTATTGAACTGCCAAACGTTTCGATATATTGTTTTATATCATCCTCAGTGGACTTCTAATTAAAAAGAGAGAAACAGAATGTGAAAAGCTCAAGAGTGAAGAGTACAGCACTTAAAAGTATTTACAATTAAAAATATCAAAAAGACTTACATTAATTGAACTAATTGACAATACCCGAGCGTAAACGATAATTTTTTTTTATTCATTTTTTGATTCTGCAAGTTCTATTCAAATCGATTCTGCAAGTAATCTTTTTTTCAAAAATAATATCTTGTTTGTAGAAATATGTCAGAGGGAAATCAATAATGTGTTTTTCGTATTAGTTATATAAATTTTAGTAAACATAACATCAACGTAAAAAGAAAACGATTCAAGGCATATTTATTTAATGATACGTTTT
Source organism: Ctenocephalides felis (assembly GCF_003426905.1). Taxonomy (NCBI): domain Eukaryota; kingdom Metazoa; phylum Arthropoda; class Insecta; order Siphonaptera; family Pulicidae; genus Ctenocephalides; species Ctenocephalides felis. The sequence continues at coordinate 58,734,837 of NW_020539725.1, read as the reverse complement.
GGTTTATATATATATATACACAATAAAGTTACTCGTCGTCCTATCATAAAGTTGGAATTAACATTTTATTTCACACAAAATTTACATTTTCAAACAACCACTGAATTTGCATTTTATATTCAGTACTAGACTTCGTATATGTATATATAATATACATTTATATAAATCTATTTTGAGATTTTATTATTTTATAGTATTACAAGTTTAATATAAATAGGAATCAAAATCACATAAACGTGTGAAGATAAGTGAAAAGTTATATATATATATATATATATATATATAGTGTGTGTGTATGCAATTAACTAGATAGAAACACAAAAAATGGTAATAATTAATGAGTGCACGTATTTTTTATGCAACCGCCACGAAATCGATTCTAGAAACTTTTCAAGGCACTTCGATTACGATGTCAGTTGTACAGCACTAGAACTTAATAAATTAATTTAAGCTATTTTCGTATAAAAGTATAAGTAGTGGGACGCATGGCATCGTGTCTTGAGGCAAATTGCTGGAACTTCCCGTACCAAAAAAATTTTTTTTTTAAAACTTAACATCCATTTTTTCTAAGGTATGCCAAAATGTTCAAAAACTTCTGAAACGTAAAGATATATAAAAATTTTCATTTTCGTTTTTTTGCGATTACTATAACGTACCCTACGGGAAGTTAATAAGAAATTAACATTTCTTTATGTACTTATATATTTTCTTAGATTATATTACATACGTATACTAAACTGCAGCATATATCCTGCAAAAATTCGAATTGTAGGTATGTACATACATATTATAGCTCTGTCAGTTTTAGTAAAAGTAGATTTAAATTTATAAATAGAAAAAAAATAGTATTTTTTAGGGATATGATTTTTACCAAAAATATTGTGTATTTTATATTTATAATCCGTTAATTCATGGTAATAGATTTATAAAGATTATTGATCAAGGATGATTAGAATTTATAGGATCAAATTTTATTTTTAAATCATCATTATCAAAAAATTATAATAAATATAATAATGATTTATTTAATTAGAATATTCCTTTGAGTACATAATTTTATATTTTTTATTTTATATTTTCATTCAAATAGCGGTGGTAGTCCGGATAATCGCGAATCCGTATAATTGAGATCCGGATAATCGAGGTTCTACTTTATATATACATATATATTTTATTGAAGTGAAGAAGAAATTTGATAAGCTCTCGGCGATAAGAATGATAAGGGGGCCCCTTTTGCGCCTTTCGACGTGACCCCAGGAAGTAGTCTAACATATATGTAATATGTATTCAATATGATTTTGGACGAAAAACGAGGTCGATCACTTAACGAAATTAACATTAGACCATACACTACTGGAAACACATAAATGCATTAGGGAAAATTATTATTAGTTATTTAACCGGTAATTAAATAGTCAACAAATCTAGGTGTCATTTATAATGAGCAAACTGGATTCAATAATTCGATGATACTTTGGACACCACAAATCATCCCGGGGTAAAAACTGTTGACCTCAGTTCTTTACTTATAAAATATTTAGATTTATATTTATTTGTGTGTGTGTGTGTGTGGGTATGCATATTTTCAATATTTATATCCTCTGCAAAGTGCTAATGGTTCTTCTCTCAGGCACCGACCGTCCTATGTAAATAGACACTTCTTCAGAGGTGCCCCTTTAACACATTCTCGCTCGTCTGTCGGAGGCTCCGACGGATCTTTTTGTAGAGGGAAAGAAAAAAGAGCCCGATTTTTTTTTCTTTCGAAAAGTACCTACTACATACTCGATACGATATGTACAGTCGTCGTAGAAGAATTCTTAGAAAAACACATGTTAACACTCTCTCCGGGGGTAAAAATGAAAAATAGATATAGATAACACCACATCCACGTCAGTGTAGGATGGATTTCGAATTTAAACCAACCAAACTAGTGGTGTATGGTAATTTATGATAAATATTTACTGACGAGGAAAACCTCAGGTTTGCTCTTCAGGGGATGGATGTAATAGAGTTGATGGTCAAACAGTGCAAAATATTATAGGCCTATGAGAAGTGGTTTAATTATAAAAATTAATTAAAATTGTGAAAAATAGATCGTGTTCCATATTAATATATTCTGCCTTTTGTGCTCTGAAAAATAAGTCTGAGGTTCTCCTCGTGAGTGATTTTTACTTCGTTTGTTACTACTTCTTTAAGATTCTTTCTTCGGTTATCTTGTCGTTCCTATTACTTTTTATCATGGAGATAAGATTTGTGCATTTTTATTATTTTTAAATAAAATATCCATTACACGCGTGTTATATCATATTTTTCCATAGATTCTTCATGACCATATCGATGTTTGCATTTCGAATTCCTCTCGAAGGTGGCCAAGCCTAACTTTGTTATGTCGTTGTCGAAAAAAACAAAATATGATACGATCAAGTTAAAAAAATATGAGTTTAGTTTACAAAATTGAAAAATGTTTAATGTGTCCATTTAGGTGCTTGAAAAAATCACGAAATATCACAAGCGGCAGGGAAGGACACAAAAGTCCTTAAAAATCGTTCATGTGATTAATGTAAAATTGTTGTAATCCGCCAACATTTTACTTCTTCCTGAAGACATACACTATTTATATGGGGTGCAATAAGAATTTAGATGAAATCTGTGATTTATGTCGAGTAATATTTTTGTGGGCAATAAATTATGACTTTGGCCGATAAGGAGATAAGGTGATAGTGATATGGATAGGGATAGGGATGCTGTTTGTTTGGGTCGAGTATCATAAAAATAAAGATAAGACTTCTAATAGTAGTAGAACTATTACGCTTACAATGACTATATTATTATATATATATATATATATATATATATATATGTATAATATATTATGACTTAAATGTAACAATTACCTGGTATCGTTTGCCAACTTAAGCCGCCAATAAACATTTTTCTGAAAATGAAAAAAAATCAAATCAGTACATTTTATAATTAATGCACATACTTACACATCTTACACTAACTTAAAACTAAATAAAATTTCCAATGCCATAGTATTTTATAATTGTACGAGATATGTTTTTAAAATAATTGAACCGATAAATTCCAATTTAACACCAAGTACTTCAAACATTTGGAAATTTATTTCTATATTCGGATTCTATTCAAAAAGACCTTTCAAATGATACCCCACATGCCACAAAAGATACGATCTATAATTTTCGAAGTGAAACTTCTTTAGGCTTCTTTACTACAAATAGAAATAAATTGCTTCAACAATAAAAGTGAGAATCATCCTTTCGTCAAAATAATATAATTAATTGATAATAATTGTTCAATATGTATATAGTGCTGGCAGAACAGAATCGAAAATCGATTGCATCGAAATTAGAATAGTGATTGATGATTGCTATAACATATATACATGTGTGTACGTATTCGAGTGTATGCGACAGTTTGTCATGCACCTCCAAATCGGAAAATCGAATTCTAAATATAAATCGAGTTATTTATATCGACATCACGATGCCATTAGTGCGATTATATCGACGCACAACGACGCATCTTCTTATTCATAGTAATTGCGCGTCCACAATAGTCGTCGCGCCACGTGCTGCCTCCAAATTCGCCATTCATGGCATCAAATTGATAAACAAACTAGTTGTAAGTAGCATTTTGCCTTAAGGCATGTCAGTAAATGACATTTTTATAATATACACTTTTAATGATTTTAGAGTGAACAAGCTTAAAGAAGTTTCACTTCAAAAAATTTAATTAGTGTTTTCTGACAAGTTGGGTATCATTTGGATCAAGTTTTTTTGAATAGAATCCGAATACTGAAATTAACTACGTGGTTAGTCCACAAAATATACACTTTTTACGAATTTGTAGCTGAGGTGTCTAAAGAAGTTTTACTTCAACAAAATACATATTGCATCTTCTATCGCTTGTTGGGTATCGTTCAAAACGTCTCGACGTGTAGAATACGATATTTAAATAAAAAAATTATTATATTGTAATAAAAACGTTTTATACATAACCATATTTTATTCTGAGTTGTCTAAAGAAGTTTTACTTCAAACATTTCAGATTTCATCTTTTATGGCATGTGGGGTATCATTTGAAACGTCTTTTAGATAATAATCTGAATACTTAAACCGCATAGCTTATTTATAATTTGTCCGCAAAATATACACTTATAATGAATTTGTAGTCAAAGAGCTTAAAAAAGTTTTACTTTAATAAAATATATCTTGAATTATTTATCGCTTGTTAGGGTATCGTTTCGATGTGTGAGGTGTAAATTTTTTGAATACTATAAATAACTATGTGATTTCTCCACTATTTACAAATTTGTAGCAGAGGTGTCTAAAGAAGTTTTACTTAAAAAATTTGAGATTGTATTTTTTATGGCATGTGCGGTATCATTTGAAAGGTTTTTTTTTAATAGAATCCAAATACTGAGATAAAAATTACTTCCAAACTATACATTACTTATACCGTACAGTTCATCATAATTTATTAAGGTGCTTATATTTATTAGGGTGGTCTTTAATATGGACATTTTCGAATTTCCTTGCTCTCAAGGGCTCAAATGGTTCCAAATTGATGAAAGTTTTAACTCCTAATTCTGTCTTTTAGATAGAGCGCAATTCAATCAAAGTTTTGTATGGTAATAGCATGTAAAAATTTTCAAAAATTTTGCAGAGCGTCGAAGTTTCAATAAAAAATTACACGAATTTTTACTTTTTATTCATTGTCGCTAAGTTATACCTAAAAAAAAATTTGTTTTTAATTTTCAAAATTTTTTTCACGCTATTTCCATACGAAGTTTGATTGAATTGCGCACTATCTAAAAGTTAATATTAAGAGCTAAAGCTTTCAGAGAATTGTTTTTTATCAATTTGGAACCATTTGAGCCCTTGGGAGCAAGAAAATTCGAAAATGTCTATATTAAGGAGCACCCAAATATTTATTATACGTTTCGTTAATCGATAACATCTTGTTTTTAGGTTAATCTTCATAATATTTATAACTCCTTTATTTCCTATTTTGAGATCGTTTATAAAATAAACGAGTGATCAGAAGTAATTCAAATTAAATTTTACTTCAACAAAATGTGTCAGTCTTTTTAGTATTATGCAGCTCGTACAGTTTAGTTAGCTAGTAGAATCTTTTCCCCTATTTCGATGCTATCGATTTTCTGTCCGTCTGTCTGTCAGCACTATTGAGTATTGAGCGGCTGTCCGTTGTTTCGTCATATGATGCTCCTTCGGAGAGTCAGCTGACGCAATGTAACAATAAGACACAATATATGTAGAGTATGTAGTATGTAGTATGTACATGTTCTTATAGTTACATTTACGTACATAATTTATCACTGAAGAATTTATATTAACAATATGTACTTTATTAATAATAATAAATAGACCATCAGATCAGATCGATGTAGATTGAAAGAATTGCGAGTCGAACAAAACTGAAAACTCTTCGATAGCTTTGAACTAATATTTGTGGAATTTAAAATTTATTAATTATTATAATATCAAGTGGAAATTGTCATTCGTGGCCATAGCTGCAAAATTCAATAAGAGTTAATATAAATCCCCAAGCATAGGAGAATGGTAATCCGATGGGTTGCATCTCTTGATATAGTAGATTAAGTCTACGATAAATAGCTCATAGGACATGTAAGGTTAAAGTTATTCTGATTGTAACAATAAAAAAATCGTTTAATATAAGAACACTAATTAGATTAATACCAATTGATAAATATAAACTAAATATTCAATAAAAATGTACATATATGTTACTATAAACATTCGAAACTAAGCGATCTTCAGTTTCGCACAACCCTATCGCCAAATTTTAAAACATTTCTATATACATATTTATGACAAGAAAGTAATAAGTTGCAAGTTAGTTAAGCTTTCAACTTAAAATTTGATGGAAACCCGAAGTTTTCAGGATACAGATTAAATACTTTATTTTATTTATTCTATTTTATGTTTGTTATATATGTACATATATATACTTGTCTATCGAATTCAAATATTTACACATTACTGTTATTGATATCGGAATAATTTCAAGATCAAGTGCGTTCGAAAATGTCGATCTATGCAAATAGTTGTTCGATTGTAAAAAAATGCATTGATGAGTGATGGCATTGAGAAAAACCCGAAAAAATTCACAATATATATTGTACTGTTGTTATAAGTATAAATATTTATATATATATATAAATAAAAAAAATTATAGAGACACCTATCCAGTTATCACAAAGTTGGTGTGTTATTTAAGTTTATTTGTATGTTTATGTACTGAAATAGGGTCAAAAAGAGACTCGAAACGTATGCAAGATTTATAAAAAAAATAAACATGCCTTAATTAATTTTACTCTATAATCTCAATTATTATTGATCGAGTCGATTATTTTCTCCAGTTGAGGCAAAAAGTCACTCACTAATTGTTGGTAAAGCTTTGTGTTAAAAAATAACAATAGATAAAGTTTAATAGTAATAAGAAGATTATTGTGGAAGCGTTTATAAGGTACTCCTATAATTTTATTAATGACATTACTGATTTACTGAAATTAAAGTAATTTATACTTTTAGATAAAGTTAGATGATTTATAAAGCTTCTAATTGGTTGGCTTCTATAATTGGTTCTTTTATCGATATCCGACGTAAAAAATGAAATTACACCACTGAGAGGGATGTTATCCCCCCGGGAAATGGCAAAGGAGTCTAAATTATTTAACTTTTGAACTTGAGAGTAAGATGAACCTTATTTCAAAATTTTATGCAAATTGGAGCACAGTAAAAAAATTCATTCAATTCAAATTCAAATTCAATTCAGACTCAAAACACTCCATGGACTTGAGTAAATATTCCGTATCCGATGGCAAAAATTTGGAAATACTAACGTTTGTATGTGAAAAAGAAAAGGGCTGTTTTTAGGGTGCTTCCCGGCAATTATTCGATTTTTTCCCGCCGTAAAAACCATCCTTGGACTTCAACGAACATTTTAAAAAAGAATTGGCCAAATTGGTTCAGGCATTGTTGAGTTATGCGCTTACCAACACATTTTGCGAATCATTTTTATATATAAGAAGACATATTAGTTTTAGATTCATTATTAAAATTTAAATTGTGAAGAAAAAATTATTTTATTTATATTTCGACGATTCTAGTCGCGTCCTAATATTATTCCAGGAAATGCATATTAGTTACCAACTACCTACTACATACTACTAATATAACACAAGAATTGGGTAAACAAAGGATTTTGAAAAAGGGACAAAAGGAACAACGGTGTCGTCTTCGTCTGTCTAAAAAAATAAATAAAAGAGACTCAATTAACGGACACATGTTACTTTTTGTATTATTACTTAACACAAGATGCGGCGAAGAAACGCAGGAGGAAATGCTACTGCCTGTTTCTCATTTCGAAATATTACTATACGTTTATTATATATAATGACTAGGTGTAAGTGACATTTTGCCTTCAGGCAACCAAATTTGTAACCTAATACTTATATTTCTCTTCTTCATGCTTTTCCCTATAAAGCGGAAACTATACTAAATTCATACAAATGAATTAATTGTTGGGTAATTCGGTCTCTGGGTGAAATTAACAAGATGACACTTTTACTGTAGAAAATGGACTCTACTGACAAGCAAACTGGCAGTGTTCACCAGTTTTAATTTTAACTATTGTCCAATTATTTTAGAGAATATTATTTCAAATAAAAAACTTCACTGAAATAAGCAAACAGGCAGCATTTGGCTTGGAAGCAAAAGAGGACTCTACTGACGAAGTATGTATGTAGAAGATAAAAAAGGATTTTACTATATTAAATACTATTATAAAAAAAAGATTTTACCGACGAGTTAATTGAATAACAGCATCTAGAGAAGACTAGTGGTGTATGGCATCGTGACTTACGGCAAATTGCTGGAACTTCCCGTACCGTAAAGAAATATTACACGTTTTCAAATAGATTATTATGAATACTGTTATAACATATTTGTTACTCAATCGAATTTAAAATGGAGAACATCGCCTAATATTCATAAGAATTATATTAACCAAAGTGCAAAGCTAAAATTATTTATTTAAGGTATATAAGTGAGCTTTAGAACTTTAGCCAGAATTAAAATTAAAACCTGAAAAAAAAAAGTTTTTTGGAAATTCAAAAAAAAATAGAAAAAAAAGTTTCCAAAAACAATCGTTTTGTCAACAGTCAACAGTCAAACAGAAAGTTATTTGATTCATTCAAATCGGATGCTTAATTCTCCCAAAAACTGCCTTTTTTGACGTTTAGCTCGGTATCTTTCAAAAACTCCATATTTGTTTTCTGTACTCTTAGCGCCATATCTCCGAAACGGTTAGACCTGCCTTTGCTAAAAATTAATCAGTATATCTCCCTATCAATGAGAATCGAATGTTTGAACTAGTTTGAAAGTATAATCTTTTCCGTAATAATAATGGAAAATAGTTTCAGTCGTCGAAAAAAAAATTTTAAATTATATGGTGAACTCTATATAAGATTCTTACAAATTTTGTTTACAAACAAATATAGGTATGAAAAAAATGTGTATAATTATTTTTTCCTCTTACCCCGGGTCATTTGGGACCTCAGCAGGCGAAACACCACTCAGATCGACCATGGTGCCACTTTCAACCATCTAAAAAAAACTTGAAACCAAACCAAACGAAAAACTCAACACACTTTAGCACGCAATATCGAAATTACTCGCGGAGTATCGGACAGCACTATCGCTACTCTAACGTTACATAACCCCAAATACATATACATACGCACACATCTTTTTTAAATATGCATTTATATTAATAAAATTGTAATGATTAAAATTTAAAGAACATCACGATAATAATAATAATGGTGATAGATAGGTAGAGTAAAAAAAACACATCAGTTTGGGGTTGGTTAAGACGCACTTAACATTTTAGTATTGATTTAAAGTTTTAACTATTTGTTTGTACAAACGGTTGTTCGCGTATAAAATAGCAACTAACACTTCTTTATTCGTTTCGTTTTGTTTCAAATTAATCCACTACAGTTTCCTTTTCCTTTTTAATGTTTTCAATTATCGATTGTGTGTTTCTCTATTCAGTCGGCGAATTGTAATGCTTTATTTCTACCGTTTTGGCTTGAGGTCGGCTCTATGTTTTTACTATTTGACTAATTATTTTTTTCGTCGGTTAAGTTGATTAGTTTATTAAATTAAATGAAATTAAATAAAAAAAAGTGACCTATTGTGTTTTTTATTGTGTGTTTTTTGATGATGAATGCGTGCGCTGTTGGTCGCACGCTAAGCACTACTGATGATTTCGTTCGTGCGGCGACACGAACCGATGCCGATGTTACGCGAACGGGCGAACGAGCCAGGATGGAATGGTGTGCGTGCGAATGGTGCTGCACATCACATATCTCTATGTACCTACTTCTGGACGAAATGTAGAGATAGAACTGAATCACGCTTAATACGATTCTTTGCTTAACACGCTACTTCATCCAATCCAATACACTTTTGATATGTAGAGATGGATAAAAGAAGTGTCTAGTTGTATATATAGGTAATTTGTTCGTCAGTAGAGTCCTTTTTCGCTTTGTCATGCCCCAGATATAGTCAGTTTGCAAATGAAATAGAAAAACATTTTTATTGAAAAGATTTTTGGTTCATTTTTATCTCCTTGGTTGGTTGATACATAATTAGTTAGTAGAGTCCGACCTTGTTTCTTCTATTTTGTTATTTAATTTACTAGTTAGTAAAGTTTTTTTTTTTATTTTCTGATTATGCTTCCTAATTCACTCGTTAATATAGTCCTTTTTTATCTATGATGTTATTCAATTTCCTCGTCCTCTCCTTTTCATCTAAGTTGATATTTACTTTGTTCAAGAGAAAAATCGGCATTGCCTTAGAATGATGACACATATCTAGTGCCGAAATGTGTAAATAAATAATAGTTGTTAATATTTATTAACTTCCGAAATGAGAAGTTTATGTTTTCGCCATTAAATACGATTTGCTAGTTTTATTTTTTCTTCTCTACGTTCCAAGTCATTTTGAATCGAATGAAACCAAATTTGGAAAAATTATGTGTGTTTGTGTAAGATTTTATTTCATTATTCGGATTATATTAATGAGGACCTTGCAAATGATACCCCACATGCCGTAAAAGATACGATATAAAATTTTAAAGTAAAACTTCTTTAGACACCTCTGCTTGAAATGTGTAAAAAGTGCATATTTTGTGGGCAAAACACATATTTCATTTTAATATACGCTGTGATAGTTTTACACCTCACACATTTTTTTTTACAAAAAAAAAGAACATTAATAACATTATTAAAATATGATGTTTTTATTTCAATTTAATTACCTATTTGTAAAAATCGACTTCCACTCGTCGAGACCTTTTAAATGACAAGCATCAAACCCAACCAACAAGCAATAAAAGTTACAGTACATATTTTATTGAAGTAAAACTTCTTTAGACTCCTCTGTTACAAATTCATTAGAAGTGTTTATTGTAGGTATAATAAATAGCTGAATCTGAAGTTTCATTGTTTATGCGTCTCTAGTCATATACAATTTCTAGAATAATCAATAAATAATTCAATGAATAAATATAATTTAGCAAAGAAACAAATAAAACGTCATTGTAGTGCCATCTAAATGCTATGTGGTTGATCTCAATTTCTCAATTTCTCAATAGGCAACTTCGCGCGCTTTGTCATAATTCAGTTTGAAGTTTGACACATCGTATAGGTTATGTTGCACTTGTAAAAAAAATTCACAACGCTTTTGTAATAGTTAATACAAGAAAATAAATACTTGGTGCTGTAGTGAGTGTTTTAAAATATAACAAGTGTCAATTACGAGTTTTCAATTATTGCAATGGCCGAAAAATTGGAAGATCTCAACCTGCCAAATGCGGCAATTCTGCGTTTGATAAAAGAGGCTCTGCCAGAAGGAGTTAATGTCGGTAAAGACGCCAGAACTGCTTTGGGAAAAGCAGCCTCTGTTTTCGTTTTGTATCTGACAGCAGCCGCTACTAATATTTCCAAAAAGAAGAACAAAAAGACTCTGGGGGGCTCCGATGTACTGGAAGCCTTGGTCAGTATCGAATTTGACAACTTTGTGGAGCCTTTGAAGGAATCTCTAGAAGGTAGTAAGAGGACACATAACCTAACTTTTGTACTTTATAAAATTATTTAAAATCCTAGTAATATTAAGTGTTGCGAGGAGCTGTGTATTATTATTGTTATTATTATTTCTGTTAGCGTTCAGAAATCAACAAAAAGAGAAAAAGGAAACTCAAGCGAAGAGAAAATCAGAGACTCCAAAAGACTCTGAAGATAAAGATGAGGCGGAGGCGGAGGCAGTGGCTTCAGATGATGATGAAGAAATGGCAGAAGCACAGTAGTCACCAGTTGGAATATTCATGAATTGTGATAACTGAGTTTTATATTTTATAAGGTTTTTTGTTATCGTTTGCAAATTGTAAATAATCACACACTGTGTGTTTAATTGTTAATTCAGTTAGGTTAGGTTAACAGCGTAACTTAAGAAAATGTAGATGTACTTACTTTAATAGAATATAATTTATACTTTTTTTATACATAAATGGATTTTTATTCCTTTAATTAAAATAAATAATACAATTTCTAATATAAAATACATAAACAAAAAATATAAATCATAATATTGATAATAATAATAAAACAATGTCATGTATTTATTTGTATAATTTCAAAGTCAGTTAAGTTAGATTAACAGCGTGACACAAGAAATGTGGAAATACTTACAATTAGTCTTTTTTTTTTAAAATACCAACTTGATAAAATATGTTCGTTTTAATATTCTCTACTTAGAACAAATTTATTTTGAAATAATTAAATCATCCTTTAATTAAAATATAATTTGACATAATATAATTTATGAACATAAACAGAATGTATATGTATTTTTTTATACACATAAAATAACTTATAAATATTAACAACAAATAAATATACATGTTCAAAGAATTTAATTAATAAACTATTGCAAAATTTGTAAATTTTTGAAACAAATATAACAAATTAACAGACTAGTATAAATTTGGAATCAAATAAAACAATTATTTCTGCACAAACTTGCAGAAAAATGTATATTTTAAAATATCACATATCATATTATAACACTCAAAAACCTTCTAAAAACATGTAGATGAAAGTTATTTTAATAAAACTTTTAAACACGTGCACTTGAAAAAGGACACTTTATATTTTAATCTTTATATATTTGGTTTATAAAATATTGTATATATATATATATATATATATATATATATATATATATATGTATATAGCATATATATATTTCTTATGTATAAAGGAAAAAACTTAATTATAGAATACAAATATTATTCAGTGACAAAAAAAGCACAATCTATGCCACAACTACGCGAATTTTCTGGCTAATTTCTGCTCGGCACATAGGGCAAAGTTTTAATTCCTGAAAAAATAAACAGTGTAATACAAGTTTTTTTTGTGAAAAAAGTATGGAAAGATGAATTGACTCGAAGTGCAGATTGTGTACATAAATTACTACAGAAAATACTTAAAGCAACAGTCGTCAAATTTATCTATAATAGTTATTTTTTTATTCAAATTATATCCTATGATCCATGATTGACTTGATACTAGATTGATTTGAATTAAAAAAATGAACTCACCTCGTTTGAAGAACATGAAATACAACAGCACATATGACCACATGGCACAAATATCATTTGGCACTGAAATATAATATAAAGAAACAAATTAGATAGACGTATATATATATATATATATGTCATTATATTCCTATAACAGACCTCCTGATCCATACAAATAACGCACTCAGAGTTCATTACTGAGGTTTCTGCATTAATTCCATTATCGTTTGTAATAATATTTGAACAACTCGGTGACCCAACAACTGCAGGAGCTGTCGGAGTCTGAACTTCATCTCTGGTGAGTTCTTTAGATTTTGAATACAAATTCCGATCCGTTCCTTGGTTATAAATTCTTATGGCGTTCATTATCGCCTCTTGGGCTTCTTCATCTTTAATACCGGCTTCACGAATATACTCGTATGTTATCTTCATTGTGTCATTTGATACTAAAAAAAAAAGAAAAACATAATTTTATTATATTAACAACTTGTGATTGATCTTTATCTCACCGATGTCCATGAGGCGTCCAAAATAAGGCAAATAGTTTAATAGCCCTTCAGATAATAAAATTTGCATCAGAGCCACATCCAAATTGGTTTCGCGGAAGCACTCTGGCATCGAATCCATCAATTGTTGGAATCTCATCAACCACAAATCTTCCTTGAAGAATTTTTCTTGCTCTCTGTCGATGTCCTGAATTGTCTTCACCAGCTTTTGTTTGCGCTCATCCCTTTCAGCAAGCAACTCGATTAAATGAGCTGCAAGCTCCATTCTCATTTCGGACAAATCGTTCTGCAAATATTACACACATAAATAAATTACTATTATGATGTATGTTTCTATAGTTCTTTTATTACCAGTGTGCTATCATTTTGCATTTTCCTCTTCTCGAGTTCCAGCTTGGTCAGCTCACTCAATTGGGTCTCGACTAGACGTAGTCTCTGTACCAGGCACCAGCTTTCGCAGTCGTTTCTGTTTGCTAATAATTTTAAAAGGCACTCCCTTTGCATTTGTTCATCCCTTTGCAGAATTTCAATCAGCTCATTCTGTCTCGTGTCCCGTTTGCACAGATGAGAATCTATCATCTTACCTGTCTCTAATTCACTGTAGAAAATTAAATAATTAGAACACTAACCATGTGTAGGTGAAGAGAAGTTTACAACGGACCTTTCTATGACATGATTTTTAACAGTGTCCAATTCACAACTTCTCCTGGAAAATATTTCTATGTCTCCTTGCAGCAACATTTGTTCCATAGAAAGTAAAACGTCTTTTTTTCGTAATTCGTCGTGATTCCTTTCTCTGAAAATCTGCAAAAGCCTTTCCTCTTCTTCATGTTGCAATTGTGAGAATTGTTCATGAAATGATTCGGAATGTTTGATCGCCAGAAGCTGCCTGACGATGTTGTCAGTTCTTATTTCCACTGAGAAAAAAAGTTGAAATAACTACGTACGTAAATGTATTAGATAATATTTTAACATTTACCTGCCAGTAGATCATCAACGAACTTTTTTCTATCCTCGTCTTTCAGTTTTTGGAATTTTCGTACCTCCGATTCTAATAGGTCTTGTTGTGCTACCAACTCTTTTAAAAACTGCGAAATGAAAAACATATCATCTCCTATTATCTAATATTAATTATATAATGAAATAATACACAAACCTTTTCTTTTTTTAATCTTTCAGCCTCTCTAATTTCTAACTCTTGTTTTAAAATTTCTTCATTCTGTTTCTCGTATGCTAAAAAGTCAGCTTGCTTTTGTTCCTGATGAAAATAAATGTTATATATATTTATATATTTATATATACATATGTGTGTGTGTAAATTCATTTCAATATTCGGATTCATAAATGATACAATCTAAAATTTTTTAAGTAAAACTTCTTTAGACACCTCTGCTACAAATTGGTAAAAAGTGTATATTTTATGGACAAATGACAAGGTTAATTTTTCATTTAAATATAGGTGAAAAGTTTATTCTTTAAATTTCCATTACATACTTTCAATGTTAAATAGCTGCCTCTGGAATACTCATCCTTGTACTCTTTTTTATATAAATCCCCATCAGCTTCATCTTTTTCATATATAATATTATGCTCTAAAATAAAATCACATTTCATAAATCAATCATAATTCAAATATTTTCAATTTCTTATTTAATACTTACTTTCAGCAAAATATTTCCTTATACAATCGACCCCATTTTCGATTACAGCCTTTGGAGGCTCTTTGATTCTATCGCAATCCAAACTAATTACTTTTAAATTTCTACAAATGCATAATTTATAAGGCAATTCTGTTAATTTATCGTTTCCTCGTAGGGAAAGTTCTTGGAGTGTTTGCAAATTTCCCAAATTGTCTGGTAAGTTTTTCAGACAGTTTTCGTTCAAATTTAATATTTGTAAATTGTAAAGATCACATATTGCGTTTGGTAGAACTTTTAAACGGTTGTTGTTTAAATATAATTCCTAAAAAAAATACCGATTGTATTAATGCAAAAAAAGAATTTGCTAATGTTATGTTTTCTCGTGAGTATGCGTGTGTGTGTGCATTTGTGTATAAACTTATTTCAGTATTCGTATTCTATTGAAAAAGACCTTTGGGGGCATCCATTAATCACGTGAGGTTTTTAGGGGGAGGGGGGTTTGACAAAAAATCACGAAATATCACGTGGGGGAGGGGTATAGTAAGATATCAAATGTATTTATTTTTTAACTGTTTTTTTTTGCAAATCTAACATTTTCAAACATAAATTACTTCATTCAAAAGTTTTACAGTTTTTTCACATAACTAATACACACTATGTAAATTTTTTGAAATTCCTTAAGCTCGTGCACTACAAATTCATTAAAAATGTTTTTTATAAATAAGTTTTATAATATATTTTCTCACCCTGAGATTAGTTAGCACATTTATTGACTGCGGCAAAGTAACTAATAAATTTTTGTGTAGATCTAAGATGGTTAATAAGTTTAAATCGTTTATTGATCCTCCGTTGTCTAAACTACTAAGACGATTATTGTGCAGGAGTAGAACTTCTTTGCGAAAGACTTTGCACAAAGTGAATATTCCCTGAGGCACTTGTTTTAAATCGCATTCTGATAAATCAAAGACAGGCTCTGGGTTCTCTCTAGCCTAAAAAATAAATAGATAAATGATATAAGTTTTTTATTACAATATAATCATTTTTTTTGTTGTGAAAATCGTTTTCTACTCGTCGAGACCTTTTAAACGATACCCAACAAGCGAAAAAAGATAGAATTTAAAATTTTCTGGTCAAACTTCTTTAGACACCTCAGCAATAAATTCGTCAAAACTGTACATTTTGTGGACAAATTGCCTAGTTAATATACACAGAATGACAAAATAGACTATAATAATACTATAGTATATTAAATTATACATTACCAGGTATAATTTATGTTCCAATTTAGCTTTAAGTTCTTTATTTTTCGACGGTGCCATTCCTTTATCGATAGTGCACCCCATTCAATCATTTATAATTTATTTTATTAATATTTTTTTTTATCGACTACATTTTTAAAACTTTTGTTATCTATTATAATAATCACATGACCGTAAATAGTGAATAGAAAAACTTATACACATTATTTATTATGTCTTGTTTGTTTTTACATTTTGACAGTTTGCCATTTGACGTTTAGTTCATAGTGTTGCCAGACGAGAAAATGATGGTAAGGCGGGTAATTTAAACTGTTAAAAAATATGACGGTAGAAAATTAGACTTAAATATTTGAAGAGAAAACGAGAATCTTTGTAATGTGGAAAAAAAGGGTAGAAATTGATTTTTGATAAACGCGTATTCTTTCTTCATACAAATAATAATTGATTGCATTTTTTAATTATCATCAAATATCCAGATCTGTAATATTTTCAATGAAATTATGATAAAGTAATATAAAAGTTTGAGTTTTATTTTTGCATTGTTTTCTGCACAAACTGCATTATTCGTGGTTCTAGTTAGTTTTGAAATTTTTTACAGACATTCTGATTAACTGATTGTGGTAATTAATAGTTTTAAATATATATTCAGTTGTTAATAATTTTAAAATATGTGTAAGAATATCTATTCCAAGTTAAAATACATAAATCTATGACATTGCTTTATTATCATGATAATGGTAACTATATACATGAAATGAGCGCAAACACTTTATGACAATAACAATCACACATCAAAAACAAGAACAACAACAACAACAAAATTATCCTAAGACGCTTCATCTTTATAAGTTTCTTCTTTCTTCAAGCGCTTTCTGGCTCTGATGTCTTTCATAGTTTGTTCGATAGATCTCACATCCCTTTTATTCTCACTCGGAACTAGAAAGAGAACAACATTTGGTTTATATAAAGTAAAACAAATGAAGAGTCATTTATATTGTTTACCTATTCCATATGTAGTGTTAGCCATGGTGCTCCTCGCTTTCATATCATCGTTGTTAATTAAATGAGCATACTTGTTTCTATAGTTTGAAGCAGGTTCTTGAATAGGTTCTGTTCGTTCCGGGCTTGGTTCTCGTGCTTTTTCTTCACTCTTTGCAGGTAAGGGAAAGTGCTCTGCTTTGTACACTATGATGTGTCGCTCCTCATCTATGCCTTCGCTTTGCGTAGGCAAACCTGCCACTTCACAAACCTCGTGACTAGAAATTAAATATAATTATGAATGAATAATAAGGAATACATATGTATAGTACAGGGCTTACATAATGCTTCTAAAAATTTTATCCATGGGTTGGAATTCGTATTTTGTTTTTGTATCATCTTTGAGGAACTGGTTGATTTTTTCTTCGACTTTGATTCTGAATTTGCGAAGGTTTTCTTTTTCTGCATTCTGTCGTTTTTCCAGCTCCAATTTTTGCTCTGGAGAAAAAAAATAATTGAAATATTAACCCGATTTGTATTGTTTGCATATGCATTTTTCTTACTTTTGATGGCTTCTTTCTGTTTTTCACTAATTGATGGTGGTTTATCCATCGAATTTAAAATTGAACCCAACAAATCCATGTTTATTTATAAATTGCTTATTATTTATTCAAATTATCAGTTTAATTGATTTATATTATTATTTTTGACAGTTTACTACACCACGTTTAGGTTAAAAATGGTTATATGAAAAATTTTATTGTAATAATTTAAAAATATTTCTAAAATTTATTTTTTTCGAGTTAAATAATAAACCGCACATAAATTAGTAGTTAATTTGAGCGATAAAGAGTTATAATTGTTAATAAATATTTATTTTTATATTATTTTGACATACACTTGTTAGTAAAACAAAAATAACACGAAGTTGCAACTTTGTCTATGGATGACGCTAGTGTCACTTTTAACCGCGATTTTCAAATTTCATTTCTATTTCAGTTTGATTTTTATTTATTAAAAACACATGTAATATATTTATTAACTATTATAAATTGAAAGTAATTTATAATATATTCGTGTTTAATATAACACGTATTTAAATTTTAATTCTCAAAAATACTTCAATATTTATTTTTGCATTTTGTATATATATATATATATATATATATATATATATATATGTAATATATACATATAATACAAACAATTGAATTTCTAGAGTGCTTTTGACTTCATTATTGGTGAAATCTCCTACATAATAATAATGATTTTTTTAAATTTTGAAATATATAATTAAGAGTATAAATGCATAATGTTCATCAGTAGTTCCGGAAGAAGAGGACATTCCATATCCCCGGAACATTGAGTAAAATATACAAAAAATGTAATAAATAATTTTATGACAAAAGGGATGCATTGAAAATGTATCATGCGATTTGCAGGCCAGCTAGTATATATATATATATATATATATATATATATATATATATATATATATATACAGACCTATTATTTACATCTGTTTAATTTTACGTTCGAGTATTATTATTATTTCTCTTGCAAGATTTTAACTGCCGCCGTTAAAACTTAAATTTCAAACACTGAGGCGTCGAAACGTAACCGAAAACGAAACGAAACGAAACGAAACGTGTGCCCGATTCATTTTACCAATTAAACACGAAGAAGAGGAAATTAAATGGCACTCGACCAGAATGGAGCAGAATGGGATCGTTAAATCTCACAAAACAAAACTGTTGTTTGTATTTCGGGATTATTTTTACGACTTTTCTACGGAACATCGGGTCAAATTATACGTAAAATAGGGGATAGGGGATTGAAATCGATTGGTATTGATTCGACTTATCGTTATAACTATAGTGTCAACTGTTTCGTAATAATTTGTTTCGAATCGCATCTTACTCGATTCGAATCGTATCAAGAACGATAAGCTTCTGATTAGTAATTAACAATGTGTCAATTCGAATCATTCGAATCATAATTTCATTTGTATTAAATTTAATTTGTTTCAAATCAACTCGTCAACCGAATCATGAGAACAAATTTGGAAAATGTATATGTGTGCGTATGTGAGCTGATTTTTTGATAAATATTTAGGTTTATAATATAATTCAATTCAGAAATAAATAAATTCCATTGGAACTGAAACAATTTTCGAAATGAACCGCAAGTGAACTAAATGCCAGATGTTGTTCGGAGTGTTCGACATATTTGTAAATATGTCAATTAGTTTTATTTAAATTTGTAAACTTTTATTATAAATACGCGAGCGTTTCAATATAAATACGAGCGAATTAATAAACTCTAGTAGTTCATGTAATATATAATAATGTTGTGGTTAATATAAACAAATATGTACACTTTATTTATTTATATTTTAGTAGGAAATAAATCGAATCGAAGGATTTAGTTTTTTGTATTGATATATTTTTTGTTAGCAACTCATTCGAAATTTATATATATATATATATATATATATATATATATATATATATATATATATATATATTATGTATATATTTAGTTAGCCTCTACTAGGTTTCACAATGATAGAAACACGATATTTGAAATGTTTTCTTTGGTCGAGTTGAAATAAATCTTCAACACAAAAATTGGCAGAACACTTCAAACGAAAAAAATATCACACAACACCTCTAAATACCAATATACACACTATTACTGTATATATTATACATATATAAAACATTTATAAGTGTATATCGTATTCATATTTAATTCTGTTTTCATTCTCGATACATATGCGTTCCTATTTTTTTGGCAGAAAACCGAAATAAAAGGTTCATTGTACTTTCTTTGGATATTCATCCAAGATATAAAATTTAAAATAGTTTATGTGATAATTTCATAATTATTTAATATTAATCGTACGTCAAAATAAACTCACCTATCTTAAGGCTCATACATTTTTTGTCGATTTGCTAATAACAGAGGTAGATATTTCAAAGATATCCTTATTATCTCTTTAAAAACGCAACTTGCCACTAGGCAAATCTCAAACACTTTTTCACGTAAGACATGTCGTTGAAAAGAGCTCGAAGATCCAAATTCGAGTTTAGTATTTACTGTTAATTTTATGTTATGGTATAAGATAATTTTGAATCTCAATTTTATCTAAACTTATACTTAATATTTATTTATATTTTGTGGCTTTCAAGTTTAGACACTTACAGTATAATAAAATTAATTCTTACTTATAACTTTCTCTAAATCATAAGATAAAAACCTAAAACTATAGCTAAAAGCTTAGGCCATAGATAAAAAAAATTCAAAACTTTACACGATAAATATTCAAATTTCGAGTTTTTAAAACACCATATATCGCTTAGACTATAACTAATTTAGTTAAACTAAGTTATTATATATAATTAAAAAGCTAATTTAATTTTCTAAAATTTTTTATATACAATTTTGTAACTTTTGGTACAAAATTTTACACAAAAAATACTTAATCTTGGAATTTTCAACACACCATATTGCATAGACGTGACTATATCTAATTTAGTATATTTGTTTAGTTTTGGCGTTAATATGTTTGTAACTTATTACAACACATATAAACTATTATATATAGTTTAAAACATATAAAATTTGCTAAAATCCTGCATACTCGATTTGGAAATTTTTTGAACAAAATTTGCACGAAAAATTCTTTAAAATTGAAGTTTCAAAACACCATATTGCTTACATTAGATTTGTTCATTCTAAATCCGGAGCATTTTTTTAGTTTTTGTGATAATATATTTTTAACTCGTTCCAAAACATATAAAATAATATATATAGTTAAAAAGCTTATTAAATTTGCGAAAATCCTACACACTCGGATTTTTAATCCCCAGAACAAATTTTTGCGCAAAAACATAGACTTTTTTAGTACACCGTATTGCTTATAATTAGACTAGACTATAATTTGATCAAGCTGACTTAGTGCATTTGTTTAGTTTTTGTATTAATATGTTTACGACTTATTCCAACACATATCAATTATAATATATAGTTAAAATTTCTTTTAAATTTTCTAAAATTCTGCATACTCCATTTTATCTTATGTTCATATTTCATTTTACTAGTGAAACATATGCATGTTTAGAAATATCTTTCGCGAAGAATACTTCACCTTTATTATTCTATAAGAATTTGTATTAATTATACATATATATATATATATATATATATATATATATCCACCTTTTTGATGGTTGGTTATTTCTACAATTAGAACTGCCTTAGAGTAAATGAAACAGTTCGTTGGCTATGGAGCTCCTCTTTTCGCATGCAACGAATTCTATTTTGACGCATTTTGTGCTTTGTACTCGCTCTAAGAATACACCTCACTATATATATATATATATATATATATATATATACACTTGTGTATATTTATGTTTGCTCATGTGTGTATTCGCATATGCACACTTGAAAACACGCAGGATAGAAACACATTTTTCCTACATTGATACGGAGCTCGCTCAATATCTAGATTTAATTAACTTCTCGCAGGTGAAGTTTATGTTTTCGCCAGAAAATCCGATTTGCTAAGTTTATATTTTCTTCTCGACATTTCAAGTCATTCTGAATCGAATAAGACCAACTTTGGAGAGCATATAGAAAGTAAATAATACAGAAATAGAAAAAGTGGAAAGCATAAAATACTTAGGACTGATAATAAATGCAAAACTGACATGGACAGAACATATAAACAAAATAAAAAGAAAGATAGGAACATTAATCGGGGCTTTGAAAAGGATCCACTATTTTATAAAAAAAAAATAAGACTAGTGGTGTATGGCATCGTGCCTTAAGGCAAATTGCTGGAACTTCCCATACCGTAATGAAATATTCGAGAAATTTTAAATGTTTTCAAATATATCATAACAAATACTGTAACTTTCATTATTTTTGCTATTTTTTGTTATATCTGAGCAAATCAAATGTAAAACACTAAAGTCTTAAGGCAATTAAGGCATCGTGCCTTAAGGCAAATTGCTGGAACTTCCCGTGCCAAAAATTATTATTTTTTTAAAAACGATTAACATTTTTGAAAAAATTTTACTTCGAAAAATAAGATTTTTTAGAAATTTTAAATTGGACAAAAAATTACTTTTTTTGAAAAAAAAAATTTTTTTTTAAAAAAAATTTTTAAACATTTTTTTTTGTAAAAATTTTTTTTGGAAAAAATGTTATCTTCATTTTGACATATTTTGGAAGATCTGAACTTTTTTCAAAGCAATCGTACTGCCTTAACTGCATAGAGACAAAAATATAAAGCGCGTAAGCGCCGCGTCGCTGTCTAACGGAAAAACATTGGTACGGAACCCATAGGAATGTAAACAAAACTTATACTTATTGTTAAAATCTCAATAAAATATCTGATAATTTGATATGCATATGTCTAATGTCTAATGATTATTGTTGACCGCCAAATGTTATTTTTTTTAGTTTTTTTTACTAGATCTCCGAAACCGCTAGACCTATCTTCATGAAAATTTGATCAAATCTTCATCCTGTTAATACAAGTAAAATGTTTTTTGAATTATTCCAATCGGACGCTCCGTTCTCTTAAAAACTGAGTTACCGTTTTTGGCCCTTTTTGCCCCATATCTTCGGAATGGCTAGACCTGCCTTTGACAAAAACTAATCAGCACGTCTCCTTATCAATACGAATCGAATGTTTTTTTGAATTATTCAAATTGCTTCATCCGTGTTCCCGAAATCGTCGACGAAAATTTGTATCCGAACACACACACATGGACGCACACACACACACACACACATACATCAATTTTCTCCAAGGTATGCCAACATATTCAGAAACCTCTGAAACGTGAAGATATATAAAAATTTTCATTTTCGATTTTTTTGCGATTACTTACCCTATGGAAAGTTAATTATAAATAAATCAATTTATCATCTCCAGAACATTAACAATCGTCATTTCATTTCGAATCAAATTCCAAAAAAAATAGTTGCCAAATTTACACAAAATTGAAAAAGTGCTCCCGCATAGTCACAGTCTAAACGCATTTGCAAATAATTCTTTGCGACATTTTCACTTATACTGTGCTCAGCTTGGCGGCATTTTCACATTTTTCAATAATTTTCACAAAATTGAAAAAGTGCTCCAGTACACAAACAGTCTAAACGCACTTGCGTAAACATTTCTACCAGAGTGGCGCTTAGACTGTGCTTAGCTTGGGTGATTTTTTGAATTTTTAGTCCAAAATTACAAAAAAAAATTTTTGAAAAAAAATTAGAAACAAAAAATTTTTTTCCAAAATCAATTGTTTTGTTGAAAAAAGCAGAAAGTTCTTTGAATCATTTTAATCGGACGCTTAGTTCTCTCAAAAACAGCCATTTTTTTTAAATTTAGCTCGGTATCTCCGAAACCTCTGGGCCTACCTTTGCCAAAAACTAATCAGCACATCTCCCTATCAATAGGAATCGAATGTTTTTTAAACCATTCAAATCGGTTGATCCGTTCTCTCAAAAACTCGCTTTCTATTATTTGCACTCTTTGCTCCATATCTCCGTAACGGCTGGACCTGCCTTTGCCAAAAACTAATCAGCACATCTCCCTATCGATAGGAATCGAATGTTTTTTAAACCATTCAAATCGGTTGATCCGTGCGCCCGAAAACGTGGACGAAAAAACGCGGACATACAAAACACACACACACACACACACACACACACACACATGTATTATATGCATTAAGAAACATTGTCGGAGATGTCATAATTGATGTTTTCAAGGCAATATTAGGAATTCCATCTAATCCCGGTGCCTTGCTATTACCAACGCGATGACAAGCTTCCATCAGTTCTTGCAATGTTATAAGTGGAATATTATTCTGTTCTACATGTGTTACCTGGTAGTTCAAATTAGGTTGTCGTGGAAACAAAGTAGTTACTATTTTATCAATAGTCGTGGGCAAGTTGGTGAAGGTATTGGCTGGCTTTTGAGGCGAGACATTACAGTCTTATAAGGTCTTCCCCATGGATTATCCTCGACTTCATCCAAAGTTCTTTCCAGCACCTAACTTTACTATCTTTGATAGCTTTATTTAGTTGTCTACGTGCTTGTTTATATTCCACTACCAGTTGTGCAGAATTACTGAGACTATATCCACGCTGAGAGATCCTTCTTTTCTTTAGGCACTCTTTACGAAGAGAGCTGATTTCTTCAGTCCACCAGTGCACAGATTGTCTTTGATTTATGCCATGTTTACGAGTCATACTGATATCACAGGCTTCGGTTATTCTCTCCATCAGCTCTCTAGTATGCTCATCTGCGTGTTCTGAAATTATAGGTTTGCAATTTAAGGCAACTCTCATGGCGCTTTCATCAAAAGATTTTATTTTCCACCCAATGGCTTTAGATATTTTCGCATGTCTTCTAATGTTTCTATCTGTTGATATTTCCCAGATGATTGCATTGTGGTCACTAGCAGTGTAGATATCTAATACCTCCCAATTGCAAATTCCTCTGACGAGGCTATTGCTAACAAAAGTAAGGTCTATTATTGAGCTTGCACTGCCCTTTTCAAAGGTTGGTTTATCACCACTATTAAGTAAAACCACGTCAAGTGCATTGAAGGCCTCCAAAAGTGCTTTACCTCTTGCATTAGTCTTCCTACTTCCCCAGTCTACCGCCCATGCGTTAAAGTCACCGGCTATCGCTACGGGGTGGTGTCGTTTTGCATCCTCCACAAGACGATCTAAAAAATCGACAAAATCTGGCAAAGAAAGACTAGGTGGAGCGTAACAGCTGTATAAATGTATGCCATCTAATGATGCTGCGACAAATCCAGCGTTGCTATTGTTAACAACATTTTGGAAACAAAACTTGCCACAGGACCAAATAACGGCTTTGGTGGTACTGTCCGTTTCCCATGGCCAATCAGTTAGATGTTTGTAAGGTTCTGATAAGAGGGCAACATCAATTTTCATATCTCTTACCGTCTGCATAAGCAAGTCGTGTGCAGCCTCACAATGATTCATGTTTAGCTGTATTATCTTCATGCTTTTGCGTTCATTATTTTCTCTATGGCCTCCCTATATAGAGGACATCTGTGAGTGCCGGCATGATGTGCTACATTTTCAGAGTTTCCATTTTCAGCGCATAGTGCACATTTTGCTGCATTTATACAGTTGGCTATTTTGTGACCTTCTTGTCCACATCTAAAGCATAGATTGGTCCGATTCACTTCGCTCTTGCACTGTGATCCATAATGTCCGAATAGCCAGCATTTAAAACATCGAATTGGTTTCTTGATGATTTTAATTTGACAGTTGACCCATCCAATTCGTATTTTGCTACTTGCTTTGAGCAGATCGTGTACAACTGCCGCTGGAAGAGCTACAGTAGCAATCTGGGTACCTCTATATGCCTTACGAAGCCTAATTTCTTCTGCTGGTGTGTTGCAGGCTCCCCCGGTTGCTTTTTGTAGTGCTATCTGGATATCAATTTTTGAGGTTTCATCATCAATATCCCTTATTTCTATAGTTTCTTGGTGCCCCTTATAAATAACTTCGGCCTCATCCTTTAACACACCTGCGATAATCTGTTGCAGTCCTTGGCCTTTGTCCTCACTTTTCTTAGAAATAGTTATCAACAAGTCTCCATTTCTGGTTTTGTTTATTTTCTCTACTGTCGTATTTACCTTGTCATCAGGGACATCATGTTTGATGCGACGTAATATTTCGGAATAATTAACTTTTTCGGTCGGCCGGATTAATAAGGCATTTGGTTTTGGAAAAATTCTATGATTTTTTATCATTTTATGGTTAGAGTCCTGTTCTGACAGATGTACCCTTGCTTCCTTTTTTTTCTGTTTTCTCGGCTGAACTTTATGCCAGTCATTTACCTCGATTTTTTCTTCATTACATATTTCTATGATCGTCTGACGTCTTGGCAAACCATTTTTCTCATTAACCTGATTATTGCTTATATGTTGTGAGTTTCGGTTTCTTGTGGCTTTGCTTGTGTCCTGCCGTACACTTTTTCTATAGGGGCTGTCTCACAACATTGCACTTCATTTATCATAACTTCCGTATCATCCGTGGTTCGGCCTTTTTCCTCTAACAATTGGTTGTCTAAATCAATAAATCTTTTAATTACGGCCGCTATGTTGCCTGTTTTTATTTTCACCTCA
>NW_020539725.1:58705745-58707546 GCF_003426905.1 Ctenocephalides felis | reverse complement strand
ACACAGACACAGCCACAATAATGTAAATACACACACACATGTAAAAATAAATGATAAAAATGATGCAATTAATATATAATAATATAGCGAAATACGTGGGTAAGATGGTTAAAGTTTAGGGTTCTAATAAAAGTCTTCGGGGTGGCCAAACCCTACCACTTGGTTTCAATCAAACAGATATCCTGGACAGTTTCCTAAATGTTCATAAAATTTGGATGTATGATTTATTACATTCTTTTTTGTTTATTAATTATTATTTTTTATTATTTTCAGAAAGTCTACGAGAGTACTTCAGCAAATTCGGTGACATATCAGAAGTGATGGTCATGAAGGACCCCACGACGAGGAGGTCAAGGTAAAATAGCATTTATTCACAATTTATTATTATTGACATTATTAATAATCAAATAAGATTAAATGTTGTATAAGAACCACATATGTTTATGGCCGCCGTAATAAACTAATAATAAAAACAGATATCACCACTGCTTGATACCAGGCTGATCGAAACGCCTGCTTGTGCCCAGAATTCGTAGTTTCCGTACATTATACATTACATTAGTATTGTGTTTTTGAAGACGTTTTATTAAACTTTTACTAATACAGATTGAGTCCAATATGAACAATTAATTTGAATCAGATTTATAAGACGTTTTGATGTTAAAGGAGTTTTTGTTGTATATGTACATATTATACATATATATATATATATATATATTATAATATATATATATATAAATATATATATTACTGCCAACCTCGTTTCGTTATTTGTTACTTTTTTGACATTTCGGCCCCTCATGATGCTATTTCTGATATTTTCCTGCTGACCTTTCATAATGACGTAGAAATGGTAGTTGTTATGTACATAATTTACGTTTTATGCACTTCCCTATAGTTATATATATATATATATATATATATATATATATATATATAAACACTTTAATAATAAAATGAATTATTGTATTTTTAATATTTTTGCTGACGTTTCGAGTTTTGTTTTCAATCATACAAAATAATCAAAAAATAAATTCTAAACATGATAATTCTTCAGTAAATGTGAAAATTAAATTTACATTAATTATAAACTTTTAACTATCTTTATAAAGAAGTTGAAGTCTTTACTTGTTATTTATTTTACATTTTTTTTATTTTATGACATTTTAACTAAAAAAATGGGTTAAGCTGAGATATAAAACGTTTTTTTTTTCAATCTAATTTTGTTTTAGTTTCAGAGTTTGGATAATTAAACAAAAAAATGTATATTAAGATGTAATAATTGTAATAAAATCAAAAACTAAAGCAATTGAATTGGAGTGAAAAAATATAATAAAAATAGTAAATAGTATTTTGTGAAAATATTGTGTAATTACAAGTTTAATTTATTATTATACATAGTGTAGTGCATTACCATATCCTGATACCATGGATTATTAAAATTTTCCAATTTAACACTAAGATTAACTAATTGTAAGTACTATTTACTATTTTATTTTTTCTTTTCACTCCAATTCAATTGTTTCAATTTTTAATTTTTATTTTAGTTTCACTGAATGAAGGCTAAGATTATAGCCGAAACGTATGGATTAAAATAAATTTTTGAAAGAAATTCATGTTTTTTACTGATGTTACGCCCGATTACTAGACTTAATTTAATTATATATATATACACTTGCAATTTAGGTAATAAAAGTTTATTGCTGCAATAGTTATAAAAAAACAACAGCTGGATGTGAAATGAATCTCTTTCCCACTTTCCATATTGATTTTTTAGTGCAGTACACTACTTTTTACTTCA
>NW_020539725.1:58673245-58700745 GCF_003426905.1 Ctenocephalides felis | reverse complement strand
TTATTGAAAATTTTAATTTATTATTAGAATTTTTAATTTTTAAGTACATGTATAACAACAAGTTAAAAAAAAATCGTATAAAACTTTTTAATGTCCCTTCTTTACAACCCCTGATCGTACATAAAATACAATCCATAACCTTATCTCTTTCATACTGTATAGCTCCATCCTTGTCTATCATCCCTTAACGGTTTATATTCGTATCTCATTCTTTCAATAAAAGTCCTTTTCACACACTATCTATATCCTTTTCATCTATATCATTTTCTCTATCGTTTTAATTAAAGAAAATCATCTCTCTCAGTAAATCTCTCTCTCTCCTTTGTAATTAAAAAAGAATTCTTATCTCTTTCTTGCAACTTTATCCATCATTGCCATCTCGCTCCTTTGTAATTAATGTGAAAATAGTCTCTTTCTTTATATCTACCCCTGTCTGTCTGTCTCTATTTTCTTTGTTTCAACGACGTGATATATGCCTATTTAATGATGCTCGGCCTGATGAATTCTTAATCTTTGCATCAGGACGACACGTGTGTAAGAGAGAGAGAGAGAGAGTGAGGGCGTAGAAGGGGAGGAGGGTGTAGAAGGAAATTGAAAAATTATAACGAATTTTTCATATTTCAAAATTAACTCGTATATATATATATATATATATATATATATATATATATATATATGTATATATATACTAGTTGACCCGACAGACGTTGTCCTGTGCCCACATCTACGCTTTTTTAATATCCTATACTAATATTTCCCGTTCAGTTAAAAATAATAATTATTGTTTTTCGAATTACTATTTTCACCAACATATCAAATGTCAAATGTAGAACTGCTTCAAATAAAATTATGATTCTCGATTCCCACAGTTAACACTTTATAATTATCCCTTTAACAAATATTAAAATATGTTCAATAAAATTTCTCTATAATAAATTTTACCGTAACTTCTCTTATTTTGAAACGGCAAAGGATTGAAGGGCTCGAAAGGCACTCTGGTTGGACAGCCGCGCAGTCTTTAAACAATCATAACTCTATCAATATTTGTGTAACAGAAAAATTAATAAAAATCAATAATTATATAGAAAAAAACTTGAATTTTATACGTATCTTTTGTTTTTTCAGAGATATAATGATGAGAAATCAAAAAATCCTACAAAATTTCCTTAAACTTCAGGCAAATTCATGAAAATCCGAATAATCGTTTAGGAGAATTAACCATTCATACCCTGTTACAGAAGAATTTTATATATAAGATAATGTCTATATATGTGTGTGTATGTATATATAGTAAGTGTCACGATGTTCTTCTTAACACTTAGCTTCAACTCAGGTTAAAGGCTTTATTAAAATTCTCAGTTCTTCTCCAAAATATTAAATTTTTAGTAAATTCAATTAATTTGGAGTCATGTTCATTAAAGCAAAACACTTTTCCTTAAACGCACGTTTGTTTCTCACCGACAATTTCACATATACATGATAACAGAAAAATATACAAGGGATTCATAAATTCTATTTCTATGAATCTATCAAATAATATAAACGTTTACACACGAATATTTTGAGAATCTCTCCACCTGCACACTCTAGAATTTCATTTTCCGAACTCGTTTTCTTTCTCTTTTGCCTTTCAAAAGAAAGTCAATTCTTTCTTTTCTCTCTTGGCCTTTTGTCTAATTTCGAATATAGAAAAGTCGCTGACTAGGAAAAGACACAATGATAAAAAGGAAATTGCAGAGTATGCATTTTAGACTTCTAAAAAGAATCGAAAAAATAGAAGAAAATAATGATTTTTTTACTTGAAATATAAAGTTACTTTTATGCTTCGCATTTTCGTTTAAGTTACAATAAGAGAGCAATCTTATAACAGTCAAAAAGGTTAAACTAAGAAACGGTGTCTTTAAAACCCTAGTAGACCTCCATCGATAATTACTCTCTAACGACTCTCGAAACGATTTTTCCGCATAATTTTGTTGCTCCTCGTGCCTCATGCCCTTATCGCCCTACCGCCCGTCGGTTCCTCTCTTCATTTCGATTACGTAACAACGTAATATATTTTCTGTTTAATCTTATAATACCGAAATCCTCGGGACTTACCGTCGCCTCGTCTCGCTCACACTTACACCTATCGCATAAGTTGCATCTCTTTCTTTGCCCCTGAATATGTAAGGTTTAAATCTCTCCACATCGCCAGCCAGCGGTTCCGAACGGAAGTCGGAAGTGGGCGAGAGAAGAGCTTTAGGCAGGAACTAGTCGCAAATAGAATAGAAATCATAGAAATCGATCAGTACTAGGTGTAAGTGTCATTTTGCCATATAATAACGTTAAACATCAGAATACATCTGTATCTTTTCGAATTAGCCAAATTTATTTGATTTTTGTAACTGTGTCAGATTTTTTTCCAAAACAATTTTTCGATTGAGAGTTTGATGTATGTGCTGTAGGCTGTATGATTCAATACAAGTGATTATGCCTTTTTTGGAAAGGAAAAATTATTTATATTCGAATTATCTAGTATACCAGAAATTTTTTGTAAATTTCTCCGACAAAAATAATTCATCAACACAGGTGATTACTTTTATATTGCTTCACAATACCTACATTCATCAAATACACACACACACACACACACATATATATATATATATATATATATATATATATATATATACATTGGAATCCCAGGTTTTTGCCAAACTGTAATGCGCAAAAGCGCAGAGGACCCTCTGACGTCATTCGGCCCTTTATCTGTGTCTGTGAATAAACGTTATACACACACATATATATATATATATATATATATATGTATATGTATATATATACATATATACATATGCTTATATGTATCTACATATATATGTATAACAGAGACCCTTAGACAAGGACCCAGAGTTGATAAATTATTTTGCATACCGCGGGTGGCGAGTGACAAAGAGACATATAAGTCTAGATAGAGATGTGTATACGAATATATGTATGTATGCATATGTATATATGTATATGTATGTATGTATGTATATATGTATATATGGGACGAGTGAATCGTTTAAAACGTGAAAAATGCCCCGAGAGAACGAAGAGTCTGTCTTGTAGTAGTGCCAGAAAAAAATCAACTAATCGGATGATGGGACGGAACTAACTTCATTATAAATCTATGAATATCAAAATAAGGGAAAGAATTATTTGCATATATTTTCCAAACCCAGAAAACAATTACATCGTTTTTTCTTTAAAAAAAAAACAATTTTGTTTTATAAACAAATATCACAAAATCGCCTCACCGTCTTTATTATCATAGCTGAAAGCATTTCGTGTAATTATACTTGTATAATGTAGTGTAATATTAGAAAATTTAGAAATTTTGGAATATTAGGAGATTAAAAAATTACAGCAAATCGTTTAAAATCAACATTGTTACTTTTTGAAAGTTATAAAAATTTGATTAACGTTTGTAAATTTGATTCATCACTAATGTTTTACTCCTGGTTTAATATATATATATATTCTCAAGACAAAGACCTCACTATCAACATTCACCCGAAACTTTGTGTAAAAAAGAGACCAACATATACAGTATATGTTGTAAGAGAAAGAGATGCATATATATATATATATATATATATATATATATTCCGGGTGTTTGAATACCGGAAAAAAATATTTCCACGTCTAGAGAGCAGGATAGTACAGTGGAGCTGCCGAAAGCGAATTATTGATTTTGCAAGTGTTAGTGCACTTACACACACACATATATATATATACATATATATATATATATATATATATATGTATGTATTTATGTGTTTGTAGTGCGTGTGTTCATATTGGAAAAGACAATGAATTAGAATCGTATATGTTTTTATGTTGTTTTATGTGCAAGCTGTAAGTGAATTGGGATGTATATATATATATATATATATATATATATATATATATGTATATATACATAGTATATATTGTAAATATAAAGTTGATTTTGTTTTTCTGAAATTTTAACAATATTTATAAAAAATATTTATTTTTAAGAATCATGTAGTATGTTTTTGAGGCTCTTCTCAAATTTGGATCCTAAATGAATTTTTTGTGCCTGTTAAGTTCTTAATGCATCAGGCAGGTTCATATTATAAGAACATATGTAAAAAGTATATATATATATATATATATATATATTATATACACGTTTCTAATATTAAACTGTGCCTGGCACATACGCACCCAGCGTACACCTATAGCTCTCACCTTGTCCAACACATTAAAACGGCATAAATCTATCTCTTTCTTTTGGAGAGTCGTAAAATATATTTGAATGTAACTTTAGAGAGCATCGGAAATTTTGCACAGAAAAAAGTGTTACTTATACGTTTCGACCCTTGAGGTACAAAAAAAAGTATAAAGGTATGGTTCAAATTGAACAAATATTCTGATTGCCTCATTTTGAACTGATATGGATTTCTAGAATTATAAATATGTTGATTTAATCTCTTGAAAGGAATATTGGGAACTTTTCCCAGTATAACACGAATTGCACGCTCTGCATTCCAGCCTATAAACCTAAATTTTATATAAAAAACTTAATCTAAAAAACGTACAATGGTATCATAAGTGCATCTTTCTGATAACACATACGTGGAGTTCAAAAGGAATCTAAGGTTGAACAAACTAGTTTGTTACAATAGGGGGAAAAATAGGTGTCGTTTTAAGGAGCTTTTCAGGACGTACTGTTCATACTACGAATTTGTACTTTACAAACAATCTACATTAACATGTCTACTATGATAACAGTACTAACATTGATGAATTGTGAAACAAAATATTGAATTAAAATCATATTTTTGAACAAACTAAAAATAGAGTATAAACAAATAAGTATATTACACTATGGGGTTAGAGTAGTGTCAATTTAATGAGCTCTCCAGTCTTCAGTACGTACTGTTCGTACTACGACCTTAAACTTTGGATAAAATATTTTACTAATAGTATTCGTAAGTCACTATTGGCTTCTTAGCCAATACGCTGGAAACATTTAGTTTGCAAAATATTGAAACTAATGCGAATTTTTTGGAAATTTATCCCCCGGTTTCCCGTAATTACCACACATATATACACGCATAGGGGATCCCTCCACCGCATCTGACACAACCGACTAAGCTAGGTGTTCTTGTCGCACTCGCGTACAACTCCTTTACGTCTGTCTCGTTCTACACTCTACCGTATACCAATACACACAGGCATACATGTAAATACATGTATGTATGTATATATATATATATATATATATATATATATATATATATATATATATATACAAATACAATTGTAGCTCCAAGCTAACCCGTAGCTCTGGCCGTAGCGCATTCTACCGGGCAGCTCAGTGCCGTTAGCATCGCGTAGCGCTACGCCAAAAGGCAAATATCAATAATTGATAGAAAAATCAATATTAGAAATATATATATATATATATATATATTTATATTTATTTATTTATTTTCGTGTCGCCCAGTTTTTTTGTGTCCGTCGGTTTTGTGTCAAAGTGCTTCCAACGGCGTTTAAGTGCTCCACCGGAGTTTATGGCTTTTCTAGTGTCGCGCGAACGAACATTCTAAAAGTCCGGGTGTTAAAATAAAATAAAATATTAAATAAAAACCACGCAAAGGGTGTTTTTAAAAAAATCATTGATAATATAAATATAAATTTAATACCTAGATAAAAAGTGTACCGTTAACTATCATAATAATAACCTAACTTAGGATTTCTTAGGAAGTTTTGTGATAAAATAATATCAATAAATTAGTTTATTTTTATGAATAATTTTATGAGATATTATATACTATTTGTAATCAGAATGTACAAGATCGTTCCACGGCCGTTTTAAAGTGTCGGATAAAAAATGTTTATACAGATTTTGAATCTCAAATATTACTCAATTACATAAGATTAAGGGCAAATATTTTAGTGTTTGAAATTGCATTCAAACAATCTAATGTGCCAATTGAGGATCCGACAACTACATTCATTATTTACCAAAAGGATTATATTGTCAAATAAAAAAAGAAATTTGAGAAACCATTCAGCACTTTTTTATTTATAGCATTCTCAAAAAAAAGTTGTTTGACCCCATACTACCAAATACTACTTTTTAATAAATAATTTTATATATAAACAAGTGGAATTAATGTCGATAAAACTGGAACAAATGCTGATCAAATTTGAGGAGAACAAGATATATATTATACTAAATTTTTAAATTTTAGTGATTATTTACACGATGAATTATAATTATTTGACTTAAGCCTATGCACGCAACCTTAAATTTTTACCCTCCTAACAAACCTAAATTTTGTAATATTCATTTTAGTAATTTTTAATATAGTTTGATAATTGATAAAAAATCTCAGTTACTCGATATGTCAGCTATTGAAAATATTCTATTTTGCTCGTCAGTAGAATCCGTTATTCTATTTCACGTCATTAGAATGTTATCTATTCCATATTATTAGAATTTTACTCGTCAGTAGAGTTTCTTTTAGTATTTCAAGTCATTATAATTTTTAATTCTTCTAGTTAGTAGAGTAATATTTACACATGATTTACACTTTATGTTTTGCGTGTCAGTAGAGTCCCTTTTTGTTCTAACTTTAGCTGTGCTTCTCAATACTGTACTATAATTTATACAAAAGTAGAGTCCTTATTAAATACACGTATACATGGTCTGCCAAATTACTTCTTTTTTGAAAATGAGAAATAAATACTGAAATCTCAAATTTCTTTTTTTTATTTGTAACTACAATCCTTCCGGTTAATAATGAAAAAAAAAATCAAACGGCTGACCACTGAAAATAAAACCAGTGGTGTATGGCATCGTGCAATGAAGCAAATTTGATTGATTTCAAATATATTATTATAAATGCAGTAACTTTCATTATTCTTGTTTTATAGACAAAATATAAGAGCTTACATATCGGACTACGTCTTTTATATATGTTTACACAAAAAGTGAATAAACAAAACTTGATCAATTAGAATTAAAGGACCTATTCTCATATTTCTACTAAAATTTCAGCAAAGTTAAAATTATTTATATCAAGTGTATAAGTGAGCTGTAGAATTTTCCTTGAGGCACGTTGCCATGTACCACTTCCAGTTTTGTGTGTAAAAAAGTGTATTTTCAACGTTTTTCGAAATGGCGGCAAAACGAGCGTCCCTTCTCTCCGCCAGCCAATCGATACCGCAAAGGAGATCGCGTTTCGATAAAAAACGTTTTGTCGTCGGAATTTAATCCGAAACGTGTATTAAATTACCCGGTGATACCCTATTAGCCTAAATACACGCCACAAACCATCTGTTTTTGCTATATACGTATATTTTTCTACGGTGGAGCGATCTTGTACCTAACCCGTTCTCGTTTCCCTTTCGCAGTAGCAACAAACAAAGTAGTTGAACTGTAGTGTTTTGTGTAGTAGTGTTCGTCCTTTCACGTCAAACGAAAAAGATTTATATTTATACAAAATATATTTATAAACAAAAGAAACAAATTAGAAAATTTAATTTAAAAAATTAAAAAATAAAAAGAAAATTTAAACCGAAGTTTAAATTTTTGGGTCTTCCAATTTTCGTCCAAGACGACGACGACCTGGTTATTATAAATATAAAAAGTAAGTAATAGTAATAATAATAATTAATATTTTTAAATGAAATGTAAAAACATGGATCCGACATTTAACGTAATCTTATTTTTCAATGGCCAGCCGAGGCTGAAATTTGAGAAAAAATTCAGTAGTTTACTTTTTATAGCATATTCAAAAACAAGTTATTTGGCGGACTTTGTGATATTTTATACAAAATTTAAAAAACGCACAATCTAAACGCCCTTGCAAATATATTTGTACTAGATTGTAACTTAGACTCTTATATAGATCGTTTCTTCCTCATTTTTTTTAATAATTTTCACCAAATTGAAAATGTTCCGTATGATCAGAATCTAAATTCAATTGCTAATATATTTATGAGAAAATAACACATACACAATGTTTAGAGGCGTTTTTTTTAAAATGGACTGAAAATATTATATCTTAATACTGAAGTAATATTTGTGATTACTATTATAAAATATACCAGATATTTTTAGGCCTATTCTTGGATAAGCTCATCATTATCTTTCTAGTAAATCAAGAGGATCAAATTCAAGAGGAAACAAAAAAAACTATACTTATTTTAAAACAAACTTACATCGTGTATTAAAGATAATGAAAAAAATTATACCAGCAATCTTATTGTTTTCTAAAGTCCGTCAATTCGATATTTGAATTCAGTCCGACGATACCTTTCTAATGATACCCCACACGCCATCACAAAGTTTCGACCCGTTATTTAATCCATCGTACGTGCATTAATTCATTACATCTCTCGTAACTTCTGACCGGCTTGTCCGATTTAACCAAAATATTCAATAAATTTGTACAAAATTAAATTGTTCACAAATTTTCTTAATAACAAAATCTCCAGAGCTACTTTATATTCTGCAAAATCAACGCAAAAATAAAAAGGAAATTCCATGCTCTATTGGTATCATGTCAACATCGATGCATCATTTCTGACACTTTTGAACTGAATTATTAACAGATGGCAGTGCGATAGTGGAGGTACTGCTTGGCACAGACCGATGTATATATATATATATATATATATATATATATATATATATAAAATAACACGTCTATCGTGTATGTTCGGTTCCACAAAAGTGATATATCGATTACGTCTTCACCATTATAGGCAGCCAAAGTTCAAGTCAATTATATACGAGTATAAGATGCACATACATACATATATATACACACACATATATATATATATATATATAATATTTATAAATAAAAACTGCAAAATTGCCATGAGAATGATTACCTTAATGAAACAAGATTCAGCAAATCTTCTACTTTTAACATTTTCCTAATTAATTAATAAAATCTCAACAAATTAAACTAAGAATTAATACAAATAATTAAATCGTAGAACGTAATTTTAAATTGCTTTACATTTTTGGAACTATATGTTGATTCAGTATATTAAAAATATATTCAAATCATTCACCAAATCCACTTAATAAACTGAATCGGTAATTCAAAAGTACACAAAAGATTTCTTCTATTCTTAATTTATATATAATACGGCAAGCTGATATTAATAAACTAATCCACTATAGTTTCCTGTTCATTGAAATTAATTTAAAGAACTTCAAAGAGCAAGTTCTACTAATAGGCTTATGTTCTCCTGGAGGAAAACTTTTCTCTGTTTTCCTTTATTTTCCGAGCTTCATATTCGAGATTTTGGGTTTCGGTTCTTGAAAGTTTCAAATAACAAGTTTAGATAATTTTAAGCTTTTTTTGTAATGAAGCGCGATACACTATATTTTAATACAAACCGCTGATTATACATAAATAAAAAAAATAAAATTATATTACAAAGCAGTAATAATAATATTTTTAAAGAAAAAATTAAAAAATTTAGAAATTTAAAGTATAGATTTATTTTTTCTATCTAGATTATGGTTAAAATTGTTATTTAAAATTACTTGCAATACTTAAAATCATTTATTTTAAGAATGTGTGCAAGTTAGTGCACCTCTTGTAGGAAAATATATAAATTTACAATATAGATAAAATATATGCCAAATTTTTTTGAAAATGCTATAAAAACTGAATATTATAATTCTCGTTTATTTTATGTATTATTGAAATGGTTTAAAAAACGTTACATGATGGACCCTGTATTAAAAGCAATATTATTAAAAAGTTTACGAGTCTAAGTGATAACCTCTCGGAAATATGTAAGCAATTGAATTTAGGCCCAGTCTAAGTTACACTGAAAAATAAAAACGTTAGATGGTGGACCTCGATATTCAAATAGCCTTTCATCAAGAATTTTACAATGACATAACCGTCTAGTAATAAAAATTAGCAACCTGTCAATAGGCTTTTGAAGGAAATAGGAAATTTAAATAATCGATTATAATTGGCAACCCTTCGATAGCTTAATTATTCTCAATTAATGGGCCAAAACTATCAATTGCCGAAACATC
Source organism: Ctenocephalides felis (assembly GCF_003426905.1). Lineage (NCBI taxonomy): Eukaryota > Metazoa > Arthropoda > Insecta > Siphonaptera > Pulicidae > Ctenocephalides > Ctenocephalides felis. Next base: position 58,690,667 of record NW_020539725.1, on the reverse strand, counting down.
ATGCCGAATCGAGCGTGAGTCAATTATTAGTTGGTAGGAGCAACTCCTACTTATCGAGGAGGATCAGACGAGGCGTCCAAATGTAATTTTACACTCGGTTGCTCCCAAATGTCAACTTATTCCGTCCTCCACCGCCCAATCTCCACCTACATTCCCTATAATCAGTCCGCGATAATTGAATTAGTGGTAGACCGATGGGTTGCTCTTAGGTGTGTGGGAATTTAATTGGTAATCAAGGAAGTTGGCCATAACAATTTTAATAATTATTTTTAGAATTTTTTATACATGCTGAATGATGTCACAATTACAATATCAAAACGGACAGAATAAATAGTTAATTATTGAGCTGCAAATAAACATTCCAAGAATATGTTTCAACATCGAATAAAAAAATTTAAAATATATTTTTCATGTAGAGAGAGTAAGAAAGAATGGTAAAGAGATAAAGAAAGAGAGTAAGTGATAGTTAGAACAAAAAAGCTAAATGAGTTCGCATGATTTTTTTTTCTATTTTTTTCTAACTATATGTTTTATTGATAATAATATAGTATTTTATATTAATAGTATCATTTTTTCCCCCTTTTTCAGATGGTGACGAGGACAAAAAAGATTTTCGTGGGCGGTTTGAGCGCTCCCACGACATTAGAGGACGTCAAATCATATTTCGAACAGTTCGGACCGGTGAGTTAAAAACCAAAAAAAATCAACAACTAAATAATTATCAATATATTAGAATAATTCCTAAAAAGTCGAAAAATTTTCTTTGTTCTTTTCAAAAGAGTATTAAAAATTTTCGACCTTGAAATGACCTTCAGAATTATACCTCAATCGCTGAATAGAGTTTTGAGCAATATAAAACATCTTGTCTATTAACATAATTAATTTATTTATATTTGATACCTTCTAAAAATAATAATATTTAACAATGTTTATAGTTCTGTATGTTATTTCGATATATCCCTCGTGTGTAACATTTCCGAGCAGATGTCGACATGTCATCGCGCGCGAATTTCGAAATTGACATCCCGAGCTATAAATAATATATATGAGATTTTTTTAAGACTAAAAATACCTTTTTGCGGAGTACAGAAAACACTGAGGTTTCTTCAAAATCAACAAAAAAAATTGATTTTGAGTTGTTCTAGAGCACAATGATGTTATACAATATTGTTAAATATTTAATTTTGTATCAATTCGCAGAATACATCATTCATAATATGCGAATGGTTTTAAAGATATGGCAAAAATAATCCATTAATGCTTTAAAATTAATTATTAAGTATACAACTTTGCTTCCGCCGTTTTTACAACGCGAGTTCTTTACAATGATCATTGTTTATCATTGCAATGATAAACAATGATCATTGTAAAGAACTCGCGTTGTAAAAACGGCGGCCTTCAAGGCGGCAGCAAAGTTGTATTCTTTAAATTGCGATTTTAAAGCATACAGAGTTGCTGCATGGCTCAATGATATTAGGCAACATTGTTAATCATTTGATTTTGTATAAATTTGTCGGATACGTAATTCATATTAAATAAAAGGATTTGAAGTTCATGCATATATAATACGTTAGCGCTTTAAAATTGAAAATGTTAAGTCCACAACTTTGCTTCCGCCCTTATTGTAAAGAACTTGCGTTGTAAAAACGGCGGAAGCAAAGTTGCACGTCTAATAATTACTATACATATGCCATAACTTTAAAACCACTCGCTTAATATGAATGATGTATTTGACAAAATTGTACGAAATTAATCAATCTACAAATGTTTCTAATGATGCAGCAACTCGGTATACTTTAAAATCGCAATTGAAACGAAACAAATAATCTGAAAATAAAGAAACCCAGTCGTTGGTCAATATGCAAATTGCCATCCTCGCCACCCGCCCCGAGTAACTCAGTTATTGTAATATAATATCGAAAATCGAGCGTAAGATTCTATTTTCAACGTTTAAAAGTAAAGAACCTTAAAAATCAGTTTAAGGTGATTTCGGAGATAACTGACAGCTGAGCCCGCTACGAATGTATGTATATATATATATATATATATATATATATATATATATATATATACATTTATTTATTCGTATGTATATATCGGTGTGCCTAGAACCCCGTGAGCGCTTACTGGATCAATAAAAGCTACCCTCTCTCCATCTCTTTCCGCCGCATGCGAGCCCTTTGCTCACTTTTATACCTGTCCCACTCTCACGTTCAACCCCTATACATATATATGACATTATTAAAGTGTTAGTAGCTACTATAGATCGTTCCTACTCTCTCTCTCTCTCTCTCTCTCTCTCTCTGTTTCTATTTTATCTCGTTTTCTCTCTATTTGGATAGAAAGTTTCTAGAGAGCGAGAGAGAGAGAGTTGGTCCTAAAAACAATCCGTCGGGCCGGTTCCAGGTTTTTGTCGGTGGTATTGTTTGTGTTGTTTGCGTTATGTAATAGTCGAAGGAAATATTTGTTTTTACGATTACGCGTTCAAAGGATTATTGATAAGTTGCCTCTTCGATGTCCGAGAATCATGTGGCAGGGTTGTTTTTTCTCCTAAACCAAGGAAAGAATTTGATAGATGAAACAAATATATATCAGAATATTATGAAAAGTGGTAATTTGGATTAAGTTGCATCAACTTCCTTGTATGTATGTCCTTAATAAAAGCATGATCTATAATTCCAAACTTCAACTATTTTTCAAATCACCCACAAGTATAGACAAAACATTTAACATTGCATACAAAATTATATACAATTTTAAAGACTGCCATGGAATGTATGTGGGTGAAACAGGACAGCATTTAATACAACAATTAGATTTCAAATATAAGAATCAAAATTTAACTATTATCACTGATCACATAAAAAACTAGCTGTAAGTGGAATTCTGTCTTAAGGCAATTAAGGCATCGTGCCTTATCAAATTAAAAATAATCAATAATAATCAATAAAAGTTGATCAATGATTTGAAACTTTTAATAGAATTTCGAACCATATTAAATCATTCTATCTTAAATCATTTATTTTGAAATATTTTGGAAATCCTGAACTTTTTTCAAAGCAATCGTACTGCTTTAACTGCATAATAACAAATATCGAAGCGCGTAAGCGCTACGTCGCCGTCTAATGGATAAACATTGTACGGTACGGAACCCATAGGAATGTAAACAAAATTTTACTTATTGTTACAATCTCTATAAAATATCTGATAATATGATGTGCATATGTCTAATGATCATTTTTGACCGTCAAATCATTTTTTTTTACTTTTTTACTAGATCTCCGAAACCGTTAGACCTGCCTTCCTGTTTCATGAAAATTTGAGTTCTTTGCCTTGTTAATACAAGTAAAATGTTTTTTGAATTATTCAAATCGGACGCTCCGTTCTCTTAAAAACTGAGTTACCGTTTTTGGCACTTTTTGGAAACGGCTAGACCTGCCTTCGCTAAAACTAATCAGCACGTTTTCTTATCAATACGAATCGAATGTTTTTTGAATTATTCAAATCGCTTCATCCGTGTTCCCGAAATCGTCGACAAAAATTGTATCCGAATACACACACACACACACAGACATCCATTTTTTCTAAGGTATGCCAAAATGTTCAGAAGGTTTTAAACGTAAAGATATATAAAAATTTTCATTTTCGATTTTTTTGCGATTACTATAACTTGCCCTACGGGAAGTTAATTATAATCATAGCTTCAGTTTCGTTTTTATCATGTGACTAAGGGGCTTTTCAAAATCATTTTAATATCATTTTTTTATTGCAATTACTTTTATGTGGTGCATTCTTTATTTTTGAGCTATTCTTATTCTGTCTCGCTATTTTCCATAAGTAGTCCACTGATGATGACATAATGAAACGTTTGGCAGTTCAATAAATTTCTTATAAACTTCTACAAAATTTACTTTGGTATATTCGTTAATTATTATAGTTGTATCGCTCCACCGTATCGTATCGTTTCGTCGAATAATAATAATAATAAGATGAACATTTTCGTCTTAATTAAACAAACGCAATTAACACGTGTGTTATAATAAGCGAAATCTTGTTACCGGCGGCTTTCGAACTTCACAAATTACATCTAAATATATTCATAATGCACATACACTTGAATATATACAGACATATATTCATTACATACATAACACAGATATTCAAGGGTTCCTCTGTTTTGTACTTATAATTTATATTACTAATACAATTTGCATTGCTAATATTAGGGTCTTTATTATTTTAATGTATAGTCAATGCTAGTATTTAATTTAAAAAAAACTTTAAATTTAAGGAAGTGCAAAGACGCACTCCACTAGTTAGATTTTAACAATCGAATAAGAGACATCAATAATTGACCAAGACTATTTGTTATCCAGAAAATAGCTTTTTGTAAATAAGTTCCATCTCGTGCAATCCATTTCATACTAACAAGATTTATATATATATATATATATATATATATATATATATATATATATATATATATATATTTATATAACAATAAAGTTCACTTCGGGAATACTCGAATTGATGATGTTAACTTTTCTGAAAGTTCGGTTTGTCCAAAATAAAAAGTTTGCTTTTCTGTAATTGCCTCCCTACATCCATTCCATTATATATATATATATATATATATATATATGTGTGTGTTGTGTGTGTGTGTGTGTGTAATGGATATATACACCCTTGTTCCATATAAAAGTTTTGTCATCAATAAGATTGCTTTTTCTTCCATACAAAGCATTGTACAATATACACATACATATACGTATGTATGTATGTATGTATATATGTATGTTTGTAGGATTTGTATCTCCTGATCTGCAGATATGTAAATTCGTTGTTGTTTTCTCGAATTTGAACAAAACGAGGATTTCGAAAGTGAAAACAAATATGTCTGAGGGATTCCGAATAATATTCGAGATGGATTTTCATCAGGAATACCAAAAAAGAGCAATTGAAGAAGGCAAAACTTGAGTTTTGAAACATGCGCGAATGTAATTTAGGATTAGTGATGAGTTAAATTAGGAGCCGAAACGTCTGCGTTTATAATTGAACTTTAGAATAAAAAAAGTAGACCAATTTAATATAATAATATACTATATAATTACAGTAGCCACATTTTGCTTACACATCTTCATTTTTTTTTAAATATACTAAATATTCATTTTCTAAATTATGAAGAGTGTGTTATAATGAGTTATGAAGGAGGAGGAGAGATTTAAAAATGTTTTGGCATCTTAACGAGGCCCATCTTAAAATAAATCGGGGCCGATGATCGATGAGACATTAGTCTTCTAACGACGACGAAAAAGATTTTATTAAAGATATAAATATGAACAATCTAAAATATTATATATATATACATATATATTTAAAATATAAATATAAACATTAATAATGTTTTCCTCAATTTCAGATTGAAGACGCGATGCTAATGTTCGACAAACAGACCAACAGGCACAGGGGTAATTATCATTATATGTAATATAAAATTAATTAAATACTATTTCATAAATATCGATATTATTATTATAATTACTAAAAAATCTTGGATTTTTCCACAGGGTTCGGTTTTGTCACATTCCAGAGTGAGGACGTCGTGGACAAGGTGTGCGAGATACATTTCCACGAAATAAATAACAAAATGGTAATTATATAATTAATTCTATAAACTAACAAACATTTAAATGAAAACATCGCTACTTGAAATCGTCTAATTACTCTTAGGTGGAGTGTAAGAAGGCCCAGCCTAAAGAGGTGATGTTGCCGGCCAACTTGGCCAAAACCAGGACGGCCGGAGGAGCTCCTGGTTCACGAGGGGCATACGGTAAGACAATGCATGATCTTTTTACAACAAATTTGCCTTTAACATCGATTTACAATTCACTAGTCGATATAAATTAACAATACACACTTTTAATAAATTTATAGTAAACGAGCTTGAAGAAGTTTTACTTGAAAAAAAATATATATTGTGTTTTTTGGTATGTTGGGTATCGTTTGAAGAGTCTCTTTGAAAAGAATCCGAGTACTGAAATTAACTATGTGTTTTATCCACAAAAATAAAATAAAATTAACTTTGCAAATTGTTCTCAAATTATACACTTTTTACGAATTTGTAGGTGAGGTGCCTAAAGAAGTTTACTACAAAAATTTTAGATTGTATGTTTTACGGCATGTGGGACATTTTGAATAGAATCTGAACACTGAACTATGTTTCCAAATCTCTGAGCATAAAAGTCTTGTAGTCCAGTCATTTGGTGCAAAAAAAGGCTGTTGTCGGTACAGTACTCGGGGAATTCTGAAAATTGATAATCTTATAGATTTTCGAGGTGCTCTTTGCGAAAATCAACTTTGCCACCTCAAATTGCCGTTCAAATTTGAGGTGGCAAAGTTGCCGCCAAAAATGGCGTCAAAAAACAGCTTTTCTGAAATATCTCCTTTCTGGCTCATTCTACGATAAAAGTATCTATGTACGAATTAAACTAGATAAAATTTCCTACAATTCTTTAGGAAATCATTTTTTTGTAAAATTGATAGTTTGAGAGTACGGCCGCCTCAAAGTCTTTGCTGCTCTTGCCGTAGTATCAAATCTCTCCATATATATATGACAGCACTTTGAACTTGACCACATTCTTTCTAATAAATAAATATTTTCAATGTTAAATTAAGCGAATAAGATCCAGAAATAAAATAATTGGTTTAACAAAATAAAAGATATTGAATAAATTATAGAAAGCTTTTTCTAGTTTAATTTTGTTTATAGCTACTTTGCTATTGAAGTGGTAAAAAATCAGCAAAAAACAGGAAAATATTTGAATTATTTTATTTCTAGATCTTATTCTCTTAATTTAACATTGAAAATATTTATTTATTAGAAAGAATGTGGTCAAGTTTAAAGTGCTGTCATATATATATGGAGAGATTTGATACTACGGCGAGAGCAGCAAAGGCTTTGAGACGGCCGTACTCTCAAATTATCAATTTTACAAAAAAATGGTTTTCTAAAGAATTGTAGGAAATTTGATCTAGTTTAATTCGTACATAGATACTTTTATCGTAGAATGAGCCAGAAAGGAGATATTTTGAAAAAGCAGTTTTTTGACGCTATTTTTTTAATATGGCAGCAACTTGCCGTTCAAATTTGAGGTGGCAAAGTTGATTTTCGTAAAGAGCACCTCGAAATCTATAAGATTACCAATTTTCAGAATTCCCGGAGTACTGTACCGGCAAAACGACCAAATGACTGGACTATTGATAGTTGATAGAAATTGCATCCACGATTATTCAATATAGAAAATCAATTTTTTTTATCGATAGTAGTAGTAACAAATATCAATTACTAGTTTACTAAAAATCATCCCTCTACTTTATATCGACTAGTGAACTCATCCCCTAGTATCTATAAATCACGCCACTGCCTGTTCTGCCCGTTTACCTTATCGGCCTTAGAGAGCAAACAATCTACTCCCCTATGTCACCATCTATCTAGGTCACCACCATCCACTAAACCATCACACGAACCACCATTTGAACCACCACCACCACCAGCAACAGCAACAACCGACCCAAATCGTCCTATTGCAACAGTCGCCGTCGATCGGCGCCAACCAGAGATACGCACCGTACCCGAGTCTGGTGCCTCTGGTGCATCTCCCGTACGAGGTGCACGCCCTCAATAAGCGTAACGGCGGCGCCCTTCTGGCCCAGCCCGGCGGGGTACTGGGCCAGAGTAGGGCCGCCGCTGCTTTGGGGGGCCTCGGTGCGGTCGCGGCGCCGCACCACAGGGGGGGAGCCCAGAACGGCACCCTGACTCTGGCCTATGCGCCAGCGGAATTGCTGGGGGTTCAGGGGTTGGATTTGGCCCTTTATCACGGGTTACCCACTTTGTAAGGGGATAAAGGGATGGATAGATGAATCTGAATTTATTGTACGCAACACACACAAGCACTACAATCACTTCTAAATATTTATTTATATGAATTATTAATTTTTTTTATTATTATTATTCAATTATTTAGAAAATGTAGAAATGTAGAATAGATTTTTAAACTGAATCGTAAAAATTAACAGACTGATATTTTTGTACAAAAATAAAATTAGTCGTAGACATTTTTATTTTGTAGTATAGACACATTTTTTTATTTTCTTTTTGAACAAAAAACACCAAACGTAGACAATATTAATATTAAACGTAGCTAATAATAATAATAACGATATTATTTTTTACACAAATCAGTAGATTCTAACAAGGAGAGCCTTAAAAGGTTCACTTTTCTGTGAGTTCATAGTCAAACCGAACACCTTAAAATATTATAGTCCTGTGAGAAATAGTTTCATTATAAAAATTAATTAAAGATTTGAAATATAGTCTAGAATGTTCCGTACCAATATGTGTCGGTAGCTCAGTCGGTTTAAGCGCTTGCTTCTACTAATTGCGCTCGGATTCATAGATAAGAGTGTTAAAAAAATTTGTAAACCTGTGTCATTTAAGAGTACTGACGTAAATTAGGAGGATTAAAATCTATATCTGCTACTCGATTACTCAGTTAATTAAATCTTCAGTTACTCGATATGCCAGTTATTAATAATCACGATTATTCGACATCTCAAACTTTAATGAAATTTTGTAACTATACTACCTCTCACAGGCCTATAACATTTTAAGATGTTCGGTTTGACTATCAACTCTATCAAACAACAAAGTTTCAACAAAATCCTGAAAGAGTAAACCTGTAATCCGAACTAAATTAGCTATTTTTTAATTAATTTAGATATTTAATATTTATTATTTGCACGAGCTACTTATTTATCTAACCGTGTGTTCTAAAAAAACATATCTATAAAAAATGTTTAAGCAAATTTCGAGCTGTGATTTGAAAAAAAGTAGAAACCTTAACTTTTATTATTTATTTATGTAGTAACTAGTATTAACTATTAAGAAACTATTAATATTTATTTACTTAGAAAGCTTTTTATTATCTATAAATGTAGTCAAAAAATGGAACTGATTTTATAATGAAGTAGACAATCTAATAGTAGATAAAATTTAATTTTATTATAATTTTTGAAGGAGAAAATTTCCATCCAGAAATGTCAATTTTGTAAAAATTCTGTTATTGTTATGTCAGTTTTAATAATAATTGAAACGATTTTTTTTAAATTAAATTTAGTAGATTTAAAAACTTGAGCCATTTTTTAAAATAGCTAGATCAAATTTGTTATATATTTTGTGTTTTACTTATTATTTTTTGTTACAAATGCACACCTTACACACACCCATGTATATATATATATATATATATATATATATATATATACATCATAAATCAGGTGATTAAATCCTAATCCAATTTGGATTCTAACGAGATCCCTGTAATTCGATATGCCCAAAAGGGCACATATAGATATACATGTAACAAATAATGAGAATTTAGATTACATTTAGAAACAACAAAGTAGAAACGTATTGATTACGACTCATTAATTTTACTCGTGAGTTGTCTTAGCTATTTCTTAGGGTCTCCTTAATCCAGGGACGAACTCCATATAATAATAACAAACAAATAGCTGTATGCAATTTATTTGCATACAATGCAGTATATTATATAAACAGATATTTTTAGAACCGTCACTTATAAATTTTTTTTTTCTTTTCTATTCAAAATTGTTGTTTTATTTTATCCAACATCATTCATGAATTCTCTTGAAGAAACACAAAAAGTGTTATCGAAATCGTAGAGAATAATTAAATAAAATCTAAGTGATATGTTCCCACAAATATACCAGCAAACACATTTAGAATGTGACTGTGTCGAGCACTTATTCTATTTTGTTTTTGAATTTGTTTAAAAAATGTACAAAAAAAAATTTGTATGTTGATATCTTGTTAATTTAAAAATTGTTATATGTCTTGGAGAAATAAACAACAAGAATATAAAGTGGATATTTCGTTTTACTTATTAAATAATTTTTCCGATTTGGCGAAACCTGGATTGAAGAGACCCTTATATATATTATACAAAATAGTAAATAGAAATACATAACCCCTGTATGTCTTCATACTAAAAATTAACAAAATCGTAAGAACTATCTATTAGTAAGTTTAATATACATAATAATATTCCAGTTATTGATAATAGTTTATTGTTAGTATTGATATAAATATTTTAGTTGTAAGTCAATATTTATATTTAATAATATATACCTACTAACAATTTAGAAATTAAATTAGTGTAAAATGTATTAATTAAATAGTAGGGTGGAGACTTAGACTCAAGTTAGCACCATCTTCAGAAAAAGTAACTTTGTGACTTACAATACATTACAGTCGAACTGACATTTTTTTAAAGTATTTTGGCATTTAAGACCGATTTACTTAATATAAGATTTCTTGAGATAATACATATACGTATACATACATATATATATATATATATATATATATATATATATATATATAATTACCAGCCAATTCGTCAAATGTTAATCTCACAATATTTTATTAATTTTTTTTGTTCGAAAAGTTCAAGTGTGAAACACGCTTTAAAACCCTCCCAAGGCATCCACCACACGTAACCAGCCCCATATAAAATCATAAACGACTCTTATATAAAATTGCAAGTGTGGGTGCGGCTTTATACTAAAGCGTGCATCACACTGTGCGATAAATACTGAAAAAATGAAACTTATATAAAGTTTGTCAAATTTATATTTTTTATACATCTATATTTAAGTTTTATGCACTTTTGATAAGCTAAATAAAAAAGAGTGCGCGGAATGAAGTTTTCAAATTGTTTAACAAAATGTAGAAAAATGTCCCGACAAAACAAATATATACATATATATTAAAGCCGATTGTATGGGTAAAAAAGTCGCTTAGGCACATATGATTTTCGGATTCTAGTGATCAAAATAAGATACTTTGCTGAAGAAACCATACCTCTAAAATGAATTCTGATGGCCCGTGCATTGATCCAAAAATAAGAGTTGAAATTTGAAAAATTCCATTTTGACCCATTCAAAGTGCCCCAATCGGGTCCTAATGTATGACCGACCCCCACTAACTTTGGAAGGTCGATCCACCCATGTCCTTGGTACAATCCCTGGAACCTCCACTGAGCGGGTTTTCAACATTTAACCCTTATTTTTGGGTCAATGCACGGGACATCAGAATTCATTTTAGAGGTATGGTTTCTTCAGCAAAGTATCTTATTTCGATCCCTAGAATCCGCAAATCATATGTGCCTAAGTGACCTTTAAATGTACTCGCCCTAAATATATATATATATATATATATATATATATATATTCCAATATTTTTATTTCCATGCCTAGTCTCCACCTCTCTTCGTATGACTAAAAATATAACCAATAAATCAGATTGCTTAGAACTTAAATTAAACCCAATACTAAAATGATGTACTCTTAGAGATAAAATTTTTAAAATAATAATAATGATAGACTAGTTACTAAATAATTTATAAACGTATGTAATTTGTAAAATTCCTTAAATGTATCAAAAATCTAGTCGTGCGTTGGCTTGAGAAAATGGAAAGATCTGATAAACTAAAAACAGAGATATATAATTTAATTAAAAAATATAGTTGTTGCAAAAGATTTATTTACGTGAATATATCTAAGATTTTTATGAACTTTCATTATTAGACAAATATATTTGTGGATGATTTGATTTTAAAAAGTAAAGTATATTTTTTTCAAGAGAATCAAGATTTTTTGCTCGTCAGTAGAGTCCCCTTTATTTACTTTATACATTGTCGTTTATTTGCTCGTCAGTAGAGTTCTTTTCTTATCCTTATTAAATAAATTGATGATATCTATGATGATACAAAATAAACGTCCTAGTTTATTTGAGCATTTTTGTATGAAACAATGCGCAGAAAATATAATTTAGCCCCCAAAACTCGTTTTCAAAGTTTCGAATCGCTTCAGCCAATTTTGAAGTCAAAAATATACTGTATCCCATTAAATTATAATTTATAGGTTAGAATTCCACCTGTCAAGTCTTTCCATTTTAAAAAGGGCCCATACGCCACTTAACATCTAGTTCAAAATAGGTTCTTAGTAAATATTCAACTATGTACATACTAAAAATGTTAGAAAAGTTTTAGAAAATCTAAATAGTATATGTCGTTAGTTCTTGTTTTAGTATTAACTTGAAAATTAGTATCAAATAGTTTTTTTTTCAACATATCCATTTCGATTTTCTGAAATTTTTCAAGTTATAAAATAAAACTTCACAATATATATTATAAAAGTTATTTAAATAAACTTGGACAAAAACTTGAAACGAATTGTTTTTAACTAAAACTTAGTACTATTAGTTATACTAATATTAGTAACGTAGTTTAACTCAGTAGTTACACATACTATATTTTTTATATAATGTGAAGTAATTGTACTATTTAGTTCTAGTAGTAAAATGTGATAAAACAAATGTGATAGTAGGATAAATTAGGGTTTTAGTAGGCTCGAAACAAGTTGTACTGGAAACGAGCCTTAAAAATTAAAATCAATATATTATAATTAATAATGTTTAGAGAGTGATCTAGTTAGTTTTTAGATACTATATTATACTAAATTAAAGTAGGAGTGAATTGATACTATTTTTTGGACGAACAATGCGAGCAAAACTCGTGCACCGAGGGTTAAAAAATAGCTAAAAGTAATATATTCTTATTTTTTTAATTTTTTTTATTATTCTCTATGTATGAGTTCGGCTCGCCAAATTAAAAATTTATCAAAATATACTAACAAAAATAAATATTTAGACATTTAGATTTAGAAAACTAATTTTGTATTTTTTTAGTCAACAACAAATTAGTTATTGTTAATAAAAATTAATATTTATATAATATTATTAATGTAAAACAATTTAGACATATTAAGTCTTAGTTAGTGAAAAAAGTGTTCATACTTAAAACACTTTACTAAACTAACAAATAGTTAAACATAGTTGTCTTTAGTATTTAAAAATATTGAACAAAATTTAGCTATTTTAGATACAAATTGATGTGTGTTGTTATAATAAAATAAATAATCCTGTTAACTAAAATAGTGTAATCAATATATAAACAATCAACCAGTCTTGTTTATAAATATATAAAAAATAATACCGCATACTAAAAATAGTAATAAATAAATATTAAAGTTTATTTTTCCTCGAATTCGTCTTAATTTTAAATTTTAATACAATTTACTATTTTACACTATTTTAGAACATAAGTTTACATCAGGATTAGTTTCAAAAATTTGAAAATAGTTCAAGGTAGAAAAAATTTCAGGTTCAAAGGTTTTAGATATATATTAAGTGTGTCTACTATATTATAAATGTAGTTACATGTGTTAAATAGTGTGCAAGAATTAGTTTTGCACTATTACTCAAGTTATTGTAGTTAAAATTTATTAGATGACGTCATAAGGGTTGAAAATAATTTGCTGGTGGACCGACAGGGTTGAAAATTTGCTTATAGAATTTTATAGTTTCTGATCACAGCCCCTGGTTTAAAAATAAAAGCAGATTTCTGAATATTGTAGAAAGTAGATGCAACCTTGCGAATCTTTTTGAAGGATTTGAAATGTTGTAGTTAAATTAACTAATATTAACTTTTTTCATTTCTAACTTTGTATACCTAGGTTTTATCCAAAATAGACCAACTTTGACCAAACAAATTCAATTCACCAAAGATCGATACTTAAAAAATCTCAGCAGGTCCAAAATATTTAAAAATCCTACAGCTTTAACCAATTTTTCCCTCGTTTAAAGAAAATAACTACGTCATCTAATATTGTATCCAAAATCTTTTTTCGATTTTTTTCAGATACTTTGATATTAACTTATTCATTTTTTTCAGGTTTATCTAAATACTATCATTATTTATATTTCAGGTCGTGTGATGTAGTTTAGTATAGATAATTATAAAACGTAGATAATCTTACATAGATAGATTATTTTTAGATGATTTAGACCAAAATCTAATCTAAAAGACGAATAGATGCAGAGATATATAAAATATGAAATTAGAACTAGTTAGATGATTAGTAGAACTAGATTGTCTTTAATCCAAAATTTTTTATCTAATATTTGTTTTCATTTTTTTTTGCAGATTTTATGTGGTCTTTGGGAGCACTACCTGATGGTGAGTAATAACTTTAATTTATTTTTTGTTCAAAGACACCACATTTATAGTTCACTTTTTACTTTTCAAATTTTCTGTTTCTTTGCTTCCGCATTATCATGTGTAACCACATACAATCCATGAATTTTCTGCATCACTTTTCCATCTATTTGTCTCAATTCTAGTCGGTTCATTTCATCTTCTACATTATTTTCTAAATTTGAAGCAGTTTCGCCTATGCCCTGCTTTTAGAGTCCATATCTCTGATCATTATATTTCTTCTACCCCTTTAGGTTTTCCTGCAGCAGCCTACGCCGCCTACGCAGCCGGAAGGGGCTACTCCGGTTATCCTAGCTTCGGCCTGCCCTATCCTACCGGTAAGTCGCTAATTTTTGTTTTATTTTTATCATAAAATTGATTCAATTGAAAATAAATATTGGGAAATATTGGTGCATCGCCAATTCAGCCATAATAGACCACCATCAGGCGCCTTCGAGGGGTCTTCATCAGCCGGCAGCAGCTGCCCAGCTGAGGATCCTTCCGATAATGATACAGGACAGGATTCATGTAATGCATTTGTAAAACAATTATTGTAGAATATGAGCACCAGAAGAACCAGAATATTTTTGGGCATCTGGTTTGATCACATTAGTCGCAAAAACGCTTTCTTTTGGTATATGATTCAGTAATCGGATATAATGATGAATCTTATTATTTTGAGCTTATTTAATCTAAATATAGTCATTTAGTCCAATATTTGGGACTGACATGTCTTAGACGACTGAAGAGTAATTTCTAATTCACCAAACAGATAGCAGCTTTGATATCTGATTTAATTGTTTCCTGAATATTTTCCGAATTAATTATTAAATTTCAAAATAATTTGCTACTACTTTCATCGATCAAACCGATTGTTTTCTTAAGCCTCTTAATTATTATAATATTTAGATAATTGTTTTAAAAATATTCCAAAAATCTATATATGGTGCAAAGAACTTGCCAATAGGTCAAACCATAGAAGCAAAAACTATAAATAAAAGTTGTGACACATGATGAACCACAGACTAGGATAGTTATTGTAGAAATCTTTTAGGATAAAGTACAACTTGTAGCAGGAAAATGTAAGGTGAAATCTGACATCTATCAATTATCAAATGTAGAGGAAAGAAATGCATCACTTTTCCATAAAATTAACGGTAATCAGTCACAATAATTACAATTCACATAACGTATCCATTCTTGCTCAAATAATTTCAAATAGTTTGTTGGTGAAATAGGAGACATAGAAGAAAATGTTGGATTTCTTTCTACAGCTTTCTATTTGATATAAAATATAGTATCCCTACTATATTTTATATTTAGAGTCGTTACAGAATAGATTAAAATACTGCACTATGATCATATGGATAAAATTTAAAACGATCTTACATAATCCCTTCAGGAACTCCATACTAGTATATAAGATTACGCTCTAGGTGTTTTTGTAGATAATATAGAGAACAATCTGATTAGATCATTAGATCTAGGGTTGTGTGGATAAAACTGGATCATTATTTTCGTTTGGGGTTGTCTCGAATGATCCACTTTCCATCATCAGTTTCTTACTGACGTAACTAAATATATAGTTAAGATTAAGTTATAGATGATCTAGTTCTAAAACCATAGAATAATTTCCAGTTAATCATAGGACCGATATTAGAATTAGTCATGATGGGAATCTTGCATAAGATTAGTAATTTTGAATCTACTGGCTGGAAATGACTCCTTGTGTCTTCACAATATCATTTTTTAGATTATTTTGTTGATCTCGTCAATCATTGTCGACTGAGTCAGAAAGATCAATACGTTCATTAATAGAAAGATTTTTTAAAAATATGTCAACTTTCAAAGATCCTCTTAAAACGTGAATGAAATATCCAAATGCAAGTTGCCCTAATAAATTATTAAAAAAAAACTATATCAACTCGATGTAGTTAGGCAATCCTGACATAAACTTAAATACAGTTTAGCAGTAAAATATTAGTTCAATATAAAATTACAAATCAATACGAAAACAATCCGAAAGCATTTTATAACTAAAAAATATTTTGTAAAAATAAGAGAATTTTGTTCTTACATTAAGAGTTTTTCTTTTGTTAACAATAATTTATAAGGAAAAAAAAACTGTCCATCCAGTATTATTTATTTATATAAGTATTTGCATTGTAACTGTCAGTTTTGTTAAATATTCTTAATGTTATTGTTAAAAGAAATTTAATGTAAAATTATAATATATAAAGATATATTAATTAATATATTAACAATAAGTATTGTTGAATTATTTGTTGTTTTGCCAAACATATATTTTATTGATTTTCATTGAAAATAAAGCGGACTGCTATTTGAGTAAGTTAATAATAAAATTATTAATAGAATATACATATACTGAAAATATTTTTTAGAATTATATGTAGATGTAGATATATAATAAAGCTATATAATGTAGATGTTTATTAGTTCAAAAAACTTATTTATATATTATTACTTATATATTATTATCAAAAAGAATAGTAAAACGTGTAGAAATAAGCAAAAAAAATAGCGAAACATTGTTTGACCAGGAAAAAACAATGTTAACAGAATCAGATGACTGCTGAATCTCTGGTATTAATTTAATTGAACATTTTCACCGAAATTGAAATTTATTAGAAAAATATTTGGTTTTATATTTATAATACTCGTACTTTTTGTAAAATTTATTTTTAAAACCTCATATATTTAGTAGTTTATTTAAAATCTCTGAATATCACTGCCACACGATGCCACACTCACACAAATCTCAATTCATTTACACACATTTCACACATATCGTAGTTTTTTTAGCTAAAAAAAATTTATAAACAAAAAATATCAATATTTATTTTATAAATCTACTCTTAGAATTTATTTAAAGTAGCAACAATAGTTCATTTTTTCTAGATTTATAAGAAAAATAGTTCAAAATTTTTTCAATGTCAAAAAAATAAAAATAAACAAAAATATATGTTTTGCAAAATAGCATTTAGGCTTATAAAAATATTATATATAAAATAGTTATAGTTTAGTCTAGACTTAAGTTTTTAATCAATTAATTAGCTTTAGTTTTATATTATTGTATATGTTACAAAAAACTATTTTACACTTAAAAATATCTATTTATTAAAAGCATGTATTTTTAATATTGTTAGTGGATTCGAAGCTTACGACCGATTATTTAACCCAAACAAAACAGGAAAATCCATTTTTTAGATTCCATGGCCAAA
>NW_020539725.1:58656088-58672245 GCF_003426905.1 Ctenocephalides felis | reverse complement strand
GGTTGAAATCACCCACAAGTATAGACAAAACATTAAAAGCATACAAAATTATATACAATTTTAAAGACTGCCATGGAATGTATGTGGGTGAAACAGGACAGCATTTATACAACAATTAGATTTCAAATATAAGAATCAAAATTTAACTATTATCACTGATCACATAAAAACTAGCTGTAAGTGGAATTCTGTCTTAAGGCAATTAAGGCATCGTGCCTTATCAAATTAAAAATAATCAATAATAATCAATAAAAGTTGATCAATGATTTGAAACTTTTAATAGAATTTCGAACCATATTAAATCATTCTATCTTAAATCATTTATTTTGAAATATTTTGGAAATCCTGAACTTTTTTCAAAGCAATCGTACTGCTTTAACTGCATAATAACAAATATCGAAGCGCGTAAGCGCTACGTCGCCGTCTAATGGATAAACATTGTACGGTACGGAACCCATAGGAATGTAAACAAAATTTATACTTATTGTTACAATCTCTATAAAATATCTGATAATATGATGTGCATATGTCTAATGATCATTTTTGACCGTCAAATGGCATTTTTTTTTTTACTTTTTTACTAGATCTCCGAAACCGTTAGACCTGCCTTCATGAAAATTTGAGTTCTTTGCCTTGTTAATACAAGTAAAATGTTTTTTGAATCATTCAAATCGGACGCTCCGTTCTCTTAAAAACTGAGTTACCGTTTTTGGCACTTTTTGCCCCATATCTTTGAAACGGCTAGACCTGCCTTCGCTAAAAACTAATCAGCACGTTTTCTTATCAATACGAATCGAATGTTTTTTGAATTATTCAAATCGCTTCATCCGTGTTCCCGAAATCGTCGACAAAAAATTGTATCCGAACACACACACACACACACGCATATACACACAGACATCCATTTTTTCTAAGGTATGCCAAAATGTTCAGAAGGTTTTAAACGTAAAGATATATAAAAATTTTCATTTTCGATTTTTTTGCGATTACTATAACTTGCCCTACGGGAAGTTAATTATAATCATAGCTTCAGTTTCGTTTTTATCATGTGACTAAGGGGCTTTTCAAAATCATTTTAATATCATTTTTTTATTGCAATTACTATTATGTGGTGCATTCTTTATTTTTGAGCTATTCTTATTCTGTCTCGCTATTTTCCATAAGTAGTCCACTGATGATGACATAATGAAACGTTTGGCAGTTCAATAAATTTCTTGTAAACTTCTACAAAATTTACTTTGGTATATTCGTTAATTATTATAGTTTTAAGTCGGTTTAATTGAATTGGCGACCTCTGCCATCGTATCGCTCCACCGTATCGTATCGTTTCGTCGAATAATAATAATAATAAGATGAACATTTTCGTCTTAATTAAACAAACGCAATTAACACGTGTGTTATAATAAGCGAAATCTTGTTACCGGCGGCTTTCGAACTTCACAAATTACATCTAAATATATTCATAATGCACATACACTTGAATATATACAGACATATATTCATTACATACATAACACAGATATTCAAGGGTTCCTCTGTTTTGTACTTATAATTTATATTACTAATACAATTTGCATTGCTAATATTAGGGTCTTTATTATTTTAATGTATAGTCAATGCTAGTATTTAATTTAAAAAAAACTTTAAATTTAAGGAAGTGCAAAGACGCACTTCACTAGTTAGATTTTGAACAATCGAATAAGAGACATCAATAACTGACCAAGACTATTTGTTATCCAGAAAATAGCTTTTTGTAAATAAGTTCCATCTCGTGCAATCCATTTCATACTAACAAGATTTATATATATATATATATATATATATATATATATATATATATTTATATAACAATAAAGTTCACTTCGGGAATACTCGAATTGATGATGTTAACTTTTCTGAAAGTTCGGTTTGTCCAAAATAAAAAGTTTGCTTTTCTGTAATTGCCTCCC
The DNA here is from genome assembly GCF_003426905.1 of Ctenocephalides felis. Taxonomy (NCBI): domain Eukaryota; kingdom Metazoa; phylum Arthropoda; class Insecta; order Siphonaptera; family Pulicidae; genus Ctenocephalides; species Ctenocephalides felis. Next base: position 58,670,296 of record NW_020539725.1, on the reverse strand, counting down.
TACATCCATTCCATTATATATATATATATATATATATATATATATATGTGTGTGTGTGTGTGTGTGTGTGTGTAATGGATATATACACCCTTGTTCCATATAAAAGTTTTGTCATCAATAAGATTGCTTTTTCTTCCCATACAAAGCATTGTACAATATACACATATATATACGTATGTATGTATGTATGTATATATGTATGTTTGTAGGATTTGTATCTCCTGATCTGCAGATATGTAAATTCGTTGTTGTTTTCTCGAATTTGAACAAAACGAGGATTTCGAAAGTGAAAACAAATATGTCTGAGGGATTCCGAATAATATTCGAGATGGATTTTCATCAGGAATACCAAAAAGAGCAATTGAAGAAGGCAAAACTTGAGTTTTGAAACATGCGCGAATGTAATTTAAGATTAGTGATGAGTTAAATTAGGAGCCGAAACGTCTGCGTTTATAATTGAACTTTAGAATAAAAAAAGTAGACCAATTTAATATAATAATATACTATATAATTACAGTAGCCACATTTTGCTTACACATCTTCATTTTTTTTTAAATATACTAAATATTCATTTTCTAAATTATGAAAGCTTAATGAGTGTGTTATAATGAGTTATGAAGGAGGAGGAGAGATTTAAAAATGTTTTGGCATCTTAACGAGGCTTATCTTAAAATAAATCGGGGCCGATGATCGATGAGACATTAGTCTTCTAACGACGACGAAAAAGATTTTATTAAAGATATAAATATGAACAATCTAAAATATTATATATATACATATATATATATATTTAAAATATAAATATAAACATTAATAATGTTTTCCTCAATTTCAGATTGAAGACGCGATGCTAATGTTCGACAAACAGACCAACAGGCACAGGGGTAATTATTATTATATGAAATATAAAATTAATTAAATACTATTTCATAAATATCGATATTATTATTATAATTACTAAAAAATCTTGGATTTTTCCACAGGGTTCGGTTTTGTCACATTCCAGAGTGAGGACGTCGTGGACAAGGTGTGCGAGATACATTTCCACGAAATAAACAACAAAATGGTAATTATATAATTAATTCTATAAACTAACAAACATTCAAGTGGAAAAATCTCTATTTAAAATCGTCTAATTACTCTTAGGTGGAGTGTAAGAAGGCCCAGCCTAAAGAGGTGATGTTGCCGGCCAACTTGGCCAAAACCAGGACGGCCGGAGGAGCTCCTGGTTCACGAGGGGCATACGGTAAGACAATGCATGATCTTTTTATAACATCGATTGCCTTTAACATCGATTTACAATTCACTAGTCGATATAAATTAACAATGCACACTTTTAATGAATTTATAGTAAACGAGCTTGAACAAGTTTTACTTGAAGAAAATATATATTGTTTTTTTTGGTATGTTGAAAAGAATCTGAGTACTGACATTAACTATGTGTTTTATCCACAAAATATACACTTCTTGCAATTTCTAAAATTAACTTTGTGAATTGTTCTCAAATTATACACTTTTTAACTTCCCGAAGGAGAAGTTTATGTTTTCATCAAAAAATCCGATTCGCTAATTTTATGTTTTCTGCAATTTTGTAAATTGCAGAAAAGTGAAAAATTTTTCTTCTACGTTTTAGCCCGCAATTCTGAATCGATTTTGAAAATTCAAAAACCGTTGGATTAGTTTTTGGAGAACATCGGCCGGGCCGTTTTCTTGTAATAAAGTGTTAAATTTTTTTTTTTCGACGATTTTTATTATTATTTTTTTGATGGTAGATACCATAGACTTCTAGATCATACTAAAATATTACGGCCCTACGACACTCGTTTGTCGTGTAAAACATAAAAATTCGTCAACGTTTGCAAAAATTAGTATCGTTTTTTTTAGCATTTGTCAAAATTAGACCTTTTATCGACGATTGCTCAAAAACGCCTGAATCGATTTCAGAAATTAAAAACCATTTGATGTGTCTCAATGAGGACTATCGCTTGTCACTTTCGTGCGACAATCGGCCGGGCGGTTTCTTTGAAATTTGGAAAAAAAGTATTAAACTTTTCGTCCACAGTTAAGCTCATTCTACCGAATCGATTTTAAAAAATCAAAAACTGTTCGAAAGATATTAGTTGGGAATGATACTGATTAGGTTTAGGTTGAAAAATACCGAGCCGTTTTCTTGTAATTAACTGTTGAAAAACAAAACTAAGCCGATTTTTATGGAACTTTTTTTGGCTATATATACCATGGTCTTATAGAACTTACTGAAATATTACGGCCTTAAGACAAGTAGTTCAATTTTAAAAATTCATCAAAGTTTGAGAAAATGAGTAGTTTTTTGACATTAGCTAAAATTAAAATTAGACAATTCACTTGGTTAACGTGTTTTCAACGATGTGTAATACACTAGGAATACTTTAATTAATTTATTTTTTATTGATTATGTCGATTATTTACACATATCTGGAAGTTCTTGTAACTTGGCTAAATATCAAACCAACTGGTTATGAATTTGTAGGTGAGGTGTCTAAAGAAGTTTACTTCAAAAATTTTAGATTGTGGGGGTTACGACATGTGGGGCATTTCCAATAGAATCTGAACACTGAACTATGTTTCCAAATTTCTAAGCATAAAAGTGTACTTGATAGTTGATAGAAATTGCATCCACGATTATTCAATATAGAAAATCATTTTTTTTTATCGATAGTAGTAGTAACAAATATTAATTACTAGTTTACTAAAAATCAACCCTTTACTTTATATCGACTAGTGAACTCATCCCCTAGTATCAATCACGCCACTGCCTGTTCTGCCCGTTTACCTTATCGGCCTTAGAGAGCAAACAATCTACTCCCCTATGTCACCATCTATCTAGGTCACCACCATCCACTAAACCATCACACGAACCACCATTTGAACCACCACCACCACCAGCAACAGCAACAACCGACCCAAATCGTCCTATTGCAACAGTCGCCGTCGATCGGCGCCAACCAGAGATACGCACCGTACCCGAGCCTGGTGCCTCTGGTGCATCTCCCATACGAAGTGCACGCCCTCAATAAGCGTAACGGCGGCGCCCTTCTGGCCCAGCCCGGCGGGGTACTGGGCCAGAGTAGGGCCGCCGCTGCTTTGGGGGGCCTCGGTGCGGTCGCGGCGCCGCACCACAGGGGGGGAGCCCAGAACGGCACCCTGACCCTGGCCTATGCGCCAGCGGAATTGCTGGGGGTTCAGGGGTTGGATTTGGCCCTTTATCACGGGTTACCCACTTTGTAAGGGGATAAAGGGATAAGATGAAACTGAATTTATTGTACGCAACACACACAAGCACTACAATCACTTCTAAATATTTATTTATATAAATTATTAATTTTTTTTATTATTATTATTCAATTATTTAGAAAATGTAGAATTGTAGAATAGATTTTTAAACTGAATCGTAAAAATTAACAGACTGATATTTTTGTACAAAAATTAGTCGTAGACATTTTTATTTTGTGGTATAGACACATTATTTTATTTATTTTTTAAACAAAAAACACCAAACGTAGACAATATTAATATTAAACGTAGCTAATAATAATAATAACGATATTATTTTTTACACAAATCAGTAGATTCTAACAAGGAGAGCCTTAAAAGGTTCACTTTTCTGTGAGTTCATAGTCAAACCGAACACCTTAAAATATTATATTCCTGTGAGAAATGGTTTCATTATAAAAATTAATTAAAGATTTGAAATATAGTCTAGAATGTTCCGTACCAATATGTGTCGGTAGCTCAGTCGGCTTAAGCGCTTGCTTCTACTAATTGCGCTCGGATTCATAGATAAGAGTGTTAAAAAAATTTGTAAACCTGTGTCATTTAAGAGTACTGACGTAAATTAGGAGGATTAAAATCTATATCTGCTACTCGATTACTCAGTTAATTAAATCTTCAGTTACTCGATATGTCAGTTATTAAAAATCACGGTTATTCGACATCTCAAACTTTAATGAAATTTTGTAACTATACCACCTCTCACAGGCCTATAACATTTTAAGGTGTTCGGTTTGACTATCAAACTCTATCAAACAACAAAGTTTCAACAAAATCCTGAAAGAGTAAACCTGTAATCCGAACTAAATTATCTATTTTTTTTTAATTTAGATATTTAATATTTATTATTTGCACGAGCTACTCATTTATCTAACCGTGTGTTCTAAAAAAACATATCTATAAAAAATGTTTAAGCAAATTTCGAGCTGTGATTTGAAAAAAAAGTAGAAACCTTAACTTTTATTATTTATTTATGTAGTAACTAGTATTAACTATTAAGAAACTATTAATATTTATTTACTTAGAAAGCTTTTTATTATCTATAAATGTAGTCAAAAAATGGAACTGATTTTATAATGAAGTAGACAATCTAATAGTAGATAAAATTTAATTTTTATAATTTTTTAAGGAGAAAATTTCCATCCAGAAATGTCAATTTTGTAAAAATTCTGTTATTGCTATGTCAGTTTTAATAATAATTGAAACGATTTTTTTTAAATTAAATTTAGTAGATTTAAAAACTTTAGCCATTTTTTTAAAATAGTTAGATCAAATTTGTTATATATTCTGTGTTTTACTTTTTATTTTTTGTTACAAATGCACACCTTACACACACCTATGTATATATATATATATATATATATATATATTTACATAGATATCATAAATCACGTGATTAAATCCTAATCCAATTTGGATTCTAACGAGATCCCTGTAATTCGATATGCCCAAAAGGGCACATATAGATATACATGTAACAAATAATGAGAATTTAGATTACATTTAGAAACAACAAAGTAGAAACGTATTGATTACGACTCATTAATTTTACTCGTGAGTTGTCTTAGCTCTTTCTTAGGGTCTCCTTAATCCAGGGACGAACTCCAAATAATAACAAATAGCTGTATGCAATTTATTTGCATACAATGCAGTATATTATATAAACAGATATTTTTAGAACCGTCACTTATAAATTTTTTTTTCTTTTCTATTCAAAATTGTTGTTTTATTTTATTCAACATCATCCATGAATTCTCTTGAAGAAACACAAAAAGTTTTATCGAAATCGTAGAGAATAATTAAATAAAATCTAAGTGATATGTTCCCACCAATATATCAGCAAACAGATTTAGAATGTGACTGTGTCGAGCACTTATTCTATTTTGTTTTTGAATTTGTTTAAGAAATGTACAAAAAAAATTTGTATGTTGATATCTTGTTAATTTACAAATTGTTATATGTCTTGGAGAAATAAACAACAAGAATATAAAGTGGATATTTCGTTTTACTTATTAAATAATTTTTCCGATTTGGCGAAACCTGGATTGAAGAGACCCTTATATATATAATACAAAATAGTAAATAGAAATACATAACCCCTGTATGTCTTCAAACTAAAAATTAACAAAATCGTAAGAACTATCTATTAGTAAGTTTAATATACATAATAATATTCCAGTTATTGATAATAGTTTATTGTTAGTATTGATATAAATATTTTAGTTGTAAGTCAATATTTATATTTAATAATATATACCTACTAACAATTTAGAAATTAAATTAGTGTAAAATGTATTAATTAAATAGTAGGGTGGAGACTTAGACTCAAGTTAGCACCATCTTCAGAAAAAGTAACTTTGTGACTTACAATACATTACAGTCGAACTGACATTTTTTTAAAGTATTTTGGCATTTAAGACCGATTTACTTAATATAAGATTTCTTGAGATAATACATATACGTATACATATATATATATATATATATATATATATATATATATATAATTACCAGCCAATTCGTCAAATGTTAATCTCACAATATTTTATTAATTTTTTTTTGTTCGAAAAGTTCAAGTGTGAAACACGCTTTAAAACCCTCCCAAGGCATCCACCACACGTAACCAGCCCCATATAAAATCATAAACGACTCTTATATAGAAAATTGCAAGTGTGGGTGCGGCTTTATACTAAAGCGTGCATCACACTGTGCGATAAATACTGAAAAAATGAAACTTATATAAAGTTTGTCAAATTTATATTTTTTATACATCTATATTTAAGTTTTATGCACTTTTGATAAGCTAAATAAAAAAGAGTGCGCGGAATGAAGTTTTCAAATTGTTTAACAAAATGTAGAAAAATGTCCCGACAAAACAAATATATACATATATATTAAAGCCGATTGTATGGGTAAAAAAGTCGCTTAGGCACATATGATTTTCGGATTCTAGTGATCAAAATAAGATACTTTGCTGAAGAAACCATACCTCTAAAATGAATTCTGATGGCCCATTGATCCAAAAATAAGAGTTGAAATTTGAAAAATTCCATTTTGACCCATTCAAAGTGCCCCAATCGGGTCCTAATGTATGACCGACCCCCACTAACTTTGGAAGGTCGATCCACCCATGTCCTTGGTACAATCCCTGGAACCTCCACTGAGCGGGTTTTCAACATTTAACCCTTATTTTTGGGTCAATGCACGGGACATCAGAATTCATTTTAGAGGTATGGTTTCTTCAGCAAAGTATCTTATTTCGATCCCTAGAATCCGCAAATCATATGTGCCTAAGTGACCTTTAAATGTACTCGCCCTAATATATATATATATATATATATATATATATATATATATATTCCAATATTTTTATTTCCATGCCTAGTCTCCACCTCTCTTCGTATGACTAAAAATATAACCAATAAATCAGATTGCTTAGAACTTAAATTAAACCCAATACTAAAATTGATGTACTCTTAGAGATAAAATTTTTAAAATAATAATAATGATAGACTAGTTACTAAATAATTTATAAACGTATGTAATTTGTAAAATTCCTTAAATGTATCAAAAATCTAGTCGTGCGTTGGCTTGAGAAAATGGAAAGATCTGATAAACTAAAAACAGAGATATATAATTTAATTAAAAAATATAGTTGTTGCAAAAGATTTATTTACGTGAATATATCTAAGATTTTTATGAACTTTCATTATTAGACAAATATATTTGTGGATGATTTGATTTTAAAAAGTAAAGTATATTTTTTTCAAGAGAATCAAGATTTTTTGCTCGTCAGTAGAGTTCTTTTCTTATCCTTATTGAATAAATTGATGATATCTATGATGATACAAAATAAACGTCCTAGTTTATTTGAGCATTTTTGTATGAAAAATGCGCAGAAAATATAATTTAGCCCCCAAAACTCGTTTTCAAAGTTTCAAATCGCTTCAGCCAATTTTGAAGTCAAAAATATACTGTATCCCATTAAATTATAATTTATAGGTTAGAATTCCACCTGTCAAGTCTTTCCATTTTAAGAAGGGTCCATACGCCACTTAACATCTAGTTCAAAATAGGTTCTTAGTAAATATTCAACTATGTATATACTAAAAATGTTAGAAAAGTTTTAGAAAATCTAAATAGTATATGTCGTTAGTTCTTGTTTTAGTATTAACTTGAAAATTAGTATCAAATAGTTTTTTTCAACATATCCATTTCGATTTTCTGAAATTTTTCAAGTTATAAAATAAAACTTCACAATATATATATATATATTATAAAAGTTATTTAAATAAACTTGGACAAAAACTTGAAACGAATTGTTTTTAACTAATACTTAGAACTATTAGTTATACTAATATTAGTAACGTAGTTTAACTCAGTAGTTACACAAACTATATTTTTTATATAATGTGAAGTAATTGTACTATTTAGTTCTAGTAGTAAAATGTGATAAAAAAATGTGATAGTAGGATAAATTAGGGTTTTAGTAGGCTCGAAACAAGTTGTACTGGAAACGAGCCTTAAAATTTAAAAACAATATATTAATCATGTTTAGAGAGTGATATAGTTAGTTTTTAGATACTATATTATACTGAATTAAAGTAGGAGTGAATTGATACTATTTTTTGGACGAACAATGCGAGAAAAACTCGTGCACCGAGGGTTAAAAAAAACTAAAAGTTATATATATTTTATTTTTTTTAAAATATTTTTATTATTCTCGATGTATGAGTTCGACTCGCAATAGCCAAATTAAAAATTTATCAAAATATACTAACAAAAATAAATATTTAGACATTTAGATTTAGAAAACTAATTTTGTATTTTTTTAGTCAACAACAAATTAGTTATTGTTAACAAAAATTAATATTTATATAATATTATTAATGTAAAACAATTTAGACATATTAAGTCTTAGTTAGTGAAAAAAGTGTTCATACTTAAAACACTTTACTAAACTAACAAATAGTTAAAACATAGTTGTCTTTAGTATTTAAAAATATTGAACAAAATTTAGCTGTTTTAGATACAAATTGATGTGTGTTGTCATTATGAAATAAAAATAATCCTGTTAACTAAAATAGTGTAATCAATATATAAAAAATTAACCAATCTTGTTTATAAATATATAAAAAATATATTTATATAATAATACCGCATACTAAAAATAGTAATAAATAAATATTAAAGCTTATTTTCCCTCGAATTCGTCTTAATTTTAAATTTTAATACAATTTACTATTTTACACTATTTTAGAACATAAGTTTACATCAGGATTAGTTTAAAAAAATTGAAAATAGTTCAAGGTAGAAAAAATTTCAGGTTCAAAGGTTTTAGATATATATTAAGTGTGTCTACTATATTATAAATGTAGTTACATGTGTTAAATAGTGTGCAAAAATTAGTTTTGCACTATTACTTAAGTTATTGTAGTTAAAATTTATTAGATGACGTCATAAGGGTTGAAAATAATTTGCTGGTGGACCGACAGGGTTGAAAATTTGCTTATAGAATTTTATAGTTTCTCGATCACAGCCCCTGGTTTAAAAACAAAAGCAGATTTCTGAATATTGTAGAAAGTAGATGCAACCTTGCGAATCTTTTTGAAGGATTTGAAATGTTGTAGTTAATTTAACTAATATGAACTTTTTTCATTTCTAACTTTGTATACCTAGGTTTTATCCAAAATAGACCAACTTTGACCAAACAAATTCAATTCACCAAAGAATCGATACTTAAAAAATCTCAGCAGGTCCAAAATATTTAAAAATCTTCAGCTTTTAACCAATTTTTCCCCCGTTTAAAGAAAATAACTACGTCATCTAATGTCGTATCCAAAATCTTTTGTCGATTTTTTTCAGATACTTTCATATTAACTTATTCATTTTTTTCAGGTTTATCTAAATACTATCATTGTATTATTTATATTTCAGGTCATGTGATGTAGTTTAGTATAGATAATTATAAAATGTAGATAATCTTACATAGATGGATTATTTTTAGATGATTTAGACAAAAATCTACTCTAAAAGACGAATAGATGCAGAGATATATAAAATATGAAATTAGAACTAGTTAGATGATTAGTAGAACTAGATTGTCTTTAATCCAAATCCAAATGTTTATCTAATATTCGTTTTCATTTTTTTTGCAGATTTTATGTGGTCTTTGGGAGCACTACCTGATGGTGAGTAATAACTTTAATTTATTTTTTGTTCAAAGACACCACATTTATAGTTCACTTTTTACTTTTCAAATTTTCTGTTTCTTTGCTTCCGCATTATCATGTGTAACCACATACAAATCCCTCAATTTTCTGCATCACTTTTCCATCTATTTGTGTCAATTCTAGTCGGTTCATTTCATCTTCTACATTATTTTCCAAATTTGAAGCAGTATCGCCTATGCCCTGCTTAGAGTCCATATCTCTGATCATTATATTTCTTCTATCCTTTAGGTTTTCCTGCAGCAGCCTACGCCGCCTACGCAGCCGGAAGGGGCTACTCCGGTTATCCTAGCTTCGGCCTGCCCTATCCTACCGGTAAGTCGCTTTTTTTTTTTAATTTATCATACAATTGATTCAATTGAAAATAAATATTGGGAAATATTGGTGCATCGCCAATTCAGCCATAATAGACCACCATCAGGCGCCTTCGAGGGGTCTTCATCAGCCGGCAGCGGCTGCCCAGCTGAGGATCCTTCCGATAATGATACAGGACAGGATTCATGTAATGCATTTGTAAAACAATTATTGTAGAATATGAGCACCAGAAGAACCAGAATATTTTTGGGCATCTGGTTTGATCACATTAGTCGCAAAAACGCTTTCTTTTGGTATATGATTCAGTAATCGGATATAATGATGAATCTTATTATTTTGAGCTTATTTAATCTAAATATAGTCATTTAGTCCAATATTTGGGACTGACATGTCTTAGACGACTGAAGAGTAATTTCTAATTCACCAAACAGATAGCAGCTTTGATATCTGATTTAATTGTTTCCTGAATATTTTCCGAATTAATTATTAAATTTCAAAATAATTTGCTACTACTTTCATCGATCAAACCGATTGTTTTCTTAAGCCTCTTAATTATTATAATATTTAGATAATTGTTTTAAAAATATTCCAAAAATCTATATATGGTGCAAAGAACTTGCCAATAGGTCAAACCATAGAAGCAAAAACTATAAATAAAAGTTGTGACACATGATGAACCACAGACTAGGATAGTTATTGTAGAAATCTTTTAGGATAAAGTACAACTTGTAGCAGAAAAATGTAAGGTAAAATCTGACATCTATCAATTATCGAATGTAGAGGAAAGAAATGCATCACTTTTCCATAAAATTAAAGGTAATCAGTTACAATAATTACAATTCACATAACGTATCCATTCTTGCTCAAATAATTTCAAATAGTTTGTTGATGAAATAGGAGACATAAAAGAAAATGATGGATTTCTTTCTGCTGCTTTCTATTTTATATAAAATATAGTATCCCTACTATATTTTATATTTAGAGTCGTTACAGAATAGATTAAAATACTGCACTATGATCATATGGATAAAATTTAAAACGATCTTACATAATCCCTTCAGGAACTCCATACTAGTATATAAGATTACGCTCTAGGTGTTTTTGTTAGATAATTATAAGATAACAATCTGATTAGATCATTAGATCTAAGGTTGTGTGGATAAAACTGGATCATTATTTTCGTTTGGGGTTGTCTCGAATGATCCACTTTCCATCATCAGTTTCTTACTGACGTAACTAAACTATATAGTTAAGATTAAGTTATAGATGATCTAGTTCTAAAACCATAGAATAATTTCCAGTATAATCATAGGACCGATATTAGAATTAGTCATGATGGGAATCTTGCATAAGATTAGTAATTTTGAATCTACTGGCTGTAAATGACTCCTTGTGTCTTCACAATATCATGTTTTATATTATTTTGTTGATCTCATCAATATCATTATCGACTGAGCCAGGAAAATCAATACATTTATTAATCGAAAGATTTTTTAAAAAATTTGTCAACTTTCATATATCTTCTTAAAACCTGAATGAAATATCCAAATGCAAGTTGCCCTAATAAATTATTAAAAAAAAACTATAGTAACTCGATGTAGTTAGGAAATCCTGACATAAACTTAAATACAGTTTAGCAATAAAATATTAGTTCAATATAAAATTACAAATCAATACGAAAACAATCCGAAAGCATTTTATAACTAAAAAATATTTTGTAAAAATAAGAGAATTTTGTTCTTACATTAAGAGTTTCTTTTGTTAACAATAATTTATAAGGAAAAAAAAACTGTCCATCCAGTATTATTTATTTATATAAGTATTTGCATTGTAACTGTCAGTTTTGTTAAATATTCTTAATGTTATTGTTAAAAAGAATTTAATGTAAAATTATAATATATAAATATATATTAATTAATATATTAACAATAAGTATTGTTGAATTATTTGTTGTTTTGCCAAACATATATTTTATTGATTTTCATTGAAAATAAAGCGGACTGCTATTTAAGTAAGTTAATAATCAATTATTAATAGAATATATACTGAAAATATTTTTTAGAATTATATGTAGATGTAGATATATAATAAAGCTATATAATGTAGATGTTTATTAGTTTAAAAACTTATTTATATATTATTACTTATATATTATTATCAAAAAGAATAGTAAACGTGTAGAAATAAGCAAAAAAATAGCGAAACTTATTGTTTGACCATGAAAAAACAATGTTGACAAAATCAGATAACTGCCTGAATCTATGGTATTAAGTTAGTTGAATATTTTCACCGAAATTGATATTTGTTAGAAAAATATTTGGTTTTATATTTATAATACTCGTACTTTTTGTAAAATTTATTTTTAAACCTAACATATTAGTAGTTTATTTAAAATCTCTGAGCATCACTGCCACACGATGCCACACTCACACAAAATCTCAATTAATTTAATCAACATTTCACACATATCGTAGTTTTAGCTAAGAAAATATTTATAAACAAAAAATATCAATATTTATTTTATAAATTTACTCTTAGAATTTATTTGAAGTAGCAACAATAGTTCATTTTTTCTAGATTTATAAAGAAAATAGTTCAAAATTTTTTCAATGTCAAAAAAATAAAAATAAACAAAAATATATGTTTTGCAAAATAGCATTTAGGCGTTATAAAAATATTATATATAAAATAGTTTATAGTTTAAGTCTAGGCTTAAGTTTTTAATCAATTAATTAGCATTAGTTTCATATTTATTGTATATGTTTACAAAAACTATTTTACACTTAAAAAAATATCTATTTATTAAAAGCATGTATTTTTAATATTGTTAGTGGATTCGAAGCGTACGACCGATTTAACCCAAACAAAACAGGAAAATCCATTTTTTGGATTCCCTTGGCCAAAAGTTTGGGCTAAAATGGTCCTAAGCTCCGATTTAGTATTGTGAATACATACAAAAACTAATTTAGAAAATAATATTTTTAATATAAGTTATTAGAATTATATAATTAATCATCTTAGATTAGATTGACTTTTAAAATTTTTGATACCGAAGAAAGTTTTTTAAGATTTTAATGAAGCTTCTGTTTTTTATTTCAGTTGATCTAACCAATGGCCAGTTGACCCCAAATAATAACACGCCGCTGTTGACCCAGGCTCTGTCAGGTAATTAACTGAATGAAATACCAATTTGTACCTAAATCCTCTATGTATTATCTTGGCACTTTGACCACTACACAATAGGATCTAGAAAAAATCGCTATTTTGCCAATTAATTTTTCTGATCTATAGTATAAAACCCTAATCTGATGTCCTTGTAGTGCTTACAAAATATTTTTTAGTTAAAAAAACGCTTTCGGATTGTTTTCGTATTGATTTGTAATTTTATATTGAACTAATATTTTATTGCTAAACTGTATTTAAGTTTATGTCAGGATTTCCTAACTACATCGAGTTACTATAGTTTTTTTTTAATAATTTATTAGGGCAACTTGCATTTGGATATTTCATTCAGGTTTTAAGAAGATATATGAAAGTTGACAAATTTTTTAAAAAATCTTTCGATTAATAAATGTATTGATTTTCCTGGCTCAGTCGATAATGATATTGATGAGATCAACAAAATAATATAAAACATGATATTGTGAAGACACAAGGAGTCATTTACAGCCAGTAGATTCAAAATTACTAATCTTATGCAAGATTCCCATCATGACTAACTCTAATATCGGTCCTATGATTATACTGGTAATTGTTCTATGGTTTTAGAACTGGATCATCTATAACCTAATCTTAACTATATAGTTTAGATACGTCAGTATGAAACTGATGATGGAAAGTGGATTATTTGAGACAACACCAGACGAAAAAGAATGATCCAGTTTTATCCACAGAACCTTAAATCTAATGATCTAATCAGATTGTAATCTTATAATTATCTAACAAAAACACCTATAGCATAATCTTATATACTAGTATGAAGTTTCTGAAGGGCTTATGTGAGTTAGTTTTAAATTTTATCCATATGATCACAGTGTAGTATTTTAATCTATTCTGTAACGAGTGTAAATATAAAATATAGTAAGGATATTATATTGATGACAACTCACAAAGGAAAACCTTTTGACATCCCAAGACAGTGGAGTCTCTTCTGTAATATATCTTAATCCAATTCATCTTCCCCATCACACACTAAATTCCAAAAACTGATCTCTATCGAACATCAGAAGTGCAAAAGCAAATATTTGACCATGACCAAGGGTTTAAAATGATCAATTTTTTCTGATCAATGTATAAAGCCATGATCTGTCCTGGCTATTTGTTTACTGATGACATTTCACTAAAGGAAAACTTT
>NW_020539725.1:58636608-58655088 GCF_003426905.1 Ctenocephalides felis | reverse complement strand
ACCGAAAAAATACACGAAACAAAATACATTTAATCTGGTTTTTCAATAGCCTGAAATAACAATACTTTAGAGTGCAAAATATATCAGTGACGTCAATAGTATTTAAGCAGTAAAAAATATATAGTATTAAATTTTTACTTTTACACAATTATATAATTGTGTTTAATGTAATAATATGCTAATTGAAATACCCGATATAATATTAATTCTCGAATGGAAATAGCAGAAGAAAAAATTAGAAATCAGAAGTATTATTATTTCGTGAAAATATTTTATGATAAATGTTTTGCTTTCATTACAAAGTTTACTACATTATTTTAATATAAAATTAATCCAAAAAATCTATTATTTTCTCATCAAAAGAAAATAATTAAATTGAATTTGATTCTTAAGTTTTGCGTTTCTACTTTGGTCAACACTGTTAAAATTACGAGTCATTGAGTCGAACATGTGGTGTACCGAAAAGTTTTACAACTCGTCATTTACTTGTGATTTTTTTAGAAAAATTATTTTATTGATATTTTTTAATTTTATTTTATTCATAAATTTTCATTTCAAAAAATTAAATGGGATTTCACAATTCTTTGATGCATAAACAACGCATTATAGAACACATTTGTGTCGAGTATTTCGGTTTCAAAGTAGTCGGAGTCGTGGAGTTGTTAAGCGGATATAACTCCTGCCTGAAGTGGAGTCAAATCCGAGTCGATCCGGCTTCGGATATGATAAGCCCATCTCTATATATATATATATATATATATATATATATATATATATATATACGAGGTCTGTTCAAAAAGTACCCGGAATTTTCGTTTTTTCAAAAAAATATTTATTCGTCTACATTAATGTGGTCCCCTTCAAAGTAGTCCCCCCCAGATATAATACACTTATGCCAGCGTTTTTTCCAATTTTCGAAGCACACCTTGATATTCACTTTTTGATATGTCCTTGAGCACTCTCAGCGATTTTCTTCAATCGAGGAAAACCGCCGTCCTTTCATGGGTCTCTTCAACTTTGGGAATAGGAAAAAGTCACACGGAGCCATATCTGGTGAATTTTTGCACTTTGCAACACTTTATTTCATTTTTTACGCAAAATTTAATACAAATTCTTTGACTTTTCAATTCTTCCATTGTAAAAATCGCCGAGCTCAGAAAAACACGTCGAACCTTAGCGACTACCACAGACAAAGTAAACAGTGAATATAGCTGAAAATTTCATCATACTTTAGGGGCATGTATACCAACACAATAAAAAAAAAATTTTGACAATCAGACACTCCAGACCCGCGAAATTTAATTATTAGTAATTCCGGGTACTTTTTGAACACACCTCGTATATATATAATTATATAGTTACTAGACATCCCAATTATTTCATATATAAGTCACTCGATATTTCAGCTATTCAGAAGTTGAGTTACAAGACAACTCAGCTGTTTCATATATGAGTTACACAACAACTCAGTTGTTTGATACATGAGTTACTCAATATTTCAATTATTTAAAAGATAAAGATATTTAAGAGTTATTTTTGATAGATGAGTGACACAATATCACACTTGATTTTTTAGTCACTTAAGACGATTAAAATCTCAGTTATTTAAAAGACGTGTTACTAGACATGTCAGTTATTTGATATAAGAGTTACTAGAAATCTCAGTTGTTTGATTGATGAGTTACTCGACATCCCATTTATTTGATATATAAGTCACTTGATATTTCAGCTATTCAGAAGTTGACTTACTCGACAACTGTGTTGTTTGATACATGAGTTACTCAATATTTCAATTATTCAAAAGATAAAGATATTTAAGAGTTATTTTTGATAGATGAGTGACACAATATCACACTTGATTTTTTAGTCACTTAAGTGGATTAAAATCTCAGTTACTCGATATCATAAAATTTCAGTTGCTAAATATCACAGTTATTCAAGATCTCAGTAGCTCGAGATCTCAGATATTTCAAATCTCATCTGCTCGATAACTCAGCTATTTCAAATATTTTAAAAGTCTCAGTTAGTAAAATTCCTTGATACTTGAGTTACTTGATATCTCAGTTATAATACACCCCAGTTGCTCAACATGTCAGTTATTAAAAATCTTATTTGCTCGATATCTCATATATTAAAAACCTAATTTGCTCGATATCTCAGTTAATAAAAATCTCATTTGCTCGATATCTCATTTACTCGAAATCTCAATTGCTAATAATCTTAACTATATATAATATAAATATAAATAAATATATATAAATATATAAATAAATATAAATCTCAATTACTCGATATCACAGTTATTAAGAATTTTACTTGCTCGATTTCTAATTTTTTTAAAGTCCCAGTTACTCGATGTTTCATATATTAAAAATATCAGTTACTCGATAACTCAACCATTCCAAATCTTAGTTACTCGATAGCAAAGTTAATGAAAATTACAGTCGCTCCAACTTCAATAAACTTTTATAACTTTCATCAGGACTATAATATGTTAGGATACTCTTTTAGATCATGAACTCTGTGTTGGTATGTAAAATTTCATTTTTCAAGAAAAACATTTAATTGATATATTGTCCCACAAATCTACTTTTTTTAATTTCGGTGTCAAACAATTCAGAAAAACGTCAACAAAGTCGGATTTTTTTGGAAATTACCATATTACCAACCGACCCTCAATCTCTCCATTTACCATTAACCAAAATATTAACAAAATAAAAACAGTTTTTTTATCTGCCCTCGAATTTCTCAGTTTAACGTGGAACACTGGAACGTCTGTCAGATTTTCGACAGCTGTTGAAGATTGTGAATTTTGAAAAGCAGCAGCTAAAATTCTTTGCAAAATTCACTCGAAATTGCGATCTCGAATTAATAAACATAAACAATTTGGCAATAATAAAAAAAAAACATGTACATCTACTCAACTTCAACTCTACTAGAGTAGCAAGAACACGAAATAAAGCAAAAAACTTCAAGGTGCGTTGATATCAATTAAAATACGAGTTATGCTTTAAGCCTTATGATGAGAAAATGAAACCCATAATCCAGCCTTTTGTATTCATAGGCTTAAAGTATATAATTTGTTGTCTGTAGATTTTTTTCGTACATTAGTCGATGTTGTATTCAATTTGTTTTCTAAATTTATCATTTTTTTTTTGCTTTTTTCTGATTTGAATTTGCACAATTTTTGTAAAAGCACCTTTTGTTTTTGTAGCTTTATTTAGTTATGTAGATAGTATTTTGATACAAAAAATGTTTCATCATAAATAACCAAGATGTTTTAAATATTTAAATAATTTAATAAATACTAACTGTACCGATCACGCGTTGCTGTATTAGATGCATCATCGAGTAAAATATCCGACTCAGCATCGCAATGTATATTTAAAATCAAATATTAACGATGTGATTGCATTTTTAATGATCTGTCTTGAATTTAAAAGATCTGCCTGTATAAATTCATTTAACATTCCATACATAATTAATTCGACGTTTCGATAGCATGAAATGTTTCCTTCTTTAGAAGCTGTGGATAATTGAAATATTATCAATTTAAGAGCATTTGTTTTATAATTTTTCTGAAGAAGAAGACATCCCATATGCTCGAAACGTCCAACTAATCACGTTAATTATATATTTTTCGTACAGTTATAATATAAAAGTTTGTTAGAAAAATCGGAGAATTTTAAGTTCAGAATTTTACAATCCAACAAAATCTCAATCCAATTTTAACTATTATTTTACCGTTTCAGAGATCGCCAATAACCAACGGATACCACTGCTGAAATGTACCGGTAAGAAAAAAAACAAACTAACCAAAACGGTAATAATAATTTCCAAAAAAAAACAAAAATTATTATTACATCCAGAGAAACCCAGTCAATATTAGAATCAATTCCCAGTTAATTTTTTTAATCGATTTTAAAATTAAGAAAGCAAAAAATATGATAAGAAAAAATGAGCAGGTTAAGAAATCTAAATGCATTTTTAAGGGAACTCAAAGAAGTGATTGGAGATTGTTGGAGGCAGAAATACATATATACATATACATCCGGAGTTTTACCGGATTTTCTCATGATAAAAACATTTTATTTTTCAAAATTTCGTACAAATTTTACAAAACGGTCGAGAGTCCGACGCCTCACTCATATTAAAAAAAATTATTTTTTAAAATTTCAAACAAAAAAAAATGGATTCGTATCAATTATACTAATTTATTTTTATTTGTCATTATTTTATTGTCGTACGTTTCGGCACTTGATGTGTGCCATCAATCGCCAAAGTAAAGTTTTTAATAAGCGAATAAAATGAATTATACAGACGAATCAAGCTCCTTTGGATTTTTAGGCAAGTCAATTTTATTATACGTTTCGGAACCATTATTAAATCCATCATCGGCCATCTCCGGCGTCTCCGATCACCGAAAAAATCATCAATTATCGAAAATCTGATTTTTTTTTAAAAAAGAAAGCATAAAATATTAGAAAGGCAAAAAATCTTTCTACACACAGTAGTCATAAGCCAAATGGAAAACTCTAGCATAAGCAATTCTACATATAGATATAAATTAAATAATAAATAAATAAGAAAGAAAAGATTAGTTTTAAAGGAAAATAATGATACACCAATTTAATAATCAATTATATTATAAATATAAATATATATATGAAAAAATAAAATAAAATTATAGAGCGTAAGTGAAATATAAATATAAATAAATAAATATATATAATATATATTATTATAAAATAAATTGCAATATTATATAGACATAGGTAATTATTATAAACAAATGTGTAAGTCTAAAAATATAAATATAATATGTAAATATATATATGTAAATAAATATATATATATATATATATATATATATATAATTTCTGGACAAGCTTTGCTGTGGCTACGAACAAAGATATTATATATTTGAAAAATGGTTTTAACAGCTCATTTGTCGAAATAAAAAATTAAGTTAAGAAAAAATAAATTTCTTTATTATCGACAAAACCAATGTGGTTGTATTATAAATTACATTGGTTTTGTCACTGTTACGAGGTAGTATAATTTTTTGCTCTATTGTGCATTTGAATAATATAATTCTCCTTTTTGTAATAATTATGGTTTTGTGTTAAATTCTCAAAAAAAATTTAATTAAATGTATAAGTTTCATGCTTTTGACCTGGCGATTACTGAATAATGACACACATCAGGTATCGATCATATAATAAAGACTATTTTTTCTATTTCGACGAATGGGCTATTAAAACATTTTTTCAAATATGTTTCAACGTCGAAAAAACTTTCAAGATATATATATATATATATATATATATATATATATATATATATATATACGTGTATATCTATAAGAGACGAAATGGTTAAGCAAAATTAAATTTAATTAAGAGATAAACAATAAGCTATATATTATATTGATACTGATAATGATAATATAAAATAAATTTACAGTAATATATATATGTATATATATATATATATATATATATATATATATATATAAATCCAAAGTTGCAATATAGAAATTATAATTATTTTCCATCAACGTATTGATTGTTTTTATTCTTTGCATTTTGTTATCGTCGATTCGAATCACTAAACAAAATTGTTTGTTGTAGGAATTAAACATGATATAGTACGAGACTAAATTTTATATGATTTAGTACGAGACTAAATTATGTATGATTTGTGTTTGATACGACTAAAATCCATTTGAATCACCACCATCGATTCGATACAATATTTTTATAAAATAGTTTACAAAGTGGCAAATAAGAAGTTATGTACATGTTGATTTTAATCTAAAATTAAATTAAAAGTAGATTAATGTTTGATAACTAACTTTTGAGATCCGAATGTGGATATTTGTTTAATTTAATAGGGAATAAAAAAGCGATTTGAATCAACTATTTAAATAATACACCAAACTACATTGCTAAATTTGAATTGATTCATTTATACATTTGAATAAAGTTAATATATTAAGAAATTCGAATAAAATCATTAGCCCTCGAATACGAACTACTTGAGTCAAAATAACTTATTAGATATCTATATCCGAAAGTCATTCATGAGATGATCAATTTTTACAATTATAACACGTCAACAATCAATCAATTAGGAAAATAATAATAATTTCTATTATATATATATATATATATATATATATATATATATATATATTACGTCTTAGTTTATATGACTTTTGAAGAATTTTCAAAAATTCCCTACACTTTTTGACTATTGCACAACATCTTTATATACAATCTATATAAATTAAACGATCGATATAAATTAATCGATATTTCCAAATGTATAAAAATATCGATCAATCGATTCGATTATCGATTTCCCCAAAATATTAACAGCTCTGGGTCCAAAGATATTTAAAAAAATTATTATTAAAAGATATTAATTATCATTAAACGAAGCGTAAATTAATAAAAAATCTAAGAAATGAAATTATTAGATGGAGATAAATTGTTGATTAATATTTAGACTTGTTTTTTTGGGAAAAAAGATTCTAATTTTTTTGGATATATAGTCAAAATGGAAGGTTGGAGAGGAACTGGTGAAGTTGTCAGAAATAAATGATGAATGTTTAATTTTTTTGGGACTTTTAACTATTAAAATCTATTTAATTCTATCTATTTTCTGCTTTAAATATTTTCTGACGACTCTAATATTTCCTTTCCGCCAACCATCACAAATCCCTGGCTATGGCGTCCAGGAGAGCGTACGAAACGTGTTAAAGTCGGTGTCGTCGCAATTTTTTGGAATTGGGCGTACCTCAAGGTAGATGTTAGAGAACGAGAAAAATATTTTCCTATGATTATTTTTAAGACTGCGCAAGATTTTTAATTAGACGTGAGAAGTCGTTAGATGAAATATTAATAATTGCAATTTTGCATTTTTTTCCTTGTGTAAAAGTCGTATGTTGGTCGAAGTAGATGTTGTTGACGCCATCCACTTGGAACAATCAACATCCAAACTTTTTATACAACTTACGAGTTTTCCTTACTTTTCTTGAATTTATTTTACCAGGACACGCTGGCAGTGTCCTAAGGATCAGTAGATGATTAAAAAGAAACGTTTAGGACGATCTTGTTTTTAGATAAATAAGATGACGAAAGATTTAGATTTTTCTAACGCTTAGATAATTCTAAAACAGACTAAAAATCAGAATCTCGTAGAAACAGATCAATGAGAATTCAAAGCAATAAACAAAATAAAAAACTACTTAAATCCAAAATTTGAACACATTTTGTTTTTTATTTTAAATCTTTTCCAACTAACTTTTGTACATATAGATTTAAATACGAAAGATAATATTAATGGATAAGATAAATTTAAAAAATATGGAAAATTATTAAGTTTAGAATTGATATTTAATAAATTGAAACTAGTTAAATTATATATAAATATAGAAATGAATCCGAACATACATACATACATCAACACACACAAATATAAAAAATCGTCGTCGATGAAAACATACCAATAAATTTATAATAATGTAATTTTAATTTTAAGAAGTTTAGATAGTAAATTTAATATTTAAGATATAAAAGTGAATGATAAGTTTATAAATAAATTAATTTTAAAATGTTACCGACATTTGAACACATAAAGACAAAAAAGTTTAAGCATTTATATTTTTGGTTTATCTATTTTATATTGTTCTAAAATATTAATGAATTCTTTTTTTTTTTAATTAATTTTCGATTTTTTTTTACAAAATATTTAGTGTAATTCATTATTTAAAAAGAAATCGTTTATTTTCAATATATTAACATAATTTTATTTACAAAATAAAATCATCTTTACATTTACCACTAAATTTCCTTAATTTATTTTCGATTTACAATTTTACTAATATTTTAAAACAATAAAACGTATATATATATTTACAACAAAACATTTATACAAAAACACAAATATTACAAAAAAACTAGGTGATTCTGACAAAACTAATAATAACTAAATAACTGAACAATTATCATAAATACCTAATTTCACATTTATCAATATTCTTCATTATTCGACCCCCAGCACTCAGACTAATCCGTATTACCTAGTTTTTTAATCACAGAGCATTATGTTAAAAAAAAACTATTAAATATTAAATTAAATAAAATAATAACTAATAAAATATTTACGAAGAACAAAATGCTTAAATCATAAATTAATTATAACGATATGGATAATTATTAATATTAATACTAATTAGGGTAAAAACAATTTAGGGGTAAGTTCATTAAATAAGTCAATATACGCGAAGGAAAGATATATATACGTGATATATATATATATATATATGAATTGGCAAATATAAATATTAAACATCATTTGTTAATAAGAAATTTATTTATAATGCATATTTAAAGATGTGCTATGCAATATTGTAGGTGTTGATGTGCAATTATTTTATTTAATGATTTGTAACAATTTCAAATAGTTTAAAATGATTTGTAAACAATTAAAATAATTTAAAACAATTTGAATTGATTTAAAACTGTTTGAATCATCGTTTTGAACGATTCGAAATGGTTCAGATTGGTTTGATTTGATTTTAAGAGATTTGAATCGGTTCAGAACTATTTTAAGTAGTTTGAAACGTTTTGAAATTGTTTTGAAGAAACTAAAATTGATTTGAATGAATTAAAATAGAATTGAAGGGTTTGAAATTATTTAAAACGTTTTTGAGAACTTGAAAGTAATTTTGTGGTATTAAATTTAGATCGATTCGAATTACATTTAAAACGATTCGAGCTAATTTTTTTATAGATTTGATTGACATGGATTTTTAACGACATAAAATTATTCTAAATGCTAAAACGATTCAAATGTTGATATATGTCGTATCTGAACCTTTGATAAACGTTTCATGGAACTCTGAAGCAACAAGTGATGTTTATGATTATTTTTGCCAGTGCCATATATTTGCATATATATATATATATATATATATATATATATATATATCTTGAAGAAGTCAATATATTTATATATAAGTAGCTAGGACATTGAGAAATACGAAAGAAAGAAGCAATATTGAACGGATGGAACAGAAACGTCGTTTCGACCCTCTTTGGATCCATCACCGTCACGCAAAGCGCTTCTCTAACCACCACGCCACCGTGCTAACAACATCTTACAACTAGATAAAAAAAAACTTAAAAATAAATTAAATATATAAATTAATAAATAAAAAGAATGAGTAAAAGTTGATCTTGGATGAAGAAACACACGACAATATTTCATATATATCATGTTTTATAAAACTGAACTAGTTTTTCTATCGCATTGATTGTTATTTTTAATTAATTAGTTAATTAATTAGTTGGTTATTGATTAATTCGTTGTTATTGTATTAATTAATTACTTAAAATTGAGAAATTGTATATGTTGTAGTTGTTAAGGATTTATTGTAATTTCTATCAAACAAAAATACACACACAAAAAGACAATACATACATCGACACGAACAATCCGGATTAACGAATGTTTTTAATCCGGATATAAGGACCACAAATGCGTACATAGAAAAATATGGTAAAAAATGTATTATAATCCGGATATAATAGTGATAGTAGTGTTTGAGTCCGGATGAAAAAGGATTATATATACATAATTTATAGTTAAAGCGTATTAAAATCCGGATATAATGACCTCGTACAATTTGTGTTAGATTCGAACTACATTTAAAACTATTCGAGTTAGATGTAGATCAATTCTAACTAACTTTAAATCGATTCGTATAAGATTGATTTTAGTAGAAGACATTGATTTGAAGCAATCTGGAATGGTTGTAAGAAATTGCTAATAGAGATTATAAATTGTGCCATATGACGTTACTAGCGCCAGAAAAAATTATTATTTTTTTTATGTACGCACGTGTGTGTCCACTTTTTCAACGTTTATTTAATTAATACGTAAACCAAAAAATAAAAGCCATATTAATTAATTGTTGGTAAAAAATAAAAAATCGTTCCTTTAAAACTTGTTAATTCTATTTTCTTTTAGTTTAGCGCAAATCTTAGTAATTTATTATTAGGAGAATAAAATTGTAGAATCAGAGTTCTATGTGGGCGGCCTTATGATAATTTTGATAAATAATCGTTTACGATGAAGACAATTATTGTACTTAAACAAGACAAAGAAATTCTCTCCACCAACCTCCTTACTATCCCTTTAAAGCCCTTTTCACACTTCAACGTCCACAAAGTTTTCCCCATATGGCGCCACATAGAAATCATTGTTTTTTTATAATCGTGTTCGAAAAAATCTTATCTTATTGTTAGTCTATTAATTAAGAGTTAAGTTTTTGTTAACTTGTCAACTTGTTTTCGGTTGTTAATATTTAAATAAACAAATGAATGTAAAAGTGACTGACTTGTCGATTCAAATTGTTATTACAAACAAATCAGTCATTTAACTTCGAACCCAGTCAATTGTTAAAATACATATTATAAACACATACACGTAAGTACTAATTAATTACAAATTTGTTTAATAAATTTATTTATTATTGTCATCGAACATAACGTAAGCAATAAACTGTTGCAATTTTTTTTATCGAATTTCAATCCCCGAATTTCGATAAACAACTCTAGAGTGGTTCACACCCACTACACGCAAAAAATATTTAAACTATAAGGTATTATTATTAATTATTGATAATTAATAAATAAATAAATAAATAAAAAGGTAGCTAGTTAATGATAATGATAATATTTAAATAATAAGAACAAAAACAGATTATTATTATTATTAATAAATGATAAATATTATATACCGATGAAAATTGAAAATAAAAATGCACATTGAATAAAATCAGCTCGAAAGGATTGGGGATTTGTTTTATTTGTAGATTGGAAATTATATTTCAGGTATTTTCATGATATCAAATATACTGTCTAGTTGTCTAGTTAAAATTCTCAAAATAAAATATTACTGGCCCGCGAGGAACAATTTTATTCATAAAATATTTGTTGAAATCGATTTGAATCGACCTGGCAAAAATTTAAAATGATTCCAAAGAATTTGAATCGATTCAAACTGATGAACTGAAATGTATTCTAAGAATTTGACAGGATTCGAAACAATCTGACATGGATTTGAAAATGTTGAAGAACGATTCATAATGGACTTGAAATGTAACCAAATGATTGGAATCGATTCTAAGGTTTTGAAATATCAGGTCGAATCGATCTGACTCGATTTTGAAATATTTTCAAATGATTTAGATACTTTCGAAATGATGTGGTGGGATTATAAAATGTTTGCAAAGGGTCGTATGAACTTGTTATGGATGTTAAATGTTAAATCGATTTGAAACTATCTGTATTGGTTTTCAAATGTATCCAAATGCTTTGAATCGATTCGAATGGATCTGGCTCGATTTCGAAATATTGGAATTTAAATCAATATAATATGTATAAAAAGTATTAAAACATTATTATATATATATACCTTTGTGAATAGTTCAGAAACGAATAAGGTTCAAAAACATGCTTAAAAATGTATGAAGTGCACCTACCTTAACGCTTGATACCGCCACTAGATTCGTTCATACTTTTGCACATGTCTATCTGAAACAAACAGAAAATTGAAATTAATAAATATATATTAAATATTTAAATTATTTCTAATAATTTAGCTAGTAAGCCTCGACAAAAGTTTAAAATAATATTTATTTTTATATGATAATATTTATCAACCGATTTGAATAGTTCAAAAAACATTCGATTCCTATTGATAGGGAGATGTCCTGATTAGTTTTAGGTCCAGCATATTAGATCAAGGCAGGTCCAGCTCTCACGGAGATACGTAGCAAAGAGTGCAGAAAATACACATGAAGTTTTTGAGAGAAAGGAGCATCCGATTTGAATGATCCAAAAAAACATTTAATTTGTAATGATTGGGAGAAGTGGTGATTAGTTTTTGGCAAAGGCAGGTCCAGCCATTTCAAAGATACAGATCTAAATGTGCAAAAAATAGCAGTTTTCGAAAGAACTAAGCGTCCGATTTGAATGATTCAAAGAACTTTCTGCTTGTATTGACAAAACAATTGCTTTTGAGGATAAAAAATAATCATACCTTTTTTTATTTTCCATAATATATTTTTGTAATTTTGAACTAAAAATTCAAAAAATGACCCAGGCTAAGCACAAACTATTGAAAAATGTGAAAATGCTGTCAAGCTAAGCACAGTATAAGTGAAAATGTCGCACAGAATTGTTTGCAAATGTGTTTATAGACTGTGACTATACGGGAGCACTTTTTCAATTTTGTGTAAATTAGGCAACTAAACTATTTTTTGGAATTGAATTCGAAATGAAATGACTATGATTTACATTTGATTCGTTCATATGTAACAAGATAGCAAAAATAATGAAAGTTACGGTAATTGTTTTTATTATATTTGAAAACGTTTGAAATGTCTCGAATGTTTCTTTACGGTACGGGAAGTTCGAGCAATTTGCCTTAAGGCACGATGCCATTGCAGCCCACTAGTTTTTGGCTCGTTTGGAAGACATTTTTGCAAAAGCCCCTAAAGCAGGCTCTCCCTTTAAGCCAGAGTTTATGCAATTACACTGTTCGTCGAAAATAATTAGTATGTTTGGCTGAATTGAACAATTCTAATTAAATATTTCTAATATCGAAAAGTTTAACGCCACTCACACCTAGTTTATATATATCGGCAATCCAATTCCGATAAATCTTATTACAAAAAACATTTCCTCTTTTTCAGTCGTCGCAGTCGCGCAAATTACGTGAAAAACCATCGTCACTCTCATGTTTTATTCCATATACACACAACTATGCATACACTCGCACCTATGTAATGTAATGTAAGGTAAGGTAAGGTAATTTACATTTCGGAGGGGGGGCCCCCATACCACCTGCAGAAGTAGTAGTACCTGTGCCATTGCCAGTACCACTTTAATTTACCACGAGAGGCGAAGTGGGGTACCGCCGCCGCCGCCGCTGCCGTGTACAATACATCAAAAGCAGTCGCTTCACTTCGCCCCGACATGTAATGTGTCATTTTGCACACGGGTTAATAAAAAAATTAATAATAATAAAAAAAATCATATAGTTTCAATATTCAAAATGCAATAATTTGAATTTCAGTTAGCAACGAAGTTCGGTGTTTCATTTTTTTGACAGTTGGGTTTTGTTGACAGTTGAAACGTCAAAAATGACAGTTGGTGTTTCGAATAGTGTTCTTACGGTACAAAAGTGTTTGTTTTTGTTTTTGAATTAAAACAAAGTGTTTTATTAGTTTTAAGAGGATTATTAGAGCTCAATTAAAATTTGTGGCAGGTAAACTACATGTTTGTGATTTAAAATATAAAAAACATTAATTAAATTTCGTAAATTTCCGGAAACAACCATAAAAAAGTCTACTAACGAGAAGAGAGAGAGGAGTATACTGACAACTAGGGAAAATGCAATACCGGTATACCGGTATACGGAATTACCGTTAAACCGCCCGATTTTTCGGCGGTAATTTTACCGGTATTTATTCCAAAAATACCGGTATTTTCGGTATTTTTACATAAGCGCTATTTGATACATAATACCCTAAAGTTTAAATTTCTCGGAACAAATTTATCTTTAAATTCCATAATCGCATAAACAGCTATATACCTTCAAGTGATTCTATATGGTAAACAAATGTCAAATATTATCTCAACTCGTCATTAAACTGAATATTTATTGCTTTGTATTACAATTATAAAATATTATTTTTCGAAAACGTATCGAAGTTTGAAAATACTCTATAGAAGCATCACATTGTTTTAAATAACAATACTCAACAATTATACGAGTAATAATATCGTAGTAACTTATTATTTATCTCGACAAAGAATCCGATCTTAAATTAGTGTAGAAAATTTTTTTTGAAATATTGGAGATTATGCTAATTTAACACGTCGGATACAAGCAATACAGTTTATTATAATAATGTAATATGATCTTTTATGAGTTTTTGGTCTTTCTTACTCATGAGTTTGTTTTTGGTGAAAAGTACTCAATATACTCGGTAGTGATAATGAATTAATTAAATTGCATATACTTTTGTTAAATTATTATTTAAAAAAATAAACTTATTGTTTTATTTTAATGTTTAGTTGAATATAGTTGTAGTTGTATATACATTTTTTTTTATATTTGTACTAGTAACTTTCATTTTTTTATGTTTGTTTAAGATAATAAAAATATCGGTAATTTACCGGTATTCCGGTTTTAAAATGAAAAATTACCGAAATACCGGTATTGAAATTTTCCATCGGTATTGCATATTCCCTACTGACAACCAACTTGAATAAAATATTTAAACCAAAGAAAAAAAAGAGTGCTCTACTGACCAGCAAATCAAATATATACCATATTTGATTAGAGACAACAAAGAAGTCTCTACTGACGATCAAAAGACAAGAAATAAGGACTCTACTGATGACCAGCAAACTAAAATCAAAGGAAAAAGGACTCTACTGACAACCTATTGAATGTATATTTGAATAAAGTCAAAAAAGAAGACTCTACTGACGATCTATTTCAGAAAGAACTTGCAAAAAAGATTCTACTGACGAGCAACTTCTACAAGTGATCTAAAAAATTATTTAAATATTTTATTGAACGATAAAAGAACTCTACTGACTCGCAAAATAAAATAAAGTAAGACAAAAAAACTCTACTGACGGGCAAACTCCAAAGAAAACTACTAATAGACCAACGGGGAAAGAACAGACTATAAATTAGATATTTTTGTAATTTTTCTGAATTTTGTCATTTATTTTACAGACAAAAATTCAAAATTATAATTATAATTCATTTTTTTAATATATACACATCCTTATTATTAACTTCCCGTAGGGTAAGTTATTGTAATGGGCCGAAAATCGGAATTGAAAATTTTTACATTTCTCGACGTTTTGAAGGTTTCTGAACGTTTTGGCATACCTCAGAAAAAATGGATGTGTGTGTGTGTGTGTGTGTGTGTGTGTGTGTATGTATGTGTGGATACAAATTTCCAGTCACGTTTTAGGGCGCACGGATCAACCGATTTGAATGGTTCAAAAAACATTCGATTCCTATTGATTGGGAAAAGAGCTGATTAGTTTTTGGCTAAGGCAGGTCCAGCCGTTTCGGAGATACGGAGCAAAGAGTGCAAAAAATAGAAATCGAATTTTTGAGCGAACGGAGTATCCGATTTGAATGATCTAAAAAACATTCAATTAGTAATGATTGGGAGAAGTGTTTATTAGTTTTTGGCAAAGGCAGGCCCAGCCATTTCGAAGATACGGAGCTAAATATGTAAAAAATGGCAGTTTTTGAGAGAACTAAGCGTCCGATTTAAATGATTCAAAGAACTTTCTGCTTGTCTTAACAAAAAATTGATTTTGGAAAAAAAAATTTTGTTCCAATTTTTTTTTTTTTTTTTTTTTTTTTTTTTTTGTAGTATTTGTATATCGAAAATATTTCAGATTTTATTTTTAATTCTGACTATAGTTCTAATATACTTTAGAATAATTTCAACTCTGCAATTCGGTTTATATAATTCTTATAAATATTAGACAATGTTACTATATTTATAATAATCTATTTGAAAACATTCAATATTCCTCGATCATTTCGTTACGGTGCGGGAAGTTCCAGCAATTTGCCTCAAGGCACGATGCCATAATTGCCTCAAGACAGAATTCCACTTACAGCTAGTTTTATGATTAAATTAATATAGTTGTTCAGTTTAAAATTTGTTTCGGTGAAAGATAATTATTTGCTCTTAACTGATAACTAATAAGTAATGTTACTAATACGAAGATTTATTAATAGAGCAAAAAAATAAAAGGACAAAGTAGATAAGAATGACTTGATGATTAAAAAAGCAATAATTCATGGAATGTTTAATAAGTTTTTGTAGAAAATTTAAATTTTTTGTAATTTTATAGAGAGAATAAATAAATGAATTAATGAATAATTATAAAATACAACTTAGGATTTCGTAACATTTTACGATTTTTGATTGATCAATTTTGAACTATTATAAAGTAACTTTGTGAAAAATTTAAAAAAGATATCGATCGATCTAGTAGATAGATGAATGTTTCAATTAAACATCGATAAACAATAATATACAAAAATAATATCATTTTATAGTATACAATATCGATAAATTTCCTAAATATTCATCAATTAATTTTCTTTACTTTCTAAAAACATTATTATCCCACAGTTATTAAAATAACGATGACAAGTAGTGATAAACTAAAAGTGACAATTAGTGATAAGACAAATCTAAGATAAGATCCAAGTGATAATAACAGTGATAAGTTTGTGATAAATTACTATTATATATCGATTTTATCCGACGAGGAAAATTTGGCGATGACGGTAAGTAAATGGTAAAAAAAGAAAAATAGTAAATTATTATTAAAATTAGTATATGCAATAATAATTTGTAACATTGAATTAATATTCATTAATAATACTGAATTTAAATAATATTTTGCACCAAAGTCTATATGAGATGATTTTTACTTTACTAAATATTACTAAAATACTTAAACAAATCATATTTATAATTAATAAATAATAGTAAATTGTTATTAATTAAATTTTCAATAACAATTTAAAATAAAATAACCATGATGTGTTTTTACCGTCGGAAAAACTCGTCTTGCACATTTCGAAGAAATTGCAAAGTTATACATTCGTTTTAATACCGTTTTTATTTAAAAAAAAGTAATATGAAGTATATTTATAATATTACATTTTATGTCATGTAATTTGTTTAAATAAATTTAAATGCGAAAAGAAACTTATCTGTAGAATTTTTGAGCAGTATTAAAAAAACGAATTTAACATATTTTAACAAATAAAACAAGGTGCAACAATAGAATATTTTCAACTATCTTCTTATACTTTATGGTTGAATTATTTTTTATAAAATTCATCATAATTAAACTATTTTATTGTAAAAACTTATTTTTAAAAAAACAAGTAAATAAAAACAGTATCAACAAACAAAATTCCACTTCTTCCCCAATAATGTTTTAAAATTTAATTTCATTAATAGAAAACTTTTAATCAAGAAGCGATAAACTAATATAAATAAATCCCATTACCTTATTTGGAAAAATATAATTAATAAAATAAACTATGTAATTTTTAATAAAATATTACCCATTATTACAACCCTATTAAAAATCCTTGAATTTCCTTTACATTCGCCGCATGTTTTAACACTTTTAATAATACTTTGATAATTTTTTGCATGAGTTTTATAGTAAAATCAAGGGGGCACCCTGAGGGACCTCAAACAGCGTTAAATACAGTGGCGTACTCACCAGGGGGCCCTTTGTGTTCTCGAAATTAATTCTGTCGGTTAGGGTGCCCCCAGATAAAATCTTAAGAGAATTATAAAAAGAAAAAGTTGAATGTTAATAAATTTTGAAGAAGATATTGTTAGAAAAGTGACGACGTTTCGTTTATTGATACTGTTTTTTTACTTGCTTTGTTAAAGTTTTATCAAATTAAATTTTGTGCAGTTTTACCCACATAATTGAAGCACAGTCATCACAAATAATATATATATATATATATATATATATATATATAAATATTTATTTATACAGATGTAGATGTCGTTCGTGTATAGGAATGTGTACGAGAAGTAATTTCTTTGTTAAATTATGACATATAATAACACTTAATGATAATAATTGCGAAAACGTCAAAACTAAATGCAAAATATTATTATACTGTTACTCATTATTCATTCCGATATATGTATATATACATATAAATTTATTTTTATGTATATATGTTATATACACCAAATTAATAATTAAGTAATTTAGATGTAACTGTTATTACGTTTCGACTTGCAATAAGACTATTCTCTAGAACGATCATTAATTAATAAATAATGACAGATATTTATTCTGTACGTTTAGACACCAGATATGTGCCATCATTCAGTAGATAACAATAACCAACTTTTTTTTAAATATTTTAATTAAACAGTGTAACACAAAATAATATGATTTTATACTCCTTCGTATTCTTTGTATAAATTTCTAATTGGTGGCACATATTTGGTGTTGAAACGTAGTGAATAAATTTGAATAAATTTCGTTACACTATTTATTATTAGGCAAGTTTTAGATCAACTCTTTGGTCTAATACTTTGTAATAATTTTCACACGATATAGACCTCGGTCTAATTTTAAGGATACACCTCTATGTGTATATATGTATATACATGTGTGTATTTTAAAGAAAGAAAAGAAGGTTTTATTGGCGCCAGACACTCGGACCAACATCAGAAGTAATTAACTTCAAAAATATTTGAAACGACAGCCGCTCGCACAATTCTCATTCTCGTTTTAGTTCTCATTTATTTTATTTTCTCCTGACTTTATTTTTTCATCTTCTAAGAGCAAAGGG
>NW_020539725.1:58616844-58635608 GCF_003426905.1 Ctenocephalides felis | reverse complement strand
TCGGTGTCAAACAATTCAGAAAAACGTCAACAAAGTCGGATTTTTTTGGAAATTACCATATTACCAACCGACCCTCAATCCCTCATTTCCAGCATTAACCAAAATATTAACAAAATAAAAACAGTTTTTTTATCTGCCCTCGAATTTCTCAGTTTAACGTGGAACACTGGAACGTCTGTCAGATTTTCGACAGCTGTTGAAGATTGTGAATTTTGAAAAGCAGCAGCTAAAATTCTTTGCAAAATTCACTCGAAATTGCGATCTCGAATTAATAAACATAAAAATTTGGCAATAATTAAAAAAAAACATGTACATCTACTCAACTTCAACTCTACTAGAGTAGCAAGAACACGAAATAAAGCAAAAAACTTCAAGGTGCGTTGATATCAATTAAAATACGAGTTATGCTTTAAGCCTTATGATGAGAAAATGAAACCCATAATCCAGCCTTTTGTATTCATAGGCTTAAAGTATATAATTTGTTGTCTGTAGATTTTTTTCGTACATTAGTTGATGTTGTATTCAATTTGTTTTCTAAATTTATCATTTTTTTTGCTTTTTTCTGATTTGATTTTGCACAATTTTTGTAAAAGCACCTTTTGTTTTTGTAGCTTTATTTAGTTATGTAGATAGTATTTTGTTACAAAAAAAGTTTCATCATAAATAACCAAGATGTTTTAAATATTTAAATAATTTAATAAATACTAACTGTACCGATTACGCGTTGCTGTATTAGATGCATCATCGAGTAAAATATCCGACTCAGCATCGCAATGTATATTTAAAATCAAATATTAACGATGTTAATGCATTTTTAATGATGTGTCCCGATTTTAAAAGATCTGCCTGTATAAATTCATTTAACATTCCATACATAATTAATTCGACGTTTCGATAGCATGAAATGTTTCCTTCTTTAGAAGCTGTGGATAATTGAAATACACTCAATTTAGAGAATTTGTTTATAATAATTTTAAGAAGAAAAATCCCATATGCTCGAAACGTCCAACTAATCACATTAATTATATATTTTTCGTACAGTTATAATATAAAAGTTTGTTAGAAAAATCGGAGAATTTAAGTTCAGAATTTTACAATCCAACAAAATCTTAATCCAATTTTAACTATTATTTTACCGTTTCAGAGATCGCCAATAACCAACGGATACCACTGCTAAAATGTACCGGTAAGAAAAAAAAAACAAACAAACCAACCAAAACGGTAATAATAATTTCCAAAAAAAGCAAAAATTATTATTACATCCAGAGAAACCCAGTCAATATTAGAATCAATTCCCAGTTAATTTTTTTAATCGATTTTAAAATTAAGAAAGCAAAAAATATGATAAGAAAAAATGAGGATAAGGAATTTAAATGCATTTTTAAGGGAAAGTGATTAGGGATTGTTGGAGACAGAAATACATATATGAATACACCCGGAGTTTTACCGGATTTTCTCATGATAAAAACATTTTATTTTTCAAAATTTCGTACAAATTTTACAAAACGGTCGAGATTTATTAAAATTTCAGACCAAAAAAATGGATTTGTATCTATTATACTAATTTATTTTGTTTAAATTATTTGTTTCGGCACTTTATGTGTGCCATCGCCAAAGTAAAGTTTTTAATAAGCGAATAAAATGAATTATACAGACGAATCAAGTTGGATTTTTAGGCAAGTCAATTTTATTATACGTTTCGGAACCATTATTAAATCCATCATCGGCCATCTCCGGCGTCTCCGATCACCGAAAAAATCATCAATTATCCAAAATCTGATTTTTTTTTAAAAGAAAGCTAAAAATATGAGAAAGGCAAAAACTCTTTCTACACACAGTAGTCATAAGCCAAATGGAAAACTCTAGCATAAGCAATTCTACATATAGATATAAATTAAATAATAAATAAATAAATAAATAAGAAAGAAAAGATTAGTTTTAAAGGAAAATAATGATACACCAATTTAATAATCAATTATATTATAAATATAAATATATATATATATGAAAAATAAAATAAAATTATAGAACGTAAGTGAAATATAAATATAAATAAAAAATATATATAAATATATATTATTATAAAATAAATTGCAATATTATATAGACATAGGTAATTATTATAAACAAATGTGTTAAGTCTAAAAATATATATATATATATATATATATATATATATATATATATAATTTCTGGACAAGCGAGGATATTATATATTTGAAAAATGGTTTTAACAGCTCATTCGTCGAAATAAAAAATTAAGTTAAGAAAAATAAATTTCTTATTGACAAAACCATTGTGGTTATATTATAAATCACATTGGTTTTGTCACTTTTACGAGGTAGTATAATTTTTTGCTCTATTGTGCATTTGAATAATATAATTCTCCTTTTTGTAATAATTATGGTTTTGTGTTAAATTCTTTAAAAAAAAAAATTATTATTTTGACCTGGCGATTACTGAATGATGACACACATCAAGTGTCGATCTAAACATATAATAATTTTTTTTATTTCGACGAATGGGCTCTTAAAACATTTTTTCAAATATGTTTCAACGTCGAAAAAACTTTCAAGATATATATATATATATATATATATATATATATATATATATATATATATATACGTGTATATCTATAAGAGACGAAATGGTTAAGCAAAATTAAATTTAATTAAGAGATAAACAATAAGCTATATATATTGATACTGATAATGATAATATAAATAAATTTACAGTAATATATATATATATATATATATATATATATATAATCCAAAGTTGCAATATAGAAATTATTATTATTTTCCATCAACGTATTGATTGTTTTTATTCTTTGCATTTTGTTAACGTCGATTCGAATCACTAAACAAAATTGTTTGTTGTAGGAATTAAACATGATATAGTACGAGACTAAATTTTATATGATTTGTGTTTGATACGACTAAAATCAATTCGAATCACCACCATCGATTCGATACAATAATTTTATAAAATAGTTTACAAAGTGGCAAATAAGAAGTTACGTACGTGTTGATTTGAATCTAAATCAAAGTAGATTAATATTTAATAACTAAACTTTGTGATCCGAATGGGATATTTGTTTAATTTAATAAAATTGATATGATATGATGAACTGCACGAATAAAAAAGCGATTTGAATCAACTATTCAAATAATACACCAAACTACATTGTTGAATTTGAATTGATTACATTTACACATTTGAATCAAGTTAATATATTAAGAAATTCGAATAAAATCATCAGCACTCGAATGCGAACTACATGAGTCAAAATAACTTATTAGATATCTATATTCGAACTCATTCATGAAATGATCAATTTTTACTCTTTTGTACCACGGAAGTAACAATCAATTAGGAAAATAATAATAATTTCTATTATATATATATATATATATATATATATATATATATATTATATATATATATTACGTCTTAGTTTATATGACTTTTGAAGAATTTTCAAAAATTCCCTACACTTTTTGACTATTGCACAACATCTTTATATACAATCTATATAAATTAAACGATCGATATAAATTAATCGATATTTCCAAATGTATAAAAATATCGATCAATCGATTCGATTATCGATTTCCCCAAAATATTAACAGCTCTGGGTCCAAAGATATTTAAAAAAAATATTATTAAAAGATATTAATTATCATTAAACGAAGCGTAAATTAATAAAAAATCTAAGAAATGAAATTATTAGATGGAGATAAATTGTTGATTAATATTTAGACTTGTTTTTTGGAAAAAAAGATACTAATTTTTTTTGGATAATTAGTCAAAATGGAAGGTTGGAGAGGAACTAGTGAAGTTGTCAGAAATAAATGATGAATGTTTAATTTTTTTGGTACTTTTAACTATTAAACCAATGCTTTAAATATTTTCTGACTACTCTAATAATTCCTTTCCACCACAAATCCCTGGCTATGGCGTCCAGGAGAGCGTACGAAACGTGTTAGAGTCGGTGTCGTCGCAATTTTTTGGAATTGGGCGTACCTCAAGGTAGATGTTAGAGAACGAGAAAAATATTTTCCTATGATTATTTTTAAGACTGCGCAAGATTTTTAATTAGACGTGAGAAGTCGTTAGATGAAATATTAATAATTGCAATTTTGCATTTTTTTCCTTGTGTAAAAGTCGTATGTTGGTTGAAGTCGAGATGTTGTTGACGCCATCCACTTGGAACAATCAACATCCAAACTTTTTATACAACTTACGACTTTTCCTTACTTTTCCTTGAATTTAATTTACCAGGACACGCTGGCAGTGTCCTAAGGATCAGTAGATGATTAAAAAGAAACGTTTAGGACGATCTTGTTTTTAGATAAATAAGATGACGAAAGATTTAGATTTTTCTAACGCTTAGATAATTCTAAAACAGACTAAAAATCAGAATCTCGTAGAAACAGATCAATGAGAATTCAAAGCAATAAACAAAATAAAAAACTACTTAAATCCAAAATTTGAACACATTTTGTTTTTTATTTTAAATCTTTTCCAACTAACTTTTGTACATATAGATTTAAATACGAAAGATAATATTAATGGATAAGATAAATTTAAAAAATATGGAAATTATTAAGTTTAGAATTGATATTTAATAAATTGAAACTAGTTAAATTATATATAAATATAGAAATGAATCCGAACATACATACATACATCAACACACACACAAATATAAAAAATCGTCGTCGATGAAAACATACCAATAAATTTATAATAATGTAATTTTAATTTTAAGAAGTTTAGATAGTAAATTTAATATTTAAGATATAAAAGTGAATGATAAGTTTATAAATAAATTAATTTTAAAATGTTACCGACATTTAAACTCATAAAGACAAAAAAGTTTAAGCATTTATATTTTTGGTTTATTTTATTTATATTGTTCCAAAACATTAACGAATTCTTTAAAAAAAAAAATACTTTTCGATTTTTTTTACAACATATTTAGTGTAATTCATTATTTAAAAAGAAATCTTCTATTTTCATTATATTAACATAATTTTATACATTTTAATTTATTTTCGATTTACTATTTTACTAATATTTTAAAACAATAAAACGTATATATACATTTACAACAAAACATTTATACAAAAACACAAATATTACAAAAAAAAACTAGGTGATACAAAACAACTTTCTGACAAAACTAATAATAACTAAATAACTGAACAATTATCATAAATACCTAATTTCACATCTATCAATAATCTTTATTATTCGACCCCCAGCTCTCAGACTAATCCGTATTACCTAGTTTTTTAATCACAGAGCATTATGTTAAAAAAACTATTAAATATTAAATTAAATAAAATATTTACGAAGAACAAAATGCTTAAATCATAAATTAATTATAACGATATGGATAATTATTAATATTAATACTAATTAGGGTAAAAACAATTTAGGGGTAAGTTCATTAAATAAGTCAATATACGCGAAGGAAAGATATATATGTATATATGTATATATATATATATACGAATTGGCAAATATAAATATTAAACATCATTTGTTAATAAGAAATTTATTTATAATGCATATTTAAAGATGTGCTATGCAATATTGTAGGTGTTGATGTGCAATTATTTACTTTAATGATTTGTAACAATTTCAAACAGTTTAAAATGATTTATAAACAATTAAAATAATTTAAAACAATTTGAATTGATTTAAAACTGTTTTGAACGATTCGAAATGGTTCAGATTGGTTTGAATTGATTTTAAGAGATTTGAATCGGTTCAGAACGATTTTAAGTAGTTTGAAACGTTTTGAAATTGTTTTGAAGAAACTAAAATGGCTTTGAAGGCAGAGAATTGTTTTAAGATGTTACAAAATGATTCAAAATATTCTGAAATAGTGTTTAAATGATTTTGAGGGAACTAGTTGTGAAGGGTTTGAAATCGTTTTGAAGAGATAAAATGAATTTGAATTCATTTGAATTTTGAAATTATTTAAAACGTTTTTGAGAACTTGAAAGTAGTTTTGTGGTATTAAATTTAGATCGATTCGAATTACATTTAAAACGATTCGAGCTAATTTTTTATAGATTTGATTGACATGGATTTTTAACGACTTAAATTATTCTAAATGCTAAAACGATTCAAATGTTGATATATGTCGTATCTGAACCTTTGATAAACGTTTCATGGAACTCTGAAGCAACAAGTGATGTTTATGATTATTTTTGCCAGTGCCATATATTTGCATATATATATATATATATATATATATATATATATATATATATATCTTGAAGAAGTCAATATATTTATATATAAGTAGCTAGGACATTGAGAAATACGAAAGAAAGAAGCAATATTGAACGGATGGAACAGAAACGTCGTTTCGACCCTCTTTGGATCCATCACCGTCACGCAAAGCGCTTCTCTAACCACCACACCACCGTGCTAACAACATCTTACAATTAGATAAAAAAAACTTAAAAATAAATTAAATATATAAATTAATAAATAAAAAGAATGAGTAAAAGTTGATCTTGGATGAAGAAACACACGACAATATTTCATATATATCATGTTTTATAAAACTGAACTAGTTTTTCTATCGCATTGATTGTTATTATTTTTAATTAATTAGTTAATTAATTAGTTGGTTATTGATTAATTCGTTGTTATTGTATTAATTAATTACTTAAAATTGAGAAATTGTATATGTTGTAGTTGTTAAGGATTTATTGTAATTTCTATCAAACAAAAATACACACACAAAAAGACAATACATACATCGACACGAACAATCCGGATTAACGAATGTTTTTAATCCGGATATAAGGACCACAAATGCGTACATAGAAAAATATGGTAAAAAATGTATTATAATCCGGATATAATAATAATACTAGTGTTTGAGTCCGGATGAAAAAGGATTATATATACATAATTTATAGTTAAGGCGTATTAAAATCCGGAAATAACGACCTCGTACAATTTGTTTAGATTCGAACTACATTCTATTCGAGTTAGATGTAGATCGATTCGAATTAGGTTTGAAACGATTCAAATAAGTTTAGATCGATTAGAGTTAGATTTAATTCGATTTTAGAAGACATTGATTTGAAGCAATCTGGAATGGTTGTAAAAAATCTGAAAAAACATAAGAAATTGCTAATAGAGATTATAAATTGTGCCATATGACGTCACTAGCGCCATCTCTCGGTAGAAATTTATTAAATAAATTATTCTTATTTTTTTATGTACGCACGTGTGTGTCCACTTTTTCAACGTTTATTTAATTAATACGTAAACCAAAAAATGAAAGCCATATTAATTAATTGTTGGTAAAAAATAAAAAATCGTTCCTTTAAAACTTGTTAACCTATTTTCTTTTAGTTTAGCGCAAATCTTAGTAATTTATTATTAGGAGAATGAAAATTGTAGAATCAGAGTTCTATGTGGGCGGCCTTATGATAATTTTGATAAATAATCGTTTAGGATAAAGACAATTATTGTACTTAAATAAGACAAAGAAATTCACTCCACCAACCCCTATACTATCCCTTTAAAGCCCTTTTCACACTTCAACGTCCACATAGTTTTCCACAGATGGCGCCACATAGAAATCATTGTTTTTTTATAATCGTGTTCGAAAAAATCTTATCTTATTGTTAGTCTATTAATTAAGAGTTAAGTTTTTGTTAACTTGTCAACTTGTTTTCGGTTGTTAATATTTAAATAAACAAATGAATGTAAAAGTGACTGACTTGTCGATTCAAATTGTTATTACAAACAAATCAGTCATTTAACTTCGAACCCAGTCAATTGTTAAAATACATATTATAAACACATACACGTAAGTACTAATTAATTACAAATTTGTTTAATAAATTTATTTATTATTGTCATCGAACATAACGTAAGCAATAAACTGTTGCAATTTTTTTTATCGAATTTCAATTCCCGAATTTCGATAAACAACTCTAGAGTGGTTCATACACCACTACACGCAAAAAATATTTAAACTATAAGGTATTATTATTAATTAATTGATAATTAATAAATAAATAAATAAAAAGGTAGCTAGTTAATGATAATGATAATATTTAAATAATAAGAACAAAAAACAGATTATTATTATTATTAATAAATGATAAATATTATATACCGATGAAAATTGAAAATAAAAATGCACATTGAATAAAATCAGCTCGAAAGGATTGGGGATTTGTTTTATTTGTAGATTGGAAATTATATTTCAGGTGCATGATATCAAATATACTGTCTAGTTATCTAGTTAAAATTCTTAAAATAAAATATTACTGGCCTGCGAGGAACAATTTTATTCATAAAATTGTTGTTGAAATCGATTTGAATCGACCTGGCATAAATTTAAAATGATTCCAAAGGATTTGAATCGATTCAAATGTATGCTAAGAATTTGATACGATTCGAAACCATCTGACATGGATCTGAAATGTTGAAGAACAATTCAGAATGAACTTGAAATGTATCCAAATGATTGGAATCGATTCCAATGTTTTGAAATATCAGCTCGAATCAATCTGGCTCGATTTTGAAATATTTTCAAATAATTTAGATAATTTGAAATGATGTGGTGGGATTTTAAAATGTTTCCAAAGGACCGAATCAACTTGTTATGGATTTTAAATGTTAAATCGACTTAAACCGATTTATATTGGTTTTCAAATGTATCCAAAGAATTTGAATCGATCTGGCTCGATTTCGAAATGTTGGAATTTAAATCAATATATTATATATGAAAAGTATTAAAACTGTATTATATATTATATATATATATATATATATATATATACCTTTGTGAATAGTTCAGAAACGAATAAGGTTCAAAAACATGCTTAAAAATTTATGAAGTGCACCTACCTTAAACTGGATACCGCCACTAGATTCGTCCATACTTTTGCACATGTCCATCTGAAACAAACAGAAAATTGGAATTAATAAATATATATTAAATATTTAAATTATTTCTAATAATTTAGCTAGTAAGCCTCGACAAAAGTTTAAAATAACATTTATTTTTATATGATAATATTTATCAACCGATTTGAATGGTTCAAAAAACATTCGATTCCTATTGATAGGGAGATGTCCGGATTAGTTTTTGGCAAAGACAGGTCCAGCTGTTACGGAGATACATAGCAAAGAGTGCAGAAAATACACATGGAGTTTTTGAGATAACGGAGCATCTGATTTGAATGATCCAAAAAAACATTTAATTTGTAATGATTGGGTGAAGAGGTGATTAGTTTTTGGCAAAGACAGGTCCAGCCATTTCAAAGATACGGAGCTAAATGTGCAAAAAATGGCAGTTTTCGAGAGAACTAAGCGTCCGATATGAATCATTGAAAGAACTTTCTGCTCGTATTGACAAAGTAATTGCTTTTGAGAATAAAAAATAATCATATATTTTTTTATTTTCCAGAAAATATTTCAAAAAATTGAAAAAATGACCCAGGCTAAGAACAGTCTAAGCACCACTCTGGTACAAATGTTTACCCAAGTGCGTTAAGACTATTTATGTACTGGAGCACTTTTCCAATTTTGTGAAAACTATTGAAAAATGTGAAAATGCCGCCAAGCTAAGCACAGTGAAAGTGAAAATGTCGCACAGAATTATTTGCAAATGCTTTTAGACTGTGACTATACGGGAGCACTTTTTCAATTTTGTGCAAATTAGGCAACTATTTTTTTTTAAATTGAATTCGAAATGAAATGACGATTGTTAATGTTCTGGAGATAAATTGATTTATGATTTATGATTTATGATTTACATTTGATTTGCTCAGATATAACAAGATAGCAAAAATAATGAAAGTTACAGTTTCAAATTTCTCGAATATTTCCTTACGGTACGGGAAGTTCTAGCAATTTGCCTTATGGCACGATACCATACGCTACTACTTTTGGCTAGTTTTGAAGACACTTTTGCAAAAAAACGATTTTTTAAAGCCCCTAAAGCAGGCTCTCCTCTTAAGCCAGAGTTGAACAATACCAATTAAATATTGCTAATATCGAAAAGTTCAACGCCACTCACACCTAGTTTATATATATCGACAAACCAATTCCGATAGATCTTATTACAAAAAACATTTCCTCTTTTTCAGTCGTCGTCGTCGCGCAAATTACGTAAAAAACCATCGTCACTCTCATGTTTTATTCCATATGCACACAACTATGCATACACTCGCATCTATGTAATGTAATGTAAGGTAAGGTAAGGTAATTTACATTTCGGAGGGGGGGCCCCCATACCACCTGCAGAAGTAGTAGTACCTGTGCCAGTGCCAGTGCCAGTACCACTTTAATTTACCTCGAGAGGCGAAGTGGGGTACCGCCGCCGCCGCCGCCGTGTACAATACATCAAAAGCAGTC
The DNA here is from genome assembly GCF_003426905.1 of Ctenocephalides felis. Classification (NCBI taxonomy): domain Eukaryota; kingdom Metazoa; phylum Arthropoda; class Insecta; order Siphonaptera; family Pulicidae; genus Ctenocephalides; species Ctenocephalides felis. The sequence continues at coordinate 58,625,189 of NW_020539725.1, read as the reverse complement.
GCTTCACTTCGCCCCGACATGTAATGTGTCATTTTGCACACGGGAAAATAAAAAAATTAATTTTTATAAAAAAAATGATATAGTTTCAATATTCAAAATGTAATAATTTGAATTTCGGTTAGCAACGAAGTTTGGTGTTTTATTTTTTGACAGTTGGATTTTGTTGACAGTTGAAACGTCAAAAATGACAGTTGGTGTTTCGAATAGTGTTCTTAAGTGTTTGTTTTGTTTTTGATTTTAAACGAAGTGTTTTATTAGTTTTAACAGGATTATTAGAGTTTAATTAAATTTGTGACAGGTAAACTACATGTTTGTGATTTAAAACATAAAAAACATTAATTAAATTTAGTAAATTTCCGGAAACAACCATAAAAAAGTCTCTACTAACAAGAAGAGAGAAAGGAGTCTTCTGACAACTAGGGAATGCAATACCGGTATACCGGTATACGGAATTACCGTTAAACCGCCCGATTTTTCGGCGGTAATTTTACCGGTATTTATTCCAAAAATACCGGTATTTTCGGTATTTTTACATAAGCGCTATTTGATACATAATACCCTAAAGTTTAAATTTTTGGAACAAATTTATCTTTAAATTCCATAATCGCATAAACAGCTATAAAACCTTCAAGTGATTCTATATGGTAAACAAATGTCAAATATTATCTCAACTCGTCATTAAACTGAATATTTATTGCTTTGTATTACAATTATAAAATATTATTTTTCGAAAACGTATCGAAGTTTGAAAATACTCTATAGAAGCATCACATTGTTTTAAATAACAATACTCAACAATTATAGTAACTTATTATTTATCTCGACAAAGAATCCGATCTTAAATTAGTGTAGAAAATTTTTTTTGAAATATTGGAGATTATGCTAATTTAACACGTCGGATACAAGCAATACAGTTTATTATAATAATGTAATATGATCTTTTATGAGTTTTTGGTCTTTCTTACTCATAAGTTTGTTTTTGGTGAAAAGTACTCAATATACTCGGTAGTGATAATGAATTAATTAAATTGCATATACTTTTGTTAAATTATTATTTAAAAAAATAAACTTATTGTTTTATTTCAATGTTTAGTTGAATATAGTTGTAGTTGTATATACATTTTTTTTTATATTTGTACTAGTAACTTTCATTTTTTTATGTTTGTTTAAGATAATAAAAATATCGGTAATTTACCGGTATTCCGGTTTTAAAATGAAAAATTACCGAAATACCGGTATTGAAATTTTCCATCGGTATTGCATATTCCCTACTGACAACCAACTTGAATAAATATTTAAACCAAAGAAAAAAAAGAGTGCTCTACTGACCAGCAAATCAAATATATACCATATTTGATTAGAGACAACAAAGAAGTCTCTACTGACGATCAAAAGACAAGAAATAAGGACTCTACTGATGACCAGCAAACTAAAATCAAAGGAAAAAGGACTCTACTGACAACCTATTGAATGTATATTTGAATAAAGTCAAAAAAGAAGACTCTACTGACGATCTATTTCAGAAAGAACTTGCAAAAAAGATTCTACTGACGAGCAACTTCTACAAGTGATCTAAAAAATTATTTAAATATTTTATTGAACGATAAAAGAACTCTACTGACTCGCAAAATAGGCAAACTCCAAAGAAAACTACTAATAGACCAACGGGAAAGAACAGACTATAAATTAGATATTTTTGTAATTTTTCTGAATTTTGTCATTTATTTTACAGACAAAAATTCAAAATTATAATTATAATTCATTTTTTTTAATATATAACACATCTTTATTATTTTATGATTAAATTAATATAGTTGTTCAGTTTAAAATTTGTTTCGGTGAAAGATAATTATTTGTTCTTAACTGATAACTAATAAGTAATGTTACTAATACGAAGATTTATTAATAGAGCAAAAAAATAAAAGGACAAAGTAGATAAGAATGACTTGATGATTAAAAAAAGCAATAATTCATGGAATGTTTAATAAATTTTTGTAGAAAATTTAAATTTTTTGTAATTTTATAGAGAGAATAAATAAATGAATTAATGAATAATTATAAATACAACTTAGGATTTCGTAACATTTAACATTAAAATTGTTTGTGAAAAATTTAAAAAAGATATCGATCGATCTAGTAGATAGATGAATGTTTCAATTAAACATCGATAAACAATACCATACAATATTAATCATTTTATAGTATTTTTAATAACAATATCGACAAATTGCCTAAATATTCATCAATTAATTTTCTTTACTTTCTGAAAACATAATATCTTCTTCCCACAGTTATTAAAATGATGACAAGTAGTGATATACCAAAAGTGACAATTAGTGGTAAGACAAATCTGAGATAAGATCCAAGTGATAATAACAGTGATAAGTTTGTGATAAATCATTATATATCGATTTTATCCGACGAGGAAAATTTGGCGATGACGGTAAGTAAATTGGTAAAAAAAAGAAAAGTAGTAAATTATTAATAAAATTAGTATATGCAATAATAATTTGTAACATTGAATTAATATTCATTAATAATACTGAATTTAAATAATATTTTGCACCAAAGTCTATATGAGATGATTTTTACTTTACTAAATATTACTAAAATACTTAAACAAATCATATTTATAATTAATAAATAATAGTAAATGGTTATTAATTAAATTTTCAATAACAATTTAAAATAAAATAACCATGATGTGTTTTTACCGTCGGAAAAACTCGTCTTGCACATTTCGAAGAAATTGCAAAGTTATACATTTGTTTTAATACCGTTTTTATTTAAAAAAAAGTAATATGAAGTATATTTATAATATTACATTTTATGTCATGTAATTTGTTTAAATAAATTTAAATGCGAAAAGAAACTTATCTGTAGAATTTTTGGGCAGTATTAAAAAAACGAATTTAACATATTTTAACAAATAAAACAAGGTGCAACAATAGAATATTTTCAACTATCTTCTTATACTTTATGGTTGAATTATTTTTTATAAAATTTATCATAATTAAACTATTTTATTGTAAAACTTATTTTTAAAAAAAAAGTAAATAAAAACAGTATCAACAAACAAAATGCCACTTCTTCCCCAATAATGTTTTAAAATTTAATTTCATAATAGAAAACTTTTAATCAAGAAGCGATAAACTAATATAAATAAATCCCATTACCTTATTTGGAAAAATATAATTAATAAAATAAACTATGTAATTTTTAATAAAATATTACCCATTATTACAACCCTATTAAAAATCCTTGAATTTCCTTTACATTCGCCGCATGTTTTAACACTTTTAATAATACTTTGATAATTTTTTGCATGAGTTTTTATAGTAAACATCAAGGGGGCACCCCTGAGGGACCTCAAACAGCGTTAAATACAGTGGCGTACTCACCACGGGGGCCCTTTTGTGTTCTCGAAATTAATTCTGTCGGTTAAGGGTGCCCCCAGATAAAATCTTAAAAGAATTATAAAAAGAAAAGTTGAATGTTAATAAATTTTGAAGAAGATATTGTTAGAAAAGTGACGACGTTTCGTTTATTGATACTGTTTTTTTACTTGCTTTGCTAAAGTTTTTATCAAATTAAATTTTGTGCAGTTTTACCCACATAATTGAAGCACAGTCATCACAAATAATATATATATATATATATATATATATATATATATATATATATAATATTTATTTATACAGATGTAGATGTCGTTCGTGTATAGGAATGTGTACGAGAAGTAATTTCTTTGTTAAATTATGACATATAATAACACTTAATGATAATAATTGCGAAAACGTCAAAACTAAATGCAAAATATTATTATACTGTTACTCATTATTCATTCCGATATGTATATATACATATACATATAAATTTATTTTTATGTATATATGTTATATACACCAAATTAATAATTAAGTTATTTAGATGTAACTGTTATTACGTTTCGACTTGCAATAAGACTCTTCTCTAGAACTTCAATTGATTAATTAATAAATAATGATATATTTATTCTGTACGTTTATATATCAGATATGTGCCATCGTTCAGTAGATAATAATAACAAACTTCTTTTTAAATATTTTAATTAAACAGTTTAACGCAAAATTAAGAAATTGAAATATCGATAGTTTTAATAAAATATATTAAAGGAAAACCAATAATGATTTTATACTCCTTCGTAATCTTTGTATGAATTTCTAATTGATGGCACATATTTAGTGTTGAAACGTAGTGAATAAATTTGAATAAATTTCGTTATACTATTTATTATTAGGCAAATTTTAAATCAACTCTTTGGTCTAATACTTTGTAATAATTTTCACACGATATAGACCTCGGCCTAATTTTAAGGATACACCTCTATGTGTATATATGTATATACATGTGTGTATTTTAAAGAAAGAAAAGAAGGTTTTATTGGCGCCAGACACTCGGACCAACATCAGAAGTAATTAACTTCAAAAATATTTGAAACGACAGCCGCTCGCACAATTCTCATTCTCGTTTTTAGTTCTCATTTTATTTTATTTTCTCCTGACTTTATTTTTTCATCTTCTAAGAGCAAAGGGCTTCTGCCTTTCTTGATTTACTTAACTAAATACACGAATATATAAAAGAAAATTCAGTGCAAGAGATTTTCCTTTTCGATTGTAGCACGTAAATTCACCCCTAGGTTTAATCCTCGATAAGATTTTTATAAATTTATAAAATAAAAAGATAATTTTGATTAATTTAAAAAAAAATGAATGACCCAACAAACTTTCTGCTTGTGTTGCAGATGAATGCTTTTTGGGGTAAAAAATTGTTTGAATATCGAAAATAATTCAGATTTTCATAATTTTAATTCGTTACGGGAAGTTTCAGCAATTTGCCTCAGTTTTTTTAGTGAAAAAGTCGGTTTTTCCTGTATAAATGGAAAATGACAAATATAGCCAAATATAAAAGATAGATGAAAGCGTTTTGATTCTTGAAATCATATCGGTTCAATAGCATTTTATATCTTATAAGTCTGCAATGGTTCCCAGAAAGGCTTTGTATATATTTAGATTTTTATAGCAGTGTATATATTAATTTAAATCAGCGTGACTTATTCTTGAAGAAATAACTTCCTCTACTCAAACTTAAAAAAGAGTTTTAAGCGCTAGAAGCCACAAATAAAAGAACAAATAACTTAGAATTATTATATCAAACTTTAAAAACAATTAAGCATAATTTCGTCGCAAGTATGAGAGTATTTTCTATTTCAGGAAATATTGTAAGTAAAAAGGACACGTATAAGTAGCAATTCGATAGATGCTCTCAGTATTTTGAAATCATATTTTATTAAACAAAAAAAAACAATTAGAATGTTTAAAATTAATTAATTAAAATTGCTTGGAACATACAATACCCGAGTTTAGTTTAATTGTTTTTGAAACTAATATTGATATTAACAAGTATGTATCAACGTGTATCTAATATTTTTTTAATGAATGTTTTTTATTTAAAAATGTAATATTTTTATTTACTCGAAAACTTTCCTTTCACTCCACAAAAATATTTTCATTCTTATATGTGAAAATAATGCATGAATAACAAATAATTATTTTCAAAGTTATTTGATCAAGATAAACTATTTTTTTTTTAGTTCTACTAATTAAAATTAAAATAATTTTGTTTACTATCCATAAAATTGAACAATAAATAAGTTCAGTTCGAGCAAAAATTTATTTTCTATATAAAAATCGAAAAGCGGCTAAAATCAGTTTTTTAGTAAAATTAAAATTCGAAAACCGGTTTTCTGAAATGTCGGTTTTTGTATAAACCCTAGTATGGGTATTGGGTAGTATACTTATTGAAGTAGCCGATTAACCATCGGCGACAGAAACAATACTTGTGTAAAAAAACATTTGTATGTATGTATACATATGTAAGAGCGGAAGTATTAAAAACTTTTATAAAGAGCATATGTGATGTGTGTAATAATACAATGTATGTATGTACGCATTACTATCGACAACTGAATTCCATATTTTCGTCTAAGGATATCGTATATCGTATTGCAAAATGTGTCAAATTACGTCCGACATATCCGGCAACGAGAGGATAATAATAATAATAATAATGACGATTATTATATATTATGAAAGGGAATTTTATTTTATTATGCACTATATTATATATAGAAATATTTCTTTAGAAAGGGGGCACCCTTTTTGTTTGTCACAGAAGGACAACGTGTCCTGTGTGCGTACCTATGGCGATGAGCACGCCCATCCGAAAATAAAAATATGTATACGTATGTATATACATAGAAAAACATACATACGCATATATATGTATGATGAGGAGGATGTATAGAATATGTGTAATTTTTTTGTTGTAGCACATTTTTATTGTTATTCAAAAATGTGTCGCGTGTGCCGAAAATGCACCTGGATTTTGGACAAATTATCACCACACACACATGCATTGACACCTACACAAATATATATATATATATATATATATATATATATATGAATTTCCAAGTAAATGCAAATGATTGAGTCCTCTCATTTAAGATAATAATTAGATAACAACAAACTAGTGGTGTATCATTTATATGAATCGTAGTAGATAATTGCATAATCGCATCTCATTAAGCAATTAAGATGCAAATCGAATTAGCTGCAATTAATCTCGGCGGAATCGCCTAACGATTTTTATTTGCCATTGGAAATGGAAATCTAAATGGAAACCTTGATCATTGTCCGATTCCCAGATGTGTCAATGTAACACGCATATATATATATATTATAATACCTTCTTTTAATTTTTACATTTTTCATTTGGAAATTTTTGTAGAAGCGTAGCTTAAATAAAACAATGGACAGTGGCTAATACGTCAAATGTCAAACGTTTTTGACAGATGATGTTCAATTGCATTTAATAGGATGTTTTACGTAAATATTATTTAATTATGATTAAATTGTAGTAAGTAGTTTTGTTTGTAGTTTTATTTATATACAAAAACGTTAATAAACGTGCCTTACTATAAACTCAAAATACCAACTTTTTTGAAATGTTAATATGAAATCTCAAACACGGTGCTCTGAAACATCTCATTTGTATAATTATATATTCATTGGTATTAATAAAACATTTTCTAGGTTATATTATTTTTTATTTATGTTATTTAAATTCAGAATCTAAATTTGGTATCGATCGAAGGAACATTTTGTCGAATAACATTTTCCCAGTTATAATTTCCCAGAATTTATCAAAAAATAGATAGTAATATATGAAAGTCCGGGATTAAAAAGATCCACCATGTGTCAAAAACCAGTAAAGTTAAGCATTGTTTAACAACAACATTTGAAAGTAGAGGGAAAAAGATGTATAACCAGCTATAACCTTGATTCTCATGACTTTGCTATCGGGAAATAAACGATAATCTTCGAAAATCCATAATAAAAGTATTTTCTTCCGTTGGTAATTTTTTAGCGTTGGTTAAAAATGTAATTGTTTTGTGAAATACGTTTAAAATTAAACTAAGACTTTAAACCTGTTCGCCACCTGGCCGTTCCAAGTTACCCCGCCTATAGGGTAAAAATGTCTAGATAACAAATTTTTGAAAGACATAAAAAAGCACATTTCTATAATGATGAAATAGCTGGCAGTTTTACTAAACGTAGTCAGATAATTGTTCGTTTGAAATGTGTTATTTGTTGTGATATATAATTGGTTTGATTTTTATAACATAATTAATATTTGCTCAAAGTCAAATTGAACCTTTGTGCAACCTACATTTTATTAAATTTACTTTAATTCATCGAATGTTACTTGAAACTTTTCAAAAACCAGGTCAAAGAAGAAATTTGAAAATTTTTTACAAGCTCTATAGTATTTTATTTACAATTATACACAAAATCCCGAATCCAAAAAGAATATGGAAAACTTGAAACGTAATCAACAAGTCGAAAGACCAAAAAAGACTTAGATTAGAGATTATACAATGTTTGCTATAGAAAGTGTATATAACTTCCAGTTTGATTGTATTGACAAAATATAGACAAACTAATTGGGTTTATTGTTTTTATAATACCTCATTGTATATAGCATTCAAACAACACATCCTTATACACTTAAATTATTAATTTTTACATTCTCTGGAAATTGTTTAGAATATACCACAACCAAACTTGAAATCTTGAAAACCAAACTTTGTATCTTTTTTCGTCAGAAAATCCGATTTGATGTTTCAAGTAATTCCGATTTATTTGACTTCAAATTTGTAAAATAGAATTGTGAAAAATTGAGTGAGTAGATCTTTTTCTTACGTTGTTTCCGAGGTGTCGAAAAGTGTGATCTGCCGATAC
>NW_020539725.1:58592946-58615446 GCF_003426905.1 Ctenocephalides felis | reverse complement strand
GCACGATTTGAAATTTTATGTACTTAATTTTTTTTTGTCAAATTTAATTTTTGCGAAGTATGTTCAAATCACAAAAAAGTATTTATGAAAGAAAAAAGTCTGAAACCATCGATAGTATTGATAGTTTGCGAACACTAGCTTAAAGATTTAAGTGAATCCCCTAAAATATATATAATTTATATATATATATATATATATATATATATATATATAAATAAATATGAATTCTTGTTCTTAAAAATTCTTGTTTTTCACTAATTTTAATAGGTTTTAGGGATTAGGAACAAATCACCCATTTTTGTATAAGATTAATGTCTTTTTTTACACGGCTTCTTCTGGAACCAATCTACCGTGTAAAAACAGACTTAGGTGTATATATATATATATATATATATATATATATATATATATATATATATAGAAATAAAACAATGTTATTCAAAGTGGATCTTGATATAAAATTAAGCAGTTACAGATACTACGATACTACTGAAGTTAAATAATACCTGTGTAATACTGGAGATATAAGTTCTGGGTCCATCCGTCCAACGTCTTGCTTTCCAGTAATCAGACTGACGATTAGACCAACAATTAAAACCGTCAAAATACCTATGGGACTTACCCAATGGTACGATAACCGGTATAAAAAGAACACATCGGATTCATCTATTTGTAGCTGAAAATAAAATAATCGTTTCTTAAATTCGAATAAATTTTTAGGTATCACAATTCTCACCTGGTCCATATTGCTGGTCAATTTCAACCACTCTGCAGTGCCGTTACCAAGCAACCCGTCACAACCATCCAAAGAAGTCCTCAGCCACTTTTCCTTGACAAGCCCTTCGGCCAATTTAGCCCTTGACCCGAAAGCAACCCAGGCACTCATCAGGGCTCCTGCCACTGACCCTGTGATGGCACCACAAGGGTTCGACCAGGGCACCAGAGCGCCCAGGGCAAAAAGACCAAAAGTGGTTCCGGCTGCTATAGAACTCAGGGTACTGGCCAACTAGGGGAATACAATGCCAAATGATTATATTTAATTATTAAATTCCCTAAGGAGAAGTTTATGTTTTCATCAAAAAATCCGATTTGCTAATTTTATGTTTTCTCAACGTTTCAAACCATTCTGAATCGAATGAGACCAAATTTACGGAAAAAGTATGTGTGTGTGTGCATCAACAGATTTTTTGCCGTAAATCGACGTTTTCTCAAAAACAGTTGGACCGATTTCAAAAATTTAAAACCCATTCGATGTATCTCGATAAGGACTATTGTTTGTCAGTTTTGTGCGACGATCGGCCAAGCCGTTTCTTAATAAATAGCAGAAAAATGAAAAATTTTTCGTCCACGTTTTAGCCCGCAATTCTGAATCGATTTTGAAAATTCAAAAACCGTTCGAAAGATATTGGTTGGGAATCGTGCTGATTAGTTTTTGGTAAAGATCGGCCGGGTCGTTTTCTTGTAATAAAATGTTTGAAAAAAATTTTTCGACGATTTTTATAATTAACTTAAGGGTAAGTTATTGTAATAGTCCAAAAATCCAAATTGAAATCTTTTACATTTCTCGACGTTTTGAAGGTTTCTGAACATTTTGGCATACTTCAGAAAAAATGGATGTGTGTGTGTGTGTGTGTGTGTATGTATGGATACAATTTTTCGTCCACGTTTTCGGGCGCACGGATCAACCGATTTGAATGGTTTAAAAAACATTAGATTCCTATTGATAAGGAGGCTGATTAGTTTTTGGCAAAGGCAGGTCCAGCCGTTACGGAGATATGGAGCAAAGAGTGCAGAAAATAGAAATCGAGTTTTTGAGAGAACGGATCATCTGATTTGTATGATTCAACAAAAATTCAGTTCGTAATGACGGGGAAAAGTGGTTATTAGTTTTTGGCTTAGGTAAGCCCAGCGGTTTCGAAGATACAGTGCTAAATGTTAAAAAAATAGCAGTTTTTGAGAGAACTAAGCGTCCGATTTAAATGATTGAAAGAACTTTCTGCTTGTTTCAACAAAATAATTGCGTTTGAAAAAAAAGTGTTTCTAATTTTTTTTTCAAAAAATATTTTTGTAGTTATGGTTTAAAAACTCAAAAAATTATCCAGGCTAAGCACAGTCTAAGCGCCACTTTGGTACAAATGTTTACCCAGGTGCGTTTAGACTTTTCCAATTTTGTGAAGAAAAAAAAAACTATTGAAAAATGTGAAAATGCCGCCAAGCTAAGCACAGTATAAGTGAAAATGTCGCACAGAATTATTTGCAAATGCGTTTAGACTACGGGAGCACTTTTTCAATTTTGTTCTATTGTAAATTAGGCAACTATTTTTTTTTGAAATTGAATTCAAAATGAAATGACGATTGTTAATGTTCTGAAGATAAATTGATTTATGATTCACATTTGATTTGTTCAGATATATATAACAAGATAGCAAAAATAATGAAAGTTACTGTATTTGTATTAATATATTTGAAAACATTTAAAATTTCTCGAATATTTCATTACGGTACGTCAAGTTCCAGCAATTTGCCTTAACGCACGATGCCATACGCCACTAGTTTATTTTTTGTTGATTAAGACGATTATTTAAACATATCGGGAAATTCATGCAACTTGCCTCAAGGCAAAACACCAATGCCAACTAATTTTAATTTGGAGTTATTAATTGATTATCTCACACTGAGTACTCCTCCAAGATGCTCCACCAGATAGACACTGGCAACCGCCGCCGCTCCCAAGAAACAGGCGCACGCCCTCAAGGCGGTCACTCCGAGCATGTCGTTGTGTTTTCTACGAGAGGCACTCAATGAATTCGTAGAAGTCGATGCCACATTGCGAGCCAGTAGGCCACAACATCCCCTCGACAGATCACGAAGCAACACTCCGGAGGTGCAATGCAAGATCACCGATAGCGAACTAAAAAAAATTAAATTTAATTAAAAAATGTAAGGTAAAATTCCAACATGTATTCAGTATTCACCTCACCTCAAAGCTGCACCAAAAACTCCAGCTACGAACAGACCAGCTGCTCCAGGAATGTTTTTGGTGACCTGCATCACGTAAACAGGCAACATCTGATCGTCAGCCTTCACCAGACCAGAACCCAAAGGGTCACAAGAACCCAATTCTGCAAATACTAGAAGACCAGTGTAGCAGCACAGGGAAATAAGGATCGCTATGCCGAAAGCAAACAGGTACACCGATCTGGAAAACAAAATAAACGATTCAATTTTTGAAGAAAAACTTCTTTAGGCGCGATGGATGTAAATCCGTACAAATGCAACGGAAATTGTTACGCCAAGCTGAAGTGAGAGTCAGTCGCTCTCGATGATATGATTTCTATACGGGACTTTATACGTGCGTACGTCACCGAAAGCGTGAAGCATATTGTCCAAATTTCCGGTGTTATATCGAAACATTTTATGGTTAAATAGTGGATAAATCGTGAGTTAATAAAAATATCAGGATTGGAATAATATTTTATCCCGTCCCTTATAAATAATTGTAGTGCAAATAATCGCAAATAATGAAACATATGAAAAATCTGCGCTGCGTAAGAAATGTAAGTTTATTGAAGTAATTTGTATTATTCGAGTTTTTCGAGGTTACTATATAATACCTTTGAGGTTATTACTAAATATAATAATAAATATAAATATGAATATAAATATAAATAAAAATAAAAATATAAATATAAATATAAATATAAATACTAGTTATTACTAAAATGGAAAATATTTTTACAAAAGACAGATACTACAGTTGCTCAAAGAATGAAATTGTATCGCCAGCGAAATAGTCAAAAAACAAGCAGTCAATAATCGTATGTTAATTTCAATTACATGAATTTCTACAAACACAATTACATGATAAGTGAAATTGTGAAAACAATATTTCTTCATTGGAAATTTAGGGAAAGTTTACATGTTTCTCTTTTATGATAGCTATGAAGACTAATTTTAATTTATTATAATAGTAATTATAAATATTGATGCAGGTTCAAAGCCTCTTACAAACTCTAAAAGATCAAGATTACATCGTCAAACAAAACAACGGTAGGAAAATAATCGGTTTCTGCCAATTTATTAGAAAATCTTGAGCCAGGTATCAATTTAGATGTTAATAATAATAATGTCTTTTTTGCTATTTGACTCCTGAAAAACGCTTCAACTATTCACATTTAAACATATTATTCTGTTATCTTTTTAGATGAAAGTATTGCTGTAACTTTTTCTGATACACCAACTACATCACTTCGATTGCAAATTAATAATTCTGTTTATAATGTGACAAGAACTGATCTTTTGCAAGAGTCAAATGAAGTATTTGAACTTCCATATAAAGACTTCCATTTGTTTAGGAATGCACGAAAATTGTTTGAAAAACAATTTACAAATGATAGCTTTGGCTATGTGTGCTTTGTGTGTGATCGACTTTGGTTTCAAAGTGACTTAAAAATATCAAATGATGCTCAAAAACAAATTCTTAATAATGGTTTTCTGAATATTGATTCAAATAATCAGGTTGGATGTCAAACTTGTCGAAAGGTATTCAATTCGGGTAAAATTCCCACTTTGTGTAAATTTAACGGGTTTGTATTTCCACCTATACCAAATTATCTACCTAAACTAGATACTGTATCTGAAAGGTTAATTTCACCTAGGTTGTGTTTCATGCAAATGGACAATTTGGAATATTTGACCAAATTATAAATGTGCCTGTTGACGTTAATAATATGGTTAATTTATTACCTCGTAATATTGATAATGATCATTGCATTAACGTTCACATAAAACAGAAAATGATTCATAGATCAAGCTATGTGCAGGGCTTGATAAATAAAACAAATATAAAAGTATGGCTTCAATTTTGTAGGCAAGACAGATCAAAGAATGAGATTATATCGCCGGCGAAAAAGTAAAATAAAATACAAGCAGTCAATGAATGTATGTTAATTTTAATTACATGAAGTTCTGCAAACACAATTATAACATGATGAGTGAAGTTACGAAAACAATATTTGTTTAGGCGTTGTTTAACATAATCCACTGTGTGAACGAATATTATAGAATTTATTAATCAACAATTACTTTAAACCGATCATGTCATATTTCAAGTATGACCTTGATTACATTATTGTTTTTAAATATTATACATATTTTTAATGTTATTATAAATATATAATTTATAATTTATCATTGCATAAATATGTATAATAATTGACGACACTAATAAATGTGTGCATCACGAGTGTTACCATATTACTAATAAACAATATTCAAAATTGTTATATGGTGTATTTATTTTTTACTTAACTTAAATTTGCAACTTTGTACAGTAGCAATTAAGTTGTTCTTCAATCGCGTGTGATCCTTACGCGCACTCTTTTTTTTATATATAGTTTTATACTTTTACTTACATTTTAGAGTGTCTTAAGGTGGGTAAAGACATATATCTCTGAACCATAGTCTGATTGACTGAATTAAAAGATGTCCAGTAGAAAAATCCTCCAATGATTACTGACCAAAACGTATGACGCTCATAAGGACTAGGATCAAAACTACAAAAATAAATAAATAAATCAGATTAATCAATATTAATCAGATTAAATTTAAATCAGATTAGCAATATTAAAACAGATTTAATTTAATAAAAGTTGCCATAATTATAAACTCACTTGAATATTTGTAACCTGTCGCCTTTATCGGCTTTGGCGAAGACTTCAGAAAATCCTCCCAGATGAATTGATCCCAAAATGCAAACGAAAAGAACCGAAACGAACATTATTAGTGTTTGCCATGTGTCTGACCACACGACCGCCTTCAAACCACCCTGGAAATGATAGTTTTTTTTAAAAAAAGTTTAGTTTTTTATCAAAATATTAATTATGTCAATAATTTCTCACCATAACTGTATAGAAAATGCAAACGACACAAACTATGGTAGCAATCACATGGACGTCGACACCGGTGACTGGAAAACAAAGAAACTCAAAATGCATTATATGACCTATAGTATAAATTTTAGGCATAACTTTTTCTCATCTAATTTGATTACCTTGATTAAAAGCTAAAGCTGGCACATATATAACAATTGGTAGAAACAAGAGCTGGAAAAAATAATAAATTTATAATAAATTGCATTCGAGTTACTTTAATATTAGGTTGTCAAATATCTCCCTTCCGCTTTTTTGCTCTTGGTTTATAATACAAAAAGGCGGAAGGGAGATATTTGACAACCTTATATGTGCATATTTAGTTACCTCGTCTATGACAAACATGACGGATGCTATCGTCCTCACAAACGGATTAAATCTCATTTCTAAATACTAAAAATTGTACATTATTTAAAAAATCACAAAGTGAAAATCACAAATATCTACTATTTCTACAAATACCTCATAGGAACTCTGAACTTGCAACTTGCAGAACATCGGAAGAAAAACATTGGCCACCACTAGACTCATCAGAGCGATTGGCACCACTATTATCCAATATTGGGTTCCGTATCGAAATATCTCCGAAGGCGTACCCAAAATCGTTACACCAGACACATAACTAGAGAGAGATAGAATTGTGAATATTTCACCAAAAATTTTGATATTTTTTTTCCTTTACCTGGCGACGAGAGAGGCAGCCACTGGCAGAGGCCTAAAATTGGAGTTTCCATTCAGAAACTCTTCTGTTCTTTTATTGCTGTTTTGCTGATTGTTTTCATCAGATTCATCCCCTGATTTCCTACATCCGTAATACAACCCTGTCAGGGCCGAAACGAACAGGGCCAGGCCAAAAACACAATAATCGATCGTGGTGAAATGGAAATCTGGCGAGGAATCATCCATTGTAATAAATATCTAAAAAGATAATAATCAATTAGGAAATAAACTGACTTTATTCAGATGATCTCGAAGTCGTTTTGAAATACATTTGAGAAGTATTCAATATTTTTATTGATTTATAAAATAGATTATAGAAATAAATCTATAACGATTGCCTAGTTAAATCTTATCTTTAGGAAAAGTACCACTGAGTTCGGCTTATGATTAATTATAATTCTCCTATTTAATTACTCATTAGCGGTATCTAAATAATAAATCAACTCTTATATCGTTTTACATGTCATAAATCACAGACAAAAGTTGTACAATAATAATAAATAATATGTTAAAAAATGTAGGTACTAATATAAATTACATACAATAGTTTAAAACAAAAATTCACAATAATATGACAAATTGTTAACTTCCCGTAGAGTAGTTATAGTAATGGGCCGAAAATCAAAAATCAAACTTTTTGCAATATCTCAACGTTTTGAAGGTTTCTGAACATTTTAAGGCATACCTCAGAAAAAATGGATGTGTGTGTGTGTTTTGTATGTCCGCATATTTTCGTCCACGTTTTCGGGCGCACGGATCAACCGATTTGAATGGTTTAAAAAACATTCGAGCAAAGAGTGCAGAAAATAGAAATTTGAGAGAAGTTTTCGAGTTTTTGAGAGAACGGATCATCCGATTTGTATGATCCAAAAAACATTCAGTTCGTAATGACGGGGAAAAGTGGCTATTAGTTTTTGGTAAAGGTAGGCATAGCGGTTTCGAAGATACAGAGCTAAATTTAAAACGTAAAGATAGATAAAAATCTTCATTTTCGATTTTTTGCGATTACTATAACTTGCCCTACGGCAAGTTAAAAAGTATAGGATAGGATACTAAAAAATTTGGAACTTGAATTGTAGACGTGGGTACAGAGCAACGTCTGTTGGGTAATCTAGTGTATATATATATATATATATATATATATATATATATATATAAATATATGTTCATACTAAAATCTCTAAATTTTTATCAATCTCGAAGGATTTCATTATTATCATCAACGAAATCATGATCGTTCTCGATCGATCGCTGATATCAGCTGAAATTGTTATCAGTTTCTAATTCGACTGACGCTCGTATGTTTTTCCTTTCTTCATACATAATAATAATAATGATTAAAATCATGATGATGATGTATAATGCTGATGTAAATCTTAATGTGGGCCCAAAGTCCACATTAGTCGGTCATTTTACGATGACTTTATCGACGATACAAATAATAGCGTAATACGGAACTTTGAAATTATATCACAAAAATACTGACACGTGATAACTTGTTTATAAACTAGTGGTGTATGGCATCGTGCCTTAAGACAAATTGCTGGAACTTCCCGTACCGTTTACCAGGACATGCAAAACACACACACATATTCATTAGTTTTCTGAGGTATGGCAGTAAAATGTTGAGAAACCTTCATGCAAAACATTTTATTTTCGATTTTCGGCCCATTACTATAACTACCCTACGGGAAGTTAATAATATTACTTAATAAGTAGCTGATTATTTCAAAATGACGATTTCGCTGGTTAGCACTGAGTCTCGAGATTTAAGAATAAAATTTTAACACTTGTAACAATTGTAGGTAAAATCTTAATTTCTATTGATGGTAGGGAAATGCACTTGCCTTAAGGCAAAATAAAATTCATGCCTAGGTTAGAATAAATATAATAATCTTACCGATTTTATCCTTCTCGTGTGCCTTATCTTTATCTTAATCTTTATCAATCAATAAAAGTTTTCCTCTCAATGGGCCAATTAACGGCACGAAATCGTAACAGTATGATAATTAATATTATTAACTATTGTTTTTAAATTGCCTGTGACATGTTATTACAACAACGATTAAACATCGATGTTTAATTAATTCAAATTTATTCTAGGAATAACACTACATTCTCTTATCGATCGACTTTGAATAATATTATTAATTGCTCCCCGTATAGCAAATTGCATTATCATTGCAAATATGCACGTGCATTATTAAATAAAAAGAAGCAGTATTAAATAATATCGAAAATAAATCAGATATTATTTACAATTCTGACTAAAGTTCTAATATACTTTAAACAAATAATTTCAACTTTCAATTTATAAATAATGCTTATAAATATAAGACAATGTTACAATATTTATAATAATCTATTTGAAAACATTTAATATTTCTCGACTTATGATTTCGTTACGGTACGGGAAGTTCCAGCAATTTGCCTTAAGGCACGATGCTATACACCCCACTAGTTTTTCACTCGGATCGAATAAATCTTTTCTACATCGCTGGGAATTAGTAATATTATTCAGGTGTTAGTTTAAGAATTTTATACAAATAATTATGGCATAATCGAACTGTAAAAACGTCATATGGGGCATAATATATACATATAAACCATTAGCAAAAAAATCTCAACTTGTGTAAATTAGAAATACCGTTAATAGATAGACTCGTATATCTTTTTTCTTGATATTTTTTTGATTTTATAATAAATCAGAAATAGTATCCACTTCTTTCGTCAATCTTGGGCTTGCAGTCATTTAGTTCTTGAATTTGTGGTCCGATAATATTTTTATAAAATTGAAAATGAGTGAATTTTGACAAAAAATATATGGGTGCTAGTTCTACTTGATAAATAGTTTTTTAATACGCATTTAAGGGGCCCAACTAGTGTAAAATTTTCAAAAAAGCGAATTTTCAATTTTTCCATATTTCGATAGGTTAAACCTTTAAAAATAACATCAAAATTTTCAATCGATATCTTAAATAGTTTTTGAATTACAGCTATTTAAAGAGTATATGTGTAGTATATAGTATAACGATCATTTTATCTTTAAACGCATTTTTATCGAAACAGCTTTTTGCAAATTTGCTGCAGCAAAAACTCAAAAACAAATGATCCGATTACTATCAAATTATTTTTACATGTTCTACATATAGTTCTCCGTAAAATGCACTATCGATTTTTTGATCGGATCAAAAATCGAATTTTGGCAGTTCAAAAACGACCAAAATTTTGGTTAAAATTAGACTTAAAAAAAAAAGCCGTCATTTTGTCAATTTTTGATTTTTTTTCTTTATCGTAGTTCATTTTACAGCCAATATTATCTAGTTTAATGGGATTTTTTTTTTAAATTTCATCCACGTGGAAGGCCGGAATCACTGCAGCAGTTAAGGGCCTTTTTCTGTCACGCCGTTGGAGATCGACGATAACTTAAAAAATATTTAATTTTTTTCTTCAAAAATTTTACTATTTATTCTTAAAACATGTATAAATATATTCCTAAAATTTTGAAATGATTAATATAGTAGTTTTTTTAATATAAATTCCCAAAAATCACCTTTTTTGAGGCGGTTACACTAGTTGTGCCCCTGAGGCGTACATGATGTTTATTTTAAGCCCATGCCCACTATTCTAAATTTTTACAACTACAATTTGACTACATATCATACATAGTGTAAAATAATAAAATAACTGTAATTATAATTAAAGGAATCAATTTACTATTTGTAAGCAAAACTCCACTTATACTATTCTACTATAAATATTTAAATTAAATTGAAATTGTCGCTTGGAAATATAACTGTCACATTTAACTACTGCCGATAGGTAGGTATAAATTTATGGATGACAGTATGTAAATATACAACTATTTATATCATATATATATATATATATATATATATATATATATATATATAAATGTATATATCGATCTATATACCTGTGGTCAGGTATGCAGATAGACGTATTGATATGAAATGTTGACATACGCGGAACAAAAACTATTTCAAATAATCTGCATTCCATTTCTATATTAGTTTAGTTCAGAATGTTTTCATCTAAAAACCGGTCCACACATAATACATATATAAATACATAAATACGGGTATAATTAATTTTGAGAGCCGCAAATTTAACTAAATTATTATTCAATTTTAATTATTAAATAAATATGGATAGAGTTATGGAATTTGTATCAAAGATTCGATTAATATACTCCTCCTAAACGATTATTCGGATTTTGATAAATCTTTCTGAAGGGAATTTTATATGATTATAAAAGTATAGTTAAAACAGCATATCATTGTTTGACATTGAATACGTTTCGACACACGAGAGTGTCATCTGCCAAAAATGTCGATTTACTTGAGATTTGAATTTAGTTTAAGCGAGCCTAGACAATATTAGTATATAATATTCATATTCATGATTATGAATAAGAAAAATTTAATATCTGCAATATTATTGCCGAAAACCAGCTGAGATGTGCCAAAAATTAAAATAATATAAGATACAATGCAATATATGTTTGGCAGATAAAATTATATAATTCAGTTTAAATAAATAACACAATATGCCCAAAAATGCATGCACATTATTTTTTTAAACTTATGCATGTTGTATTTTGCTTTACTTTTCTAAAAGAATATTTGTACTTATTGAACAATGTTTTAGAATTTTGTTTCATGTGTCAAAAATTCATTGAACAGTGCCATATGAACTAGATTTTACAAAATAATTCACCTAAGATTTTAACTAAAGTAATAATGTTTAGTCAAAATGTTCAAAAACCTTCAAAACGTGAAGAAATGTACAAGTTTTCAATTTTGATTTTTGGACGATTACAATAACTTATCCTACGGGAAGTTAAAAATAGCAGAAATATTCGAAATAAAACTTATTTTTAAATAACTTAAAAATCCTTTGAGATGGGTTTCATTATCTTCATGATAAAGATAATTATTTATTGAAAAAAAAACAAAATGAAAACGTTAAGTTTAATATAAATAGTTTTGGTTTATATATTTATATATATATATATATATATATATATATATATATATATATATATATATATGTGTATATGAATATATGTTTTTAAATAGATTCCAATTGGATTTGATTAACTTATCCATTGTGTCTGCAAATGAATTGCAGACAATCGTATATATATATATATATATATATATATATACAAGAATTTTCAAGATATATGATTAACCTCAGAAAATGAATCTATATTTTTCTTTCTTATTTCTTATATCATCCATTATATATGCTAATAGACATATGCAATTTTCAACTGTGTTTTAAAGTACTACTGCTTGATATCAAACTGGCCGAGTTATATATACCTATTATATGATAATAAATAAACATATGCAATTTATTAATTTTGCAACACTATTTCATTATTATTGCATTGCTTGATATCAAGCTGGTCGAAATGGGCATCAAAACCATTAACGTCTTTGGAGTGCCAATAAACGATATTCGAAGTAAAGACTAAAAATACAAAATTTATTCAAAAATTGAACTTCGGTCAAACGAATGTGACTTTAGGAATAAATTAATATGTATAAATATATATATACATACATACTTGTATATTTATATACATAAATATATGATTCACAAGAGAAAAATGACCAGGTTCGCCAATAAATTGCATAAGTTTTATTTACATCGAAGGAAAAATCGTACAATAATAAATGAAATATATATATATATATATATATATATACATTTATCAGAACAAAAAAGTCCTTCCTTTCATATTTCTTCTGTTAATGCAATTGCAGAAATCCATTCTATTGATTTATCGATAAATTTATTATTAGTTATATTTTTATCAATATAACCTTGCTCTGATTTGAGATTTATAGTGAATAAAATATAGATAAAATTTACTATCAAAAATAAAAAAAACTCTTGTTTTTGTCCATCCAATTTCCTAACTATTTCTAAACTAGCAGTGTATGGCTTTAAGACAATTTGCTGGAACTTCCTGTATCATAATGAAATATTAGAAGAATAAAATTTAGCAGAAAATAAAATTGTTACCCTAAAATCAATCGTTTCGTAAAAACGAACAGAAAGTTTTCTGAATCATTCAAATGGGATGCTTAGTTCTCTCAAAAACTGCCATTTTTTGCACATCTAGCTTCGTATTTCCAAAACGGCTGGACCCGCCTTTTCCAAAAACTAATCACCTTTTCTACTCATCATTACGAATTAAATGTTTTTTAGATCATTCAAATCGGATGATCCGTTCACTCAAAAACTCGATTTCTATTTTCTCCACTCTTTGCTCCGAAACGGCTGGAGCTGCCTTTGCCAAAAACTAATCACCACTGCTCCACATCAGTAGGAATCGATTTTTTTTTGAACCAATGAAATCGGTTAAACGGTGCTTTCGAAATCGTCAACAGAAAAATTTGTATCCGCACACACACATCATTTTTTTAAAAGTTTGCCAAAAGTTCAGAAACCTTTAAAACGTGAAGAAATGCAATAATTTTGAATTTCGATTTTTGGACAGTTACAATAACTTAACCTACGGGAAGTTTATGAATTGAAATAATTTTTTATTAGTGGAAAATGAATAATTATTTTACATAACTTAACTAAAAAATTCGCATTAATATTCCAATAACGTAATGTCTGTAAAATTCCTATAAGTAATAAAATCATACAAAAAATAAACAAAAAAATAACAAAATATTGCTCACTTACAATTATTTTACTAAATACTAGTATTATAATGAAAATTTATATTATTTTACAATATCGAAAATATCATTTTCCAAATTTTTTCCAAATTTTCAGATAATTTATCAAAGACTTTGATAGCCCAATTTTTTTAGAATTATTTATTTTTTAACAAATATAAAACGATAGTAAATCGTTTATAATTATTATGAATCATTACAAATATAAATACATAGTAACAAAAAGTTATTCGAATATTATTAATATATGTAATTTCAAAAATAAATAATAATAAATACCAAAATAACTTTCTATTTGTTTATATTGAAGAAATGCTTATGCTGATCCAAATTATGGAATCAAAATATTAAAAGTATGTAAACTTATAATATTTGTGATACTAGCAATTTTTTTTTATAAAATCATTAAAAATCTTTCAAATAACAAACATTCAATAAAACAAATTTTAATAAAACTGTTATTTTAATATTTTCATAAGATTTTGAAATCAAACAGAAATGTGTATATGAATTTCCACTAATCAATTTTGGAATAAAAAATCGATAGATGTTGTGAGAAGAAAATATTTTGAACAAAACACATATTTTTTAATATAATTTAATTTATTCATAAGCAAGCCGTAATCAATAATAATAGA
This sequence comes from Ctenocephalides felis, assembly GCF_003426905.1. Lineage (NCBI taxonomy): Eukaryota > Metazoa > Arthropoda > Insecta > Siphonaptera > Pulicidae > Ctenocephalides > Ctenocephalides felis. Next base: position 58,601,430 of record NW_020539725.1, on the reverse strand, counting down.
TATTATTTCAGGCTCTTGTCAAGCTTAATTTGATTTGATTTTCATTTGAAAATGATAACTAATTTATTTTTTATTTTTGATCCCATAACTTCAAATAATTTATCCTTAAATTGAATTAGAACTATATTAGGATTATTATTTATTCCAAATATATTTTGAATAATTCCATCTCGATATAATATAATTTGATTAAAAATTATTCTAGCATTTCATAATGAATTTAAATTACTTATAAAGTTTATTCCTATAGGAAGAACTTTTACATTTATTAGCTTATTTTTATTTTCATATAAAAATCGACTAAAGTTAAATTTAATCTTAATTATCATTTTTACAAATTTTCTTAAAAAAAATCAAACAAAATTTATTTTTTTTTTACATTTTGAAGAAACATTCACATTACTTCTAAATTTTTTTTGAAAACAAAAACTTTATATATGTTTGGAATCAAACATATATAAATACCGACTAGTTAAATTTGATAACAAATAATATTTTTCCAATTTTTCAAAAGAAAAAAAATTAAACAAATCCATATATGTGCATGTAAACAAAGTAAACTAGTAAACTAAAATTTTTATAAAAACAATTTTTTATTACTTATTTTGAACGACCGACAAAATTTCCGGCTAGTTGAATTTAACAAGAATAAATATTTTTAAATATTTCCAATTTCCACTAACCTTTTATCCGGTCATGTAGAACAAAATTAAACAAATTTAATCATAACATACACTTTAAAATTAAATAAATAAATTAATTTCACTCTCACACAAAGAAACTATTGAACTATCTCAAAAAAGAACTTAGAGCGAACTGTTTGAGATTTATTAACTGTTAAAACAAACCATGAATGTTATGTATTCTGATTGACACCAACACAACTAAGACAGAATTTATAATAATAAAATTCATAAAAGAAAAATAAAATAATTTCAATATAATTTTGTATACCATACATAACAAAATGTATATTAAATTTCGTTAACTTTTACAATTTTTATTTATCAATTTCTATTATTATTATTAAGTGGGCCAACACGTACGTACATAACCTCAACTCAAAGGAATTGTAAAATGGTTCGATTTGAATAATGTTTTATTGATGTCCATTGTTAGTTTTGTTTGTTGTATAAATATATTGGCAGAGTTTTTATTGATATGTGATTGTTAATAATTATTTTGTTTATTTCAATTTTGGATGCATGTGTGTATATGTGTGTGTGTTGAGAGGAGACTTTGCACTTTGCCAATGATGGTTCTGATACCAGATGATGGTTGTGGCTGAAGATAAGAAATTATTTTGGAAATTTGATAGATGTGGTTGCGATTTATGGTTTCATATACATTTATCACAAACTTAGTGAACTTATTCAATTTAAGGCTAAAAACTAGTGGGGTGTATGGCATCGTGCCTTAAGGCAAAATGCTGGAACTTCCCGTACTGTAATGAAATATTCGAGAAATTTTAAACGTTTTTAAAAAATACTGTAACTTTCATTACTTTTGCTATCTTGTTATATCTGAGCAAATCAAATGTAAATCATAAATCATAAATCAATTTATCTCCAGAACCAATAGTTGCCTAATTTACACAAAATTGAAAAAGTGCTCCTGCCTAGTCACAGTCTAAACGCATTTGCAAACAATTCTGTGCGACACTTCCACTTATATTGTGCTTAGCTTGGCGGCATTTTCACATTTTTCAATAGTTTTCACAAAATTGAAAAAGTGCTCCAATAAACAGTCTAAACGCTCTTGCAAAAACATTTGTACCAGAGTGGTGCTTAGACTGTGCTTAGCCTGGGTCATTTTTCCAATTTTTAATCCAAAATTACATAAAATTTTTTGGAAAAAAAATTAGAAACGATTTTTTTTCCCGAAAGCAATTATTTTGTTGAAACAAGTAGAACGTTCTTTGAATCAATTAAATCGGACGCTTAGTTATCTCAAAAACTGCCATTTTTTTAACATTTAGCTCTGTATCTCCAAAACTGCTGGGCCTACCTTTGCCAAAAACTAATAACAACTTTTCAATTACAAACAAACTCAATGTTTTTTCAATCATACAAATCGGATGATCTGTTCTCTTAAAAACTGGATTTCTATTGTCTGCACTCTTTGCTCCGTATCTCCGTAACGGCTGGACCTACCTTTGCCAAAAACTAATCAGCACATCTCCCTATTAATAGGAATCGAATGCTTTTTAAAAATGGTTTTTTGAGCCATTCAAATCGGTTGATCCGTGCGCCCGAAAAGGTGGACAATTGTAAATTGTAAGGTGTAAATTAGGCAACTATTTTTTTGAAATTGAATTCGAAATGAGATAAATTGATTTATGATTTACATTTTATTCGCTCAGATATAACAAAATAGCAAAAATAATAAAAGTTACAGTATTTGTAATAATATATTTGTTTAAAATTTCTCGAATATTTACGGTACATTACGGTACGGGAAGTCCCAGCAATTTGCCTCAAGGCACGATGCCATACACCACTAGTTATAATTTCTAAGTGGAATAAGTTGTAATAAAATGTAAATGTGCCTCATAATGATAATGATAATGATAAATTCGATTGCATAAATTAAAAAGTGTCGCCCTTTGTATAGTCGACGCGGTTCGCCGAACACTCGACGACGGACGTGCACCTGGATGGACGTTGGATGGATACATTTCTGTGGCGGCGATACATTTCAATATTCGAGGTAATTGCCGCCAACGCTAATTATATATCGTATACTAAACTTATATATCGTAATTTTCGAGGACGCTCAGCGTCCTGCCCGGTTGGCAGGTTAAGGGGTTACGCCACTGTAAATATTTCGAAAAAATAAAAAAAAATAGGCTTAAAACATACCTAAAACTTTCCTTCTTACTTGTAATTATGAGCTGTTTCCAAGGCGCGTGGGACTTCTCCTAAAAGCATTTTTAACTAAGGTAACCATATTTTTTAACCATCTAAGGCAAGTGATATAGAGCTAATTAGTGAATTTACTGTCTATATTAAATTGTTTCCTTTGGTAATTTTTCTTCAATCTCTTCGAGTCCTGGCGAATGGCACTCGCAATCGTCGCTCATTTTTCCCTTTGTGCGAATTCACGTGTGCGTGAACTAATAATAATAACGACCGGCGATAATAATAATTGTCGACGAACAAGAGCTGTCAATGACACGAACAAATTTATACAAAAGGCGCAAGTTCAAAAAAAATAAATAAAAAATTCGATGATCACACGAAATGGAATCCGATTCAATTTTTCATTCGATTCGAACGAAATGATTGCGATCGTGATTCGTGAGTCATTTACCCCGTTCGACTTCCGCTTTTCATGGTAAATTGACTTCCTGGCACTTTTTAATTCGTACGAGGACAGAAAATTAGTATGTAGATGATGTTCATATATGTACCTAGTCATATTTTCAATGACCATTTAGGAACAAAGTACAAACTAGTGGGGTGCATGGCATCGTGCCTTAAGGCAAATTGCTAAAACTTTCCGTACCAAAAATTATTTTTTATTAAACATTTTTGAAAAAAAAATTACTTCGATAAAATTAGATTTTTGAGAAACTTAGAATTTTTGACAAAAATTTACTTTTTTTTGACAAAAAAGATTTTTTGATAGAAAATATTTTCTTTATTTTGAAATATTTCGGAAATTCTGAACTTTTATTCAAAGCAATTGTACCGCTTTAACTGGATAGAGACGAAATATCGAAGCGTGTAAGCGCCGCGTCGCCGTCTAACGGATAAACACTATTACGGAACCCATAGGAATGCAAACAAAATTTATACTTATTGTTAAAATCTCTATAAAATATCTGATAATTTGATGTGCATATGTCTAATGATCATTTTTAACCGCCAAATGGCATTTTTTTTTTACTTTTTGTACCAGATCTCCGAAGCCACTAGACCTCCCTTCATGAAACTTTGATCAATTCTTTATCTTGTCAAAACAAGTAAAATGTTTTTTGAATTATTCAAATCGGACGCTCCGTTCTCTTAAAAACTGAGTTACCGTTTTCGGCACTTTTTGCCCCGTATCTTCGAAACGGCTAGACCTGCCTATGCCAAAAACTAATCAACACGTCTCCTCATCAATACGAATCGAATGTTTTTTGAATAATTGAAATCGATTGAACCGTGTTCCAGAAATCGTCGACGAAAATTTGTATCCGCACACACACACATACATCATTTTTTTCTAAGGTATGCCAAAATGCTCAGAAACATCTGAAATATAAAAATATATAAAAATTTTCATTTTCGATTAATTTTTTATTCGAATTTTTCATTTTCGATTCGAATTAATATTTGTATACTTAAATGATTTATTTTAAGCTTCTATTAAATTATGATAATTTGCAAAATTCACCAATCCAGCAATTTTCCTTAAGGCACCACTAGTTCCTTTTCTATCTACAAATTCAAAATTCAATATCATCGAATAGCTAGTATTGTGCCTGCCTGCTTAATGACGCGTGGTTTAGTATTATATGATCAATTTCGAATTTAATTTAAATTTTATTTTAGGAAATTACTTTCTCCTCTTTGACAAACAAAAATCGAAAAATCGAACAATGCGCCTTTTATAGCGATTCTTTTGTTGATCGACTCTTTTCATCCGATTGCGATGATGATGGTGCATGCAAATGCAAATGCATTTTTAGATTTCACCGTGAGAAAAAAAGCAGTTCGATTCGATAATATAATTAACTTCCCGAAGGAGAAGTTTATGTTTTCATCAAAAATCCGATTCGCTAATTTTATGTTTTCTCGACGTTTCAAGCCATTCTGAATCGAATGAGACCAAATCTGGAAAAAGTATGTGTGTGTGTGTGAACAGATTTTTTGCCGTAAATCGACGTTTTCTCGAAAACGGCTGGGCCGATTTCAAAAGTTTAAAAGCCGTTCGATGTATCTCGACGAGGACCATCGTTTGTCAGTTTGTGGGACTTTTATCGAAGTTTTCTCAAAAACGCCTAAACCGATTTCAAAAGTTTAAAAGCCATTTGATGTATGTCAATGAGGACTATCGTTTGTCAGTTTTGTGCGGTGATCTGCCAAGCCGTTTCTTTGTAATTTGGAAAGACTAAATACCAATACCAACTAGTTTTATAAAAATCATAAAAATAAACTTAATCTAATTTTTCTGTCTTTTAATCTAATTCTGGGTAATAAATGTGCCAGCAATTGCTCAGGTTTTCATAATAAAATTTTCCATATTAAACATATTTTGTCTATACATGTACGTATAAACACTTCTGTTCTCCTAAACTAAAATTATTTCAAATGCAATTTAACGTTTCCAAGAAAAACGTCTGCGTATTTAGTAACAAGAATAATTTAAAATCATATCAGAATTTGTGCACATGTGTGAAATGCAAATTCATAGAACGATACAAACCAAAATTCCCAAAACATGTTCCAGAAAAAATAATTTTTTAACAATTCAAATTGAAAAAAAAAGTAAGATATAAAAATATCACAGTGTGTAAAATAATTAATGTATATAAAATTCTTATTAAAATCATGACAGCGTAACAAAAACACAAAACCGATGGCAGTTTGACACTGCTCCCGTTTTCGATTGCATTGTCCTCTTTATTTTTTACACAAATCGTGTCGCCCTCATTTCCATATGGATTCATAAAATAAACAATTACGGAATTAATTACTATTCAGCAGACACACAATTAATTAATTCAATCGCTATAGTACGGGGATAGATCTAAATAAAATCACTTTTAATTGTTAACAACAATGCGAAAAATGGTTTCATTTTTATTCAGAAGGCAAGGTCAATAATTTTAGATGAACGCATTCGGCGGCATTGGATTCAAGGATGAATTTTGGAAAACAACCAGGATTTGACTAGGTCCCATAAACAGTGAAAAGACAATAATTTTATCTTGTTTCATCGAATGGTTTTGATTTTGGAAATCAGCGCAGTTTTAAACGAAAATCATATGTCGTTTATGCCTAGTTAAATTATAATATCAATCAAACTCTCTCAAACGGTCTATATAATTTATTGTCAACATTTTTAAATATTTAAACATATTTTTTATCAGTCCACTTCGGTCGAGAGATCGCTTTTCTTAAATGCGTTCCTTTCCCAACTCGGGTGCCAACAACATTCGTACCTGAAAAATAGAATTTCGTTCGATTTTCCAACTTTTCAAGATCTAAATTAATTAATTAATTAATCTATTATGATCTATGATACGTGGACCGTTTTTCAGCTGTGGGACAAACTTTTTAAACTAAAAAAACACAAAAAATAACTATTTATATTCGTTAAGATTATGTCAGAAGTTTTACTTAAACTTGGGAGCGAACACAAAACACCCAAAACAAACTTAACAATTTTAAACGATATACAATAATTATATTATTAATATAATAAATAATAATTATGTTTGCCTTGTTGAATAACAAAAACTAGTGGTGTATGACATCGTGCCTTAAGGCAAATTGCTGGAACTTCCCGTACGGTAATGAAATATTCGAAAAATTTTAAACGTTTTCAAATATATTATTACAAATACTATAACTTTCATTATTTTTGCATTATCTTGTTAAATCTAAGCAAATCAAATGTAAATCATAAATCAATTTATCTCCAGAACATTAACAATCGTCATTTCATTTCGAATTCGATATCACAAAAAAAATAGTTGCCTAATTTGCACAAAATTGAAAAAGTGCTCCCGTATAGTCACAGTCTAAACGCATTTGCAAATAATTCTGTGCGACATTTTCACTTATACTGTGCTTAGCTTGGCGGCATTTTCCCATTTTTCAATAGTTTTCACAAAATTGGAAAAGCGCTCCAATACATAAACAGTCTAAACGCACTTTGGTAATCATTTGTACCAGAGTGGCGCTTAGACTGTGCTTAGCCTGAGTAATTTTTTCAATTTTTTTAAATCCAAAATTACAAAAATATTTAAAAAAAAAATTAGAAACAAAGATTTTTTTTTCAAAAGCAATTATTTTGTTGAAACCAGCAGAAAGTTCTTTGAATCATTTAAATCGGACGCTTAGTTCTCTCAAAAACTGCCATTTTTTAATATTTAGCTCTGCTCATTTATCTCCGAAACCGCTGGGTCTACCTTTGTCAAAAACTAATAGCCACTTTTCCCCGTCATTACGAACTGAATGTTTTTTAGATCATACAAATCGGATGATTCGTTCTCTCAAAAACTCGATTTCTATTTTCTGCACTCTTTGCTCCATATCTCTGTAACTGCTGGACCTGCCTTTGCCAAAAACTAATCGGCACATCTCCCTATTAATAGGAATCAAACGTTTTTTAAACCATTCAAATCGGTTGATCCGTGCTCCCGAAAACGTGATCGAAAAATCGTATCCACACATACACACACACACATCCATTTAGTTTGTGAGGTATGCCAGTAAAATGTTCAGAAAGCTTCAAAACGTCGAGAAATGCAAAAATTTTCATTTTCGATTTTCGGCCCACTACTATAACTACCCTACGGGAAGTTAATAAATTATAATTATGTTTGCCTCGTTAAATAACAAAAAAAAAAGATTCTATACTGAATTCTATGTAATAGGTACGACTAAGGCAACTAATCCATATAATTATACAGAAAAAGAATGTTACCATTTTTGGCACTTTTTGCTCCGTATCTTCGGAACGGCTAGACCTGCCTTCGCCAAAAATTAATCAGCACGTCTCCTTATCAATACGAATCGAATGTTTTTTGAATTATTCAAATCGGTTGATCGGTGTTCCCGAAATCGTCGACGAAAATTTGTATCCGCACACACACACACACATACATTCATTTTTTCTAAGGTATGCCAAAATGTTCAGAAGGTTTTAAAACATAAAGATATATAAAAATTTTCATGTTCGATTTTTTTGCGATTACTATAACTTGCCCACGGGAAGTTAAACATATAAGAAATGGAAATTTAAAACTTAAAATATTAAAGCATTGTTCTTAGTGGGTACGACATAAGCAACCTTAGCGTAATAAATCATTGTTAATCAAATAAAAATCAATTTCTTAAAACTATCTATTTTAATGGAAAAATTGGCCCCAAAGACAGTCCAAGCAACATAGACCCACGCTATTAGATATAAAATGTTTTTTTAGAAAACATTTCCGAATTGCCTTGTAAGTTCTAATGCGTTCGTTAGCCTGATCACATGAAATTTTACAACAAAATATTATAATTAAATCTTAATTGCCTCTCAGAACATTTTATTGAGATCTTTATACGTGATCCGTTCCTGTCGCGAGGAAATGACTTTTTTACAGGCGCGCGGCTCCCTGACTAACCCTTCGCATTCCCAGGAAAACTGCAGACCGGCGTTAGGGTCGTCTTTAACGTCCTTCCTGGTGGTAGAAAAACTTTCATCGACTCCAACTTTATTTACCATGTCTTCGTATCTCGAACGGCCGCCGGCGACGCCGCAGCTCAGCTTCGGAGGGAC
>NW_020539725.1:58579046-58591946 GCF_003426905.1 Ctenocephalides felis | reverse complement strand
TGAAAACTTTAGTAAGAAATTTGTCACTGCTTTTTTATAAATTTTGTTCTTTATTTTTTTTAATCCGGAAAGTAGCAACACGTATGCAGCTTTGATATGTTTTACTCAGTTTTGATAGGTAGTAATTTTTTATGAATTTTATGGCTGAAATTAACACAGGTCCACAAAAAAAGTTGTCTGTAATGGGTGTGTAACATATGTATGTTTTCCGATGTATTTTCAATGTACTTTTACCGTTGAATATAAATCTATAGTCAAAATTGGGACACAAAATATGGAAAAACATTTAAAAACTGGCACAATCTTCAATCTAGCATTTTTTCTGAATGAATGAAATCCAGCGACTTTTCTTTTGTGGATCTGTGTAATTGTTCGCAAACATACGTACTTCCAAAAATAATTTATCATAATTTGATTTGAGTTTTTTTTTCAAAAGCGAAAATTTCTCAGGGCTGACATGTAAAGTAATCTGTAGTTGAGAAATGTTTGGCGGGCCGGAGAAAAACCTTCGGCGGTCCGCGGGTTGCTCATCCTTGGTCTATTATTACAAGTTTTGTTTAAGTTGATACTGTGGCTTATGTATCTTCTTATAATAATCTTCTTCTAGTAATTGATTTTTTCAGGTGATACCTGAGTACCTATGTGTATGTTGGCTAGTATTACGGTACGAATGTATTATATTCGCCGTTGTGATCTTTTGTTCCGGTCGGCGCCAAGCGGAAGTCGCATCGAGGGAAACGGCCGCAGAATTCTGCGATTGTGATTGTGACTGTGACTGTGATTCTATTATATTATAGGTAACGCGCATACGCATACTCATACGCATACAAATACGCATTAGCTTCCGGTGGTCACTCGCACACGAACGGACTAAGAGGGAAATTGTCAAACGAGTCATTTTACTTACATTATTAGTCAATTGGAAAATTGTATCGATTCAGAATAACAATGAAAAAGTACTAGTAGTAGTAGTAGTACATATCTGAAACCATTTGTGTCCATGATCTCAATGATATCTCAAAAAATAATTCAATTGATGGGTCCTTATTTTAATATTGCAGCCTCAACTTAACTCATCTAAATATCTCAGAATGCTAAATCTTAGTTCTACACATAAGCGCTCTCCGATACTATAATCTTATATATAAAAATGAATCGCAAAATGTGTTGGTAAGCGCCTGGACCAATTTGGCCAATTTTTTTTTAAAATGTTCGTTGAAGTCCAAGGATGGTTCTTACGGCGGTAAAAAATCGAATAATTGCCGGAAAGCACCCTAAAAACAGCCCTTTTCTTTTTCACATACAAACGTTTTCTAACTAAAACGTTGAATCAATTTGAGCTTTTTTGCTATTATATAAAGTTCATATTAAATTACAAGCACTCACTGTACATTCCTTCTAAACGATTATTCGGACTTTGATAAATCTTTCTGAAGTTTGTTAAGGAAATTTTCTAGGATGTTTGTAAATACAAAATACTGGGATGATTATGAAATATTGTAGAAATAAATGAAAAAAATAGCAAAAAATGACATGTCATTGTTTGTATTGAAAAAAAATGAAAACTATCATCTGCCAAAAATTTTAATTTACTTATGAGCCTAGACAATATTAGAATATGTATAATAATTTTATGATTATGAATAAGAAAAATGAATATCTACATTATTATTGCCGAAAAGCAGCTGAGATGCCAGAAATTAAAAACTATAAAATACAGTATATGTATGGCAGATTAAATGATACACAGATGAACAGGATATGACAAATTAATTCAGTTAAAATATGAAATTGAGTATTAATCAGGGCCGGTCCTACCTTTAATGCGATGCATGCGAAAAATACGAGCGCACGCCTTAGGGGGCGCCAACACAAGATTCGGATATTAAATTTTCAATATAGTTTAATTTTTCAATATATAATTTCTTTGCATCTTTTACTAATCTTTCCACAATATTTTTAAAATTCGTAAAAATTCCACTTTATAACAACAAATGGGAAAGTAAAGATGAATATATACAATTCGGCCCTCACGATATCGATTAGGAGAAGTTTAAGATGCAATTTTGGATATCTTAAATAATGTAAAATTAGATTAATTTAATCCAACATGAAGTATCAGTGTTATGTTACGGTTTTGGTTATGTTATACCGTTTAAAACACTTCAATTTCCAATATAATGTGGGAATTGATACTCATCATTTTATTTAAAGCAGTTATACATTTAACATCGCTCATATTATAAATGTATATGCATTTTGGCGTGAAGAGTAATTTAAAAAACAATAATTATTATTTTTAGGTAAACGGTAAATATTAGTATATTATACTGAAAAATGTTGACATGGGTACAGGACAACGTCTGTCGGGTCATCTAGTTGATTATAAAATCTCTAACACCTGCATAGATCGAGGTACAAAACATCTGGCTTAGGCATTTCATTTGACTCATTTTTTTTACACAAGTCGATTTCTTACTGAGTGTCAAATTTTGAAATCTGTTCAGCAGTTTTCATGAACTAACATGAATTGTACGTCTATTAGTGTTTTATTTAGAATCATATAGGAATTTCGTTGGACAATAAGCGCGCGAGAATTGAAGCGGAAGTTGGAATATAAAAAAAATTCTCACATCCTGTGCTTTGTGGAAATATCGCAGATTCATTTGAACATTAAATATACACAGACAGCTAGTATATATATATATATATATAATATATATAATATATTATAGACATATAAAATATTTCTGAAAAATATTTTAGTTTACAAACTGATAACAAATTATTCGAATACTAAAATGACTATTATGGTTTGTGAAAGGAGAGTGAAAATTTAGGACTATAGGTGTATTTTAATTAATAATTATCACGTCGATTTATCTTACAATTATGTTCTTATTTAAACTTTGCTTTAATTCTATAGGCTGTCCTATTATTCTTAACCAGCTTTTCTTTATTGTTCCTAAATATTTTTCAATTATCCTACTCCTAAATCTAATTCGCTCTTAAATTCGCCTATTTTACTTATATCCTCTAACTTCAACTTAATTAATAATAAAATAGATATTCACAACACTTTACATTTAACTTTCGATTCGTATTGATAGGGAGATATGCTGATTATTTTTGGCAGAGGCAGGTTCAGCCGTTTCGTAGATACGAATGATTCCAAAAACTTTATGCTTGTGTTGACAAAACGATCGTTTTTGGAAAAAGATTTTTTTTTAATTTCATCCATGTAGAAGGCCGGAATCATTGCAGCAGTAAAGAGCCTTTTTGTGTCGCGCCGTGTGGATCGACGATAACTTAAAAAATATTTAATTTTTTTCTTCAAAAATTTTACTATGCCTTCTTAAAACATGTATAAATATATTCCTAAAATTTTGAAATGATTGATAAATTAGTTTTTTCAATATAAATTCCCAAAAATCACCTTTTTTAGGCGGTTACACTAGTTGTGCCCCTTAATATGGTATGTGTGTGATTTAATTAATTTCCTCCCGCACTTGACTGTCGTCGTTCCACCTGAGTACCAAAAATATTTCTCTCCACACATTTTCCCACTTCTGTGTAAAATTAAAAAAAACATCAATCTCCCCTCTATATTCATAGTGATCAGGTCAAAAATTAAACACGGACATACACACGAACACACTATGTATAATTATAATATGCGAGAGAGAAGAGAGGACATTGGCCAAACAACAAATAATGAATAATTTCGATCTGAATTTGAATAGAAAAGATAACCAGATAGTCCAAACCATTTCCATTTCCATTTAGTTGAAAACCAACATCCGAACTGGACAAACGTCCCAAGAAATATTTTTCCAAAAATTAGGACGAAAATTTAAAATTTCAACAATATAAGAGACATGCAGACATGACTTTGAAAAGTGCATGAACAATGACAATAAATTTTAGTTATATTTAAAATAATTTAGTTACAAAATTGTTTGATATAAAAAATTATTTTATAGTTTAATTTTTTGTATATTTAAATAAAAAGTGTGTTTTCATTTATAACAGTGAAGTGTTTCAAACTTTGCTGACTGGAAATTGTAATAGAAGGTGAGGTTTTTTCATATGATCATTAGTGTTAGACCCAAAAGTTCTATATTTTTATATTTTCAAAACCTGATTTTGAGATTTTTTTTCCATTTTTTAGTGCCTCATTTAAAGTTCCGATATTTTCCGATAGAAGGTGAGGTTTTTTTCATATAATCATTAGTGCTTAGACCAAAAAGTTCTATATTTCTATATTTTCAAAACCTGATTTTGAGTTTTTTTTTTCTATTTTTTAGTGCCTCATTTCAAGTTCCGATATTTCTCTAATATTTTTCTCTATCAATTTAAGTAAAATGTGGACCCTTGTTTTCTCAAGTTCACCATTTATTTTTGAGAGTATTTTCAATTTTTCAGTTACATAAGTCTTACTATAGCTATTTAAATTATCATATAGGTAAAAGATTTTATAACTATGACAAATAAATTACATTTACAAATGTAATATTATAAGCGAAACTTTTTATATTTTTCTTCTTTTATGTAAAACTATAGTATGTATTTTCTCTCGTTTCTAATCTATTTTTCAGAATTTTTTCAAACAAAGTGTACTTTCAGTAAACTGTTTTGTTTTAAATTAAACAAATTTCGATATTTATATTTTCCATTGAATGGAAATATTTTCGCTTTTTAATTTAAATTGATAATTAGTCCTATATTTTGTCCTGAATTTTTTTAGCAAAAATGTCTCAAATTTTCTATTGCATCCATAAAAAAATCGATTTTAAATTGTTCGTTTAAACCACAGGCTTGAAATTAGTATCTTATAATAATCATGAATAGATTAGCAACATGAATTTAACACTATCTTTTTTTATATTTTCTTTTTTTGCTACAATCTTCCAAATCTACTTTTCAGACTTTTATTTCTATCTAAAAATGTTAGATATCCAGATGTTCAATTTTACACATTTATTTAAAATAACATAAAATATTTTATAACATGAATAGAAAACTAGTGGTGTATGGCATCGTGCCTTAAGGAAAATTGCTGGAACTTCCCGTACCGTAATGAAATATTCGAGAAATTTTAAACGTTTTCAAATATATTATTACAAATACTGTAACTTTCATTATTTTAGCTATCTTATTGTTATTTCTGAGCAAATCAAATGTAAATCATGAATCAATCAATTTATCTCCAGAACATTAACAATTGTCATTTCATTTCGAATTCAATTTACAAAAAAAATAGTTGCCTAATTTACACAAAATTGAAAAAGTGCTCCCGTATAGTCACACTCTAGCATTTGCAAAATATTCTGTGCGACATTTTCATTTATACTGTGCTTAGCTTGGCGGCATTTTCACATTTTTCAATAGTTTTCTCACAAAATTCGAGTTGGAAAAGTGCTTCCCCTATTTCTGAAACTATCATAAAATATTTCATGACTATCATGAATAGAAATAATTATTACTTAAGTGAAAATGTAATTTTTATTAGTTGCTATAAAATAAGTATAAATTTTCAAATTTTTTCTCATAAATAATAATTTTAATCAAAATAAAATTTAAAGAAAGAAAGAAATTTTTGATGTGTTTATTCGGAGTCGAAATTCGGAGTTTGCAAATTTTCGCCAATATGAAATATACTCAATTGATATTGAAACTTACGAGAGGAGAACCTCAGGTTCACTCTTTTGGTCTATATTTCAAAACTTCAATTATTTTTATAACTAATCCACTTTCTATAGTTCATAATATTTTAAGGTATTCGGTTTGACTATCAACCTTATGTTAAATTTCATCAAAATTCTAGAAAAATAAAACTGAGGATCTCCTTAAAAGAAATATATTCAAATTATAAAATTTCTCAAGTTTATTATCCCATCTCAAAACTTATATTTTCCCTTTATTTATTATCCTATCCACAGCTACAAATGGAAAATTCTACTTATAATCTCTTATATTCTACTTACATCTTACAATTGCAATTGAAAAGCTCAACTTTCATCAGTAAATGATATTGTAGTATAAATATTATTTAATGTACATATATTATGTTCAGTATGTGTATTGTGTTAAACATATATGTTCTAGGTATTCTCTCAGAATAAATAATAATAATAATGATATATATCTGGTTATTCATTTGCAATATTTCGCAATCGCAAATAATTGCCTCATATTGTTCGGAAAATACGATACGATGACCTTATAAAGTTAACAGAGCGTGCGACACAATAGAGATGATATTTTTCTATTTATTCGTTTTTATTGCAGAAAAATGAAAAATGACCATTAATTATATTTATACATTTAGTGTCTATATAGAAATATACATATATATCTGTTGAACTATTTTAAATGTATCGCCCAGTAGTTGCATAATAAAAGGAATCGCGCAGCAGAAATTTAATAATAATTGCTGATGTCGGAATTTCGGCGATGATACGAATGAATATATATATATATATATATATATATATAAATATATATAAATTACTACTTTTACTGCAGATACTATATTTTTTCTGAATTTCTTTTTTATATATGTTTTTCTGATCATAGTAAACATAAAATAAAGTAAAACTGATTTAATAAAATATTTTTCACTAAGCTATTCATTTCATGGCACTGGTGAAGAGTTAGTTCGTTATATTGAATTATTTGAAATACCATTCTTCTATGTATAGCTTTTATATTAGATATATATCTAGTAGTTATGAGTGCCGACAAAAAACAATTTTCAATTGAGATTACTTTTAAGATTTATAACCTCAAGTAGAAATTTTATATCATGCTGTCTGATATCGAGCTAGTGTGGTCCGCGGAAAAAATTGTATTTCCTCAATTTCTCTTTTAATTAGAAATACCAATAATGTTATCCAAGTCCAGTAATACCATTTTTGAAAAAACTTAACAATTTAAATAGTTTCAAGGATACTTATCAATTTGATTTTAGGAAATTTTGAAGAAACGTTTCATACAAACGTAAATCAATTTTCATTTTTTTTATATATTTCAACATTTGCTATGTTGCATCACTCATAATCAGTAAATTCAAAATACATAGGACTTGTTTTATACAATGAATACAATTATTAAAACATGTTTTCAAATTTAATAAGAAAATTATACAGTCTTAAATAGTTTGATCAATAAATATGTGGAAATTTAATTAGCACAGAATCAATTGTTGTATCAATATCATTGTTCGCAGTTATTTACTACAAACAATGATAAAAATATAAAATGAACTAGTTGTAAGTGACCTAAAGGCGCGTTATGAGAACTTTCTGATTTTATTAATTTTATAGTTATTTATATGTATACACCCGGAGTTTTTATTATATTGAAAATTATTAGTAAAATTTGCCAAAACTGCAAATTGGATTTTCTGATGAGAACAATAACTTCTCCTTCCGTCAGTTGAAGGTGTAATTTTCTTTCACAAATTTAATTAATAAAATTCAGATAACTACTAGATATATATCTAATATAAAAGCTATACATAGAAGAATGATCTTTCAAATAATTTACATATATATAAAAATAAGTCGGGCTTTCCTTCCTGACGATATAACTCCAGAATGCACGAATGCAGATTTCGACAATTTTGCATTCGTTGGAAAGGTCTCGGGCTCCGCAAGGTTTATAGCTAAGAAAATTAGTGGTGCATGGCATCGTGCCCTAGTGCAAATTGCTGGAACTTCACGCACCGTAATTAAAAATTCGAGTAATGACATAAGTGAGAATTATCAGAATTATGCTTGGTTAAGTCAACGAGCAATTCTTGCCGCAAAGAATAATGAGGTACACGCACTGAATTTCACAATTCAATCAAAAATTGCTGGCGATTTGGTGACATACCAATGATTCCGACTGGTCTTCCGTTTGACTTCAAACGATTGCAATTTCCAGTTTGCCTTGCGTTCGCAATAACAAGTCGCAAGGCCAATCGCTTAGTGTTTGCGGAATAAATTTCAAATGGATTATTTAGAAAATCATTGTTTTTCACATGGGCAGTTATACGTTCCCTGTTCACGAGTTGGAAAACCATCCGCTTTGTTTGTGTTAACGTCAGACGAAAAAACAAAAAATGTGGTTTACCAAAGAGCACTTCAATGAAACGGATAATTTGCGGATTCACTTTCATTTACTTAGAGAAGTTCAACTAAAAAACACTTAATTTTTGTAATCGAAATAAATTCATTACTGTTGTGTAATAAAATCAAATTTTTCCTTTTCAAATATAAAACAAACAAAAAAATTCTTCATCTTTTTTCACGAAACCATCTGGTGGCGGAACGGAGTTCGTAGGGTTTGCTAGTCTAATATAAAAGCTATACATAGAAGAATGGTAAACCAATGGGTCGCCTATCAAATAATTCAATATAAAATATAGCACAATATTTATTTTTCTTCCAGAGGTCAACAAAACGATTTAATGCCTCCTGCCTTAAATCTCAAAGAAAAGATAGTTGCAAGCCAACAAGAGAACAAGAGTGACGTCACTTGACCAGGACGGACGAGTGACGTTCAATTTGCGTCGTCACGTGACGCCGCGTGACGTGCGTGACGCAACAAGATGCGCCTAGTGACCACATACGGCGCCATGGTGCAAGCCATCACTGTACTAACAGTCCTAAGAATGATGACGAAAGGTGAGAAAATTCGGGCAAAATAGTAGGTGATCAGCCTACTATCTTGCACTTGATACTTGAACTATGCCTTTGAAATCTTTTAATTTCTAAAATAACTCTTTATATAGATTTTTATTTAACTTTTAGCCCAAACAACATGCAATCAAGGTATGGGGGGTCGGTAATGTACGAAAGACTACCAAACCACCAGCTACAAGGATTCGATGACGATGTGGTAAGTAGAATTACGAGTAATTCGTACTTTTATTATTGAATGAAAATTAATGAATATTGTTCTTTAGGTACGAGACACTTCACCGCCCTTTCGTGTATTAGAAAGATGCCAAGATTTATGCCTAAGGGACCGAACAGCCACCAACAATATTGTCAGAGCTTGCTCATCATTCGACTTTCAACCAGGGGCCAGAGTGGCCTCATATTCAGGTAACAAACATCGAAAAATTCATATCTTATATATAAAAATGGAGCTCTCGATCAAATGATTCGGTAAAACTTCGAAAACGGCTAAACCGATTTGGCGGTCTTAGTCTTGAAAAATTCGTGCTAATCAGTAGGTTGTCGGAAAGGTGAGATATTATTTCAAAATTGCGTAGAAACTTTACATTTTTAGTTTGAACATTTTTTGTAGAAGCGTAATTTAAATAAAACAATGGACGGTGGCTAATACGTCAAATGTCAAACGTTTTTAACAGATGATGTTCAATTACATTTAATAGGATGTTTTACGTGAATATTGTTTAATTATGATTAAATTGTAGTAAGTAGTTTTGTTTGTAGTTTTATTTAGACACAAAAACGTTATTAAACGGGCCGCAAGTGTTACTAAAAACTCAAAATATCAACTTTTTTGAAATGTTAATAAGAAAATACACATTTTAGCATATTTTCCTGAAAAATCTCATTTGTATAATTATATACTGATTGGTATTTATAAAACATTTTCTGAGTTATATTATTTTTAATTTATGTTATTTCAATTCAGAACCTAAATTTAGTATCGATCAAAGGGACATTTTGTCGAATAAGATTTTCCCAGTTATAATTTCCCAGAATTTATCGAAAATCAGATAGTAATATATGAAGATCCGGGGTTAAAATGGTCCACCAACGATGTGTCAAAAACCAGTAAAATTAAGCATTGTTTAACAACAATATTTGAAAGTAGAGGAAAAAAGATGTATAGACAGCTGCAAACTTGATTTGAAAACGATAATCTTTGAAATGGGGGAGATAAACGGTAATCTTTGAAAATCCATATAAAAAAAGTATTTTCTTTCGTTGGTAGTTTTTTAGCATTAATTAAAAATGTAAAATTTATGTAAAATACCTTTAAAATTAAAACAAGACATTAAACCAGTTTGCCCCTGTCTGTTCCAAATTACCCCGCCTATAGGGTAAAAAGGTCTAGATATCAAATTTTGAAAGACATCAAAAAAAGCACATTTCTCTAATGATGAAGTAGCTGGCAGTTTTAACTGAACGTAGTCAGATAATTGTTCATTTGATGTGTTATTGTTGTGATATAATTGTTTTGGTTTTCACAATATAGTTCATTTGCTCAAAGTCAAATTGGACATTGTGCCTCGCTCTGCTCTGCTCTACATGTATACTTTTTATTAAATTTACTTTAATTCATCAAATGTTACTTGAAACTTTTCAAAAAGCAGGTCGAAGAAGAAATACTTAATTCATTTTCTATCTCTCCTCGCAGAAATTTGAAAATTTTGTATAAGCTCAGTAGTATTATTTACAATTATACACAAAATCCCGAATCCAAAAACAATATGAAAAACTTGAAACGTATACAATATGTCGAAAGACCAAAAAAGACTTGGATGGATTATACCATGTTTTCTATGGAAAGTGTATAAAACTTCCAGTTGACAAAATATAGACAAACTAGTGGGGTTATTGTTTTTTATAATACCTCATTGCATATAGCATTCAAACAACACATCCTTATGCACTTAAAGTATTAATATTTTTGATTCTCTAGAAATTGTTTAGAATATACCTTACTTTGCAAAACAACGTTTGCCGGGTCAGCTAGTAATAAATAATTCACTTACCTTTCTTAGGTTCGAATGATGTAAACGGCATGGGAAGCATGTCTTCAACTCCAGAATATGAAGAATCGACATGTTATTTGTCCAGGGAGCAGGCAGCTCCTGAAGGCATAGGGAATTTGATGCTGGTGCCCAACAGTGTCCATTTTACAGAAATATGCCTAACATGTAAGAAGTAATCATATAAACCAACATTAATATTAAATGAGATAATTTTATACATATCATTATAATTAACAATTGTAGCGAATCGTCCAGAACGTGAATGTCCTAGTAGAAGATATGTTTTCGAAAGACATCCAAGAAAGCGTCTGAAGTTGCCAGTATCCGATTACAAAGAGGTAAATAATATAACACTTAAATTAGAATTTATTTTATCTATCTATTACTTACCTTTATCTTTTATCTCTTAGGTGTGTCTGCCAATATAGGACCGATTGCGAGGACAAATGTCTTTCAGAATTTAGTTTTGTGTGCAGATCTGCAAGTTTTGACGCCAATATGAGGTCCTGTGCCCTGTAGGTTTACGAGAAGGACCCATCCAGAATTATTGGAGGACGACCCCAACGGAGACTACTTGGAAAAACACTTGTCTCAACTGTAAGAAAAAAATAAGGTTGAAATATGAAACATAAAAATTGGCATTCATTAACAAAAAAAATCGAAATACTCGTAGATTCATCTTAAGATATCAGAAGAGTCGGATTTTTACTTTTTTACATTTTGCTCATCAGTAGAGTTCCATTTTTAAAAAAGTCTCGTATATTTCAATTTGCTCGTCAGTAGAGTCCCTTCCAATCTCCTTCAGCAAAATTTTAACATTTTGCTAGTTTGTAGAATCTTTTCATTGTTTTATCAGTTTGCTCGTCAGTAGAGTCTTTTTTCGGGTATTTTCTATATTTTGCTAGTCAGTAGACTCCTTTTTGCTCGTTAGTAGAATCCCATTTTATTTGTATTACATTTTACTAGTCTTTGGAGTCCCTTTTTATATTTAATCAATTTGCTCGTCAGTAGAGTCCTTTTTCATATTTTATCAGTTGCTCGTTAGTAGAGCGTCCCCTTTTGATACTTTTTACATTTCGCAGTAGCACCTTCCCGATCTCTTTCAGAAAAATTTAACATTTTGCTAGTTTGTAGAATCTTTTCATTATTTTATCAGTTTGCTCGTCAGTAGAGTCCTTTTTAGATATTTCTATATATTTTGCTAGTCAGCAGACTCCTTTTTGCTCGTTAGTAGAATCCCATTTTATTTGTATTACATTTCACCAGTCATTGGAGTCCTTTTTTATATTAATCAATTTGCTCGTCAGTAGAGTCCTTTTTCATATTTTATCAGTTTGTTCGTTAGTAGAGTCCCTTTGGATATTTTCTATATTTTGCTAGTCAGTAGACTCCTTTTGCTCGTTAGTAGAATTCCATTTTATTTGTATTACATTTTACTAGTCATTGGAGTCCTTTTTCTATATTTAATCAGTTTGTGCTCGTTTGTAGAGCCCTTTTGATACTTTTTACATTTTGCTCGTCAGTAGATTCTTTTTACATTTTTATAAATACATTGAAATATTATATTAATAAGTACTATTAATTTGCTCCAGCAGTTTTCAACGAACTTTTCAACTTTGTTCCACATTGTGCGAACAAATAATGAATTAAAATTTTATATACAAATTTGAACGCATCAAAGGATAATCTCCTAGACGATTATTCGGATTTTGATAAATCTTTCTGAAGTTTGTTAAGGAAATTTTCTTCACATATAATGTAAAAAATTATTATTAATATTTCTTTTCTACCCAGCCGAACGGCGTTGTGACGGTTTAGCCGTGTTCGTGAAAGAAGAGAACAAACGTTGGGAGGACCCTTCGAAGTCGACATCCTGAACAATGTCACTCTCGAGGAATGCCAGTCGATGTGTATGAGAGCCGAGAAGTAAGAACAGTGTAATAGAATATATATTAAGAATATTTTCCAATTTAATTTTTTCTTAGATATTCTGTCGTTCGGTGGAATTCGACGACGCCACTCACCAGTGACCTGAGTAGTGAAGAGGATTCGGTTTCCCAAAAGGATGACCTCAGCATTGCCAGCAGCCCCACGCACCACTTTTACGACTTGGTTTGCTTGGACAACCGTAAGTAAAAACTAGCTGTAAGTGGAAT
>NW_020539725.1:58564552-58578046 GCF_003426905.1 Ctenocephalides felis | reverse complement strand
TTAAACAAATTTCGATATTTATATTTTCCATTGAATGGTCATATTTTTGCTTTTTAATTTAAATTGATAATTAGTCCTGTATTTTGTCCTGAGTTTTTTGAGCAAAAATGTCCCGAATTTTCATTTGCATTCATCAAAAAATCGATTTTAAATTGTTCGTTTCTTTCAAATATTATAGATGAAAGATCGAAGCGCGTAAGCGCCGCATCGCCGTCTAACGGATAAACATTGGTACGGAATCCGTAGAAATGTAAACAAAATTTATTCTTATTGTTAAAATCTCTATAAAATATCTGATAATTTGATGTGCATATGTCTAATGATCATTTTTGACCGCCAAATGGCTTTTTTTTTTACTTTTTTTACTAGATCTCCGAAACCGCTAGACCTGCCTTACCAAAAATTTATTCAGTTCTTGTCAATACAAGTAAAATGTTTTTTGAATTATTCAAATCGGACGCTTCGTTCTCTTAAAAACTGAGTTACTGTTTTCGGCACTTTTTGTCTCGTATCTTCGGAACGGCTAGACCTGCCTTCGCCAAAAACTAATCAGCACGTCTCCTTATCAATACGAATCGAATGTTTTTTTAATATTCAAATCGGTTGATCAGTGTTCCCAAAATCGTCGACGAAAATTTGTAGCCGAACATACATAAATACACGCACACACACACACACACATCCATTTTTTCTAAGGTATGCCAACATGTTCAGAAGGTTTTGAAACGTAAAGATCTATAAAAATTTTCATTTTCGATTTTTTTGCGATTACTATAACTTGCCCTACGGGAAATTAAAATTCCACTATTTTGTTTTTAATTTAAGTGGAAATGTAATTTGTATTAGTTGCTATAAAATAAATAAAAAATTTCAAAAATTTTCTCATAAATAATAATTTTAATCAAAATAAAATTTAAAGAAAGAAAGAAATTTTTTGATGTGTTTATTCGAAGTCGAAACTTCTTACTTGCACAGTCAGAAAGTTTCCGTAACTTTTGCAAATTTTCGCCAATGTGAAATATACTCAATTGATATTAAAACTTACGAGAAGAATCTCAAGTTCACTCTTTCGGTCTATTTTTCAAAACTTCAATTATTTTTATAACTAAACCACTTTTTATAGTCTAAAATATCTTAAGGTATTCGGTTTGACTATCAACTTTATCACCATGTCAAATTTCATCAAAATCCTAGAAAAATAAAACTGAGGATCTCCTTAAAAGAAATATATTCAAATTATAAAATTTCTCAAGTTTATTATCCCGTCTCAAAACTTATATTTTCCCTTTATTTATTATCCTATTCACAGCTACAAAGGGAAAATTCTACTTATAATCTCTTATATTCTACTTACATCTTACAATTGCAATTGAAAAGCTCAACTTTCATCAGTAAATGATATTGTAGTATAAATATTATTTAATGTACATATATTATGTTCAGTATGTGTATTGTGTTAAACATATATGTTCTAGGTATTCTCTCAGAATAAATAATAATAATAATGATATATATCTGGTTATTCATTTGCAATATTTCGCAATCGTAAATAATTGCCTCATATTGTTCGGAAAATACGATACGATGACCTTATAAAGTTAACAGAGCGTGCGACACAATCGAGATGATATTTTTCTATTTATTCGTTTTTATTGCAAAAAAATGAAAAATGACCATTAATTATATTTATACATTTAGTGTCTATCTATATATACATATATATCTGTTGAACTATTTTAAATGTATCGCCCAGTAGTTGCATAATAAAAGGAATCGCGCAGCAGAAATTTAATAATAATTGCTGATGTCGAAATTTCGGCGATGATACGAATGAATATATATATATATATATATATATATATATATATATAAATTACTACTTTTACTGCAGATACTATATTTTTTTTTGAATTTCTTTCTATATATTTTTCTTGATCATCAGTATACATAAAATAAAGTAAAACTGATTTAATAAAATATTTTTTTTCGCTTCATGGTACTGGTGAAATCAAGATCATAATTTGATCAAAATTATCTGAATTTTATTAATTGAATTTGTGAAAGAAAATTACACCTTCAAAAATTAACTGACGAAAGGGAAGTTAGTTAATGTTAATCCAATTTTCTGATTTTATACATAACACATACAGTATTGGCAAATTTTACAAAATTTAATAATAGTTTTAAATAGATAAAAACTCCGGCTGTATATTTATGAAAAACTAAAAAATTAATAAAATGGGAGAGTTAAACTTATAACTAGTTCATTTTATATGTTTATCATTATTTGTAGTAAACTATGAACAATGATATTAAGGAACACAACTAGTGTGAAATTTTCAAGAAAACCTTTAAAAATAACATACTAAAATTTTAAATCGATATCTTAAATAGTTTTGGCAGGCCAAAAACCACCAAAATTTTGGGAAAAAACTTTTATTTTCAACAAGCCGCCTTTTTGTCAATTTTTGATCTTTTTGTTCGCTCGAGGTTTTTAGTTTTTTAGTTTGACAAGAATTTTTTTTTCTGGTTTTATCAAAGAAGAAGGCTGCAATCACCTTTTTTGTGGCTCCGCCGGAGATCGCGTGTCATTTCAAAATATTTAATATTTTTATTTCAAAAATTTACTGTGCATTCTCAAACATGTATAAATATACCCTATGGATCGATACACTAGTTTTTTTTTTTTAATTCCCACAAATTGTCTTTTTTAGGTTGTCACACTAGGTGTGCCCCATATACGGCAATTGGTTCTGTGCTAATTAAATTTTTAATATATTTTTATATAATATTGATCGAACTATTTTAGACTGTATAATTTTTTTATTCAATTTAAAAACATTTTTAAATAATTGTGTTCATTGTATAAAGCCAATTCTTTGTATTTTGAGTTTACTGGCACATATCAAATGTTGAAATGTATGAAAAAAACTTGAAAATTGATTTATGTTGTGTGAATTATAAAATTTATTTCGTGATGTTTCAAAAGTACTTAAAAATAAAATTAAGAGAAAGGTTTCTTCTTCAAATTTCCTAAAAACAAATTGATAAATATCCTTGAAACTATTTAAATTGTTAAGTTTTATGAAAAATGCTCTTACTACTGGACTTAGATAACATTATTGGTATTTCTAATTAAAAAACAATTAAGGAAAAACATTTTTTCCGCGAACCACACTAGCTCGATATCAGACAGCATGATATGAAATTTCTACTTGAGGTTATAGATCTCAAATGTAATCTCAATTGAAATTGCCTTCGTCGGCACTCATAACGACTAGATACATATCTAATATAAAAGCTATACATAGAAGAACGATCTTTCAAATAATCTACATATATATAAAATAAGTCGGGTTTTTCTTCCTGACGAAATAACTCGAGAACGCACGAACCGATTTCGACAATTTTGAATTCGTTGCAAAGGTCTCGGGCTCCGCAAGGTTTATAGCTAAGAAAATAAAGTGGTGCACGCACCGTAATTAAAAATCGAGTAATGACATTAGTGAAAATTATCAGAATTATGCTTGGTTACATCAACGAGCAATTCTTGCCGCAATAATGATGTACACGCACTGAATTTCACCATTCAATCAAAATTGCTGGCGATTTGGTGACATACCAATGATTCCGACTGGTCTTTCCGTTTGACTTCAAACGATTGCAATTTCCAGTTCGCCTTGCGTTCGCAATAACAAGTCGCAATTCCAATCGCTTAGTGTTCGCGGGATAAATTTCAAATATATTATTTAGAAAATTATTGTTTTTCACATGGGCAGTTATACGTTGCCTGTTCACGAATTGGAAAACCATCCGCTTTGTTTGTGTTAACGTCAGACCAAAAACAAAAAATGTGGTTTACCCAAAAAGCACTTCAATGAAACGGTTAATTTGCGGATTCCACTTTCATTTACTTAGAGAAGTTCAACTAAAAAACACTTCATTTTGTAATCGAAATGAATTCATTACTGTTGTATAATAATAATCAATTTTCCTTTTCAAATAAAAACAAACAAAAAATTTCTTCATCTCTTTCTCACGAAACCATCTGGTGGCGAAACGGAGTTCGTCGGGTTTGCTAGTTCAATATAAAAAAATAGCACAATATTTTTTTTTTCCAGAGATCATAAAACGATTTAATGCCTCCTGCCTTAAATCACACAGAAAAGATAGTTGCAAGTTGCAAGCAAAAATAGAACAAGAGTGACGTCACTTGACCAGGACGGACGAGTGACGTTCAATTTGCGTCGTCACGTGACGCCGCGTGACGTGCGTGACGCAAGATGCGCCTAGTGACCACATACGGCGCCATGGTGCAAGCCATCACTGTACTAACAGTCCTAAGAATGATGACGAAAGGTGAGAAAATTCGGGCAAAAATGGTGATCAGTCTACTATTTTTGTACTCTGATACTTGAACTATGCCTTTGAAATCTTTTAATTTCTAAAATAACTCTTTATATAGATTTTTATTTAACTTTTAGCCCAAACAACATGCAATCAAGGTATGGGTCGGGTAATGTACGAGAGACTACCAAACCACCAGCTACAAGGATTCGATGACGATGTGGTAAGTAGAATTACGAGTAATTCGTACTTTTATTATTGAACCAACTGATGAATATTGTTCTTTAGGTACGAGACACTTCACCGCCCTTTCGTGTATTAGAAAGATGTCAAGATTTATGCCTAAGGGACCGAACAGCCACCAACAATATTGTCAGAGCTTGCTCATCATTCGACTTTCAACCAGGGGCCAGAGTGGCCTCTTATTCAGGTAACAAACATCGAAAAATTCATATCTTATATATAAAAATGGAGCTCTTGCTCAAATGATCCGGTAAAACTTGAAAACGGCTATACCGATTTGGCCAGTCTTAGTCTTGAAAAATTCGTGCCAATCCAGAGATGGTCGGAAAGGTGAGATATTATTTCAAAATTGCGTAGAAACTTTACATTTTTAGTTTGAACATTTTTTGTAGAAGCGTAATTTAAATAAAACAATGGACGGTGGCTAATACGTCAAATGTCAAACGTTTTTAACAGATGATGTTCAATTACATTTAATAGGATGTTTTACGTGAATATTGTTTAATTATGATTAAATTGTAGTAAGTAGTTTTGTTTGTAGTTTTATTTAGACACAAAAACGTTATTAAACGGGCCGCAAGTGTTACTAAAAACTCAAAATATCAACTTTTTTGAAATGTTAATAAGAAAATACACATTTTAGCATATTTTCCTGAAAATCTCATTTGTATAATTATATACTGATTGGTATTTATAAAACATTTTCTGAGTTATATTATTTTTAATTTATGTTATTTCAATTCAGAACCTAAATTTAGTATCGATCAAAGGGACATTTTGTCGAATAAGATTTTCCCAGTTATAATTTCCCAGAATTTATCGAAAATCAGATAGTAATATATGAAGATCCGGGGTTAAAATGGTCCACCAACGATGTGTCAAAAACCAGTAAAATTAAGCATTGTTTAACAACAATATTTAAAAGTAGAGGGAAAAAGATGTATAACTATCTACTATCCTTGAAAATCCATAATGAAAATATTTTCTTCCGTTGGCAGTTTTTTAGCATTAGTTAAAAATGTAATTGTTTTGAAATTTGAAATTATAATAAGGCTTTAAATCGTTTTGCCCCCTGCCCGTTTCAAGTTACCCCGCCTATAAGGTAAAAAGGTCTAGATAACAAATTTTTCAAAAAGACATCAAAAAAAGCACATTTCTCTAATGATGAAGTAGCTGGCAGTTTTACTGAACGTAGTCAGATAATTGTTCGTTTGATATGTGTTATTTGTTGTGATATAATTGTTATGGTTTTCACAATATAGTTTATATTTGCTCAAAGTCAAATTGGACCTTCGTGCCTCGCCCTGCTCTACATATATAGTTTTTATTAAATTTATTTTAATTCATGGAATATTACTTGAAACTTTTCAAAAAGCATGTCAAAGAAGAAATACTTGATTCATTTTCTATCTCTCCTCGCAGAAATTTGAAAATTTTGTATAAGCTCAGTAGTATTATTTATAATTATACACAAAATTCAGAATCCAAAAAAAGAATCTGAAAAACTTGAAACGTAATCAATAAGTCGAAAGACCAAAAAAAAAGACTTGGATAGGATTATAGCATGCTTTCTATAGTAAGTGTATAAATCTTCCAGTTTGATTGTATTGACAAAATATAGACAAACTAAGGAGGTTTATTGTTTTTATAATACATCATTGTATATAGCATTCAAACAACACATCCTTATACACTTAAAGTATTAATATTTTTGATTCTCTAGAAATTGTTTAGAATATACCTTACTTAGCAAAACAACGTTTGCCGGATCAGCTAGTAATAAATAATTCACTTACCTTTCTTAGGTTCGAATGATGTAAACGGCATGGGAAGCATGTCTTCAACTCCAGAATATGAAGAATCGACATGTTATTTGTCCAGGGAGCAGGCAGCTCCTGAGGGCATCGGGAATTTGATGCTGGTGCCCAACAGTGTCCATTTTACAGAAATATGCCTAACATGTAAGAAGTACTTAAGCATATAAACCAACAGCAATATTAAATGAGATAATTTTATACATATCAATATAATTAATAATTGTAGCAAATCGTCCAGAACGTGAATGTCCTAGTAGAAGATATGTTTTCGAAAGACATCCAAGAAAGCGTCTAAAGTTGCCAGTTTCCGATTACAAAGAGGTAAATAATAATGATAACATTTGAATTAGAATTTATTTTATCTATCTATTACTTACCTTTATCTTTTATCTCTTAGGTGTCTGCCAATAATAGGACCGATTGCGAGGACAAATGTCTTTCAGAATTTAGTTTTGTGTGCAGATCTGCAAGTTTTGACGCCAATATGAGGTCCTGTGCCCTTAGTAGGTTTACGAGAAGGACCCATCCAGAATTATTGGAGGACGACCCCAACGGAGACTACTTGGAAAACACTTGTCTCAACTGTAAGAAAAAAATAAGGTTGAAATATGAAACATAAAAATTGGCATTCATTAACAAAAAAAAATCGAAATACTCGTAGATTCATCTTAAGATATCAGAAGAGTCGGATTTTTACTTTTTTACATTTTGCTCATCAGTAGAGTTCCATTTTTTAAAAAAGTCTCGTATATTTCAATTTGCTCGTCAGTAGAGTCCCTTCCGATCTCTTTCAGCAAAATTTTAACATTTTGCTAGTTTGTAGAATCTCATTATTTTATCAGTTTGCTCGTCAGTAGAGTCCTTTTTGGATATTTTCTATATTTTGCTAGTCAGTAGACTCCTTTTTGCTCGTTAGTAGAATCCCATTTTATTTGTATTACATTTTACTAGTAATTCGAGTCCTTTTTTATATTTAATCAATTTGCTCGTCAGTAGAGTCCTTTTTCATATTTTATCAGTTTGCTCGTTAGTAGAGTCCCGTTTGATACTTTTTATATTTTGCTCGTCAGTAGAGTCCTTTCCGATCTCTTTCAGCAAAATTTTAACATTTTGCTAGTTTGTAGAATCTTTTCATTATTTTATCAGTTTGCTCGTCAGTAGAGTCCTTTTTGGATATTTTCTATATTTTGCAAGTCAGTAGACTCCTTTTTGCTCGTTAGTAGAATCCCATTTTATTTGTATTACATTTTACTAGTCATTGGAGTCCTTTTTTATATTTAATCAATTTGCTCGTCAGTAGAGTCCTTTTTCATATTTTATCAGTTTGCTCGTTAGTAGAGTCCCTTTTGATACTTTTTACATTTTGCTCGTCAGTAGAGTTCTTTTTACATTTTACTAGAGTCCCTTTCGTTTTCTTTGTTACATTTTGCCTGTCAATAGAGTCCCTTCTCAATATGTTATCAACAGTTTGTTCGTCAGTAGAAAACATTGCTGTCTTTTCTACCTTGCTCCCCTTCGACAACGCCTGAAATCTAACCTCCAAATAGCCCAAACACCAAAACAATATTAGTACAAAACAACTTCAGAGTACAGTGATACCCCGTCTTACGAGCTTAATTCGTTCCGTAAGCACGCTCGCATGTCGAATAATAAATACATTGAAATATTATATTAATAAATACTATTAATTTGCTCCAGCAGTTTTCAACGAACTTTTCAACTTTGTTCCACATTGTATGAACAAATAATGAATTAAAACTTTATATACAAATTCGAACGTATCAAACAATAATCCTCATAGACGATTATTCGGATTTTGATAAATCTTTCTGAAGTCTAAGGAAATTTTTCTTCACATATAATGTGAATAATTATTATTAATATTTCTTTTTCACCCAGCCGAACGCCGTTGCGATGGTTTAGCCGTGTTCGTGAAAGAAGAGAACAAACGTTTGGGAGGACCCTTCGAAGTCGACATCCTGAACAATGTCACTCTCGAGGAATGCCAGTCGATGTGTATGAGAGCCGAGAAGTAAGAACAGTGTAATAGAATATATATTAAGAATATTTTACAATTTATTTTTTTCTTAGATATTTTTGTCGTTCGGTGGAATTCGACGACGCCACTCACCAGTGCACCCTGAGTGAAGAGGATTCGGTTTCCCAAAAGGATGACCTCAGCATCGCCAGCAGCCCCACGCACCACTTTTACGACTTGGTTTGCTTGGACAACCGTAAGTAAAACTAACAAAAGTAATACTATTATTCTTAGAGCTGTCAAGAACCGTCATTTTCAAAAACCGGTTCCAACCCGGAAAAGTCCGGATCGATCCCGTAAAATTCGGGACCGCTCCGGGAAAAAATCCGGATACTTTTTTCTTATTTTTTTATTCAGTCACAAACATTCTTTTCAAGTTACGTGTTTCGCTTTTTGTTCTTGAAATTTTTTTTGTAGCCCTTTGAATTTTTTAATATAATTATAATTAATACTTTTTTGTGCATTTCTATTTCGTTATACATATATTTGTTTGCCATTAAAGCAATTCTCAAATTGGAAATTGTACATTCGAATAATATTTAGTCTGCTTTCATTATTAGATTATATGTAATTTTGATAAACTTCTAAATAAATAATTATAAACTTTTACTTTGAAGCATATTTTTAGTTTCTTTAGTTTTTAGTTTCTCAATTAAAGTTTTCGATATTCATAGCAAGAGGCGGTTTCTTTTAATCAGGAGAATTTACAAAACTGGCTGCATATAGTATTAAAAAAAGTAACATTTTATTAAAAGAATTACAACAAACGCCTTAGTTTAATTGAGTTATATTCTAAATTGTTAACTTCATAGAAATACAAAAATTTCATACATTGCTAACGGACACGTATATTTATTTTTCTACTTAAACTCGTCCCATTATGCAATTCGACCCTAACAAATATATAAAATAATATAAACTATATATGTTACATAAACTGATTTTATTTTTTAAAAAAGGTGACAATTTTAAAAGTAGAAGTGTTTTTATTAACTTCTATATCGTTTGAAAAGTTGTTGAAATAGATAAATATTTAGTTTCAGAAATAATAATTTTGTAGTCGGGTGTTGTCTATTGAAAATAGTTGGTGGTCTTTCTAAAAACAATTGTCAAAGAATGATTTGGAGAATCATTAAAATCAATATTTATGGGCTAAAGACTGATGGCTCGCAATGAAAAGATTCAGACTATACATATAACAATGTTTAATTTCTCAGAAGTAAAAAGCTATATATTTTTAAAATATTTCATACCAAAATATTCAACATTATAAAATGTTATTTCACTTAAACGGTAGAATTTTAAAATTGCACGTGAGCGAATTGATGTATATATATTATCTAATTCAGATAATAAATATTTGTTTCAGAGACCGTATATCAAATTAATGAATTCAAATTTTCCTTCATGTGGATCAATCGAAAATAAATCAAGCTAATTTCATAAAAATTCGGGAAACAAGTATCAATTTAATTTTTTTTATTAAAACAATTATTAAAAATTAGACAACCGACAGGATAAGTGTAATGAATAATAAATATAATTGAGTTATTATATATGAATATTTGAAATGTTCAGTTCCAATTACATTAGACTTAGAAAATAATATTCTAGGATATAAATAATACCAACGTTGTAGGTGATTAAATGATACAAAAAAAAATGGAACCGTCGCCGGTTCCCAATATTTGGGACCCGGATCCGGTTCACAGCTCTAGAATAATTTTTCTTATACATATTTCGAATAAACCAAATATTGAATTTGACAAATATGATTGGATGGATTACTGATTATCAGCTTCGAGAAAGATATCGTCTATATATCTTTTCTATCATATTGATCGATCTTCATTAGATAAACCATTAATTTATTGAAATTATTATCATTTTTTTAGCTCGTCGGGGCAGCGAGTACCCCGACAATTCAGTGACGTCCCTTTTTTCGCGTCGGGGGCTGGCAGAAGAAGGGGCGCCGACACTGCCTTCCAGAGGTACGAAATTCCAGGCTTGGAGGAGAATTCCATTCGAGATAACCGGTAATGATCAACATATACATCAATAAATATAAATTTATTAATTATTTCAATAGAATTTTATATAATTTATGAAATTATTATTGTTGAGTAATAGAGATCAATAAACAAGTATTAATTTTAATATCTTATTTTTTCTAAGTAGAAATTTTCAGTTACAAGTAATATGTTTCTTTACAAATCCAATAGCAAAACAACTTGATATCTTCCATGTAAATATGCAATATTACTGATGTAAGCAATTATTTCTGCTGAATAAGCCCAATGAATGAAAATATTTTTTTTAGGTCGATCTCTGAGCGAATGCCTGGACGAATGCCTTAGGCAAACGTCATTCCAATGTCGATCAGCAGTTTACAGGTAAAAATATATTGAATATTTGAGAAACTTAATTTAAATGCCTAAATAAATGGTATATTGGTATGCATCACGTCATAATCTATTTATCTCGTAATTAATATTTTTGTATCATTACCAAAACCTCAAATTACAATTAATTCAATTTTTTTAAAATTATTACAAAGAGCACAAAGTAAATAAAAAATAAATGTTTCTAGTTATCTCACAAATAACATTCATAATAATTATTAAATAATAACAGAATCTTAGGTCAATACGCATGTCTCGTAATTTCTCTATAAAATCTCAAAAAAATTGTTAATAATTGTGTGTAGTTCTTCACTAATCATTGGTAGAATTAAATGATTTTCTGATAAATGTGAGAGAATCAATAGAATTATTAAAAAATAAAGTTTAATAAAAAAAATTAGTTGACGTACTATATAAAGGGGCGTCTATTAATCACGTATCGATTTTAGTTACGAAAAAAATTTTTAATTTTTTAAATTTTTGTGAAAATGTTTAGACTTTTTTATAAAAATTCAGGTAAAAATAAATACACGTGATATTTCGTGATTTTTTGTCAAGCCCCCCTCCCCATGAAAATCTCAAGTGATTAAAGAACGCCCCCCAGTAAATATATAAAATATTCGACAAATAATTATCTCTCACATTCTTCATATTTGTCACAATTTGTTATTTATTTATAAACAAAAACGTATAAAGTTTATTTTAGTACTCCGATTTTAATATTAGTGAAACTATTTACTGAAGCTGTCCATACTTTGTTTCTCAGTAATGTGCAATTTATTATTCAGATAAAATATGAATCTAACTTATACGTGGAAGATACAATAAAAAATCGGAACAATCATCTGGAAGTATTAAATCACATTATTGTTGCTTTTAATGCAATTCTTGAAATATTTAGATTAGTTCTAGGTATATATTTTTTAAGTATTTTTTTATGTTAGTTATTAGTTAATTATTAATGTTGTTTTTTTAAATTTCCAACAGCGATCGTTTCCGAACATGTCGCCTTAGCCGCTTCAACCAAAGGGACGGAATGCGAATCGTCTACGACGCCGATTACGATTATTATGAAAATTTAATGCGTAAGTTATAAAATAGATTTATAAATATAAATTAAAACGAAACTAGTGGTGTATGGCATCGTGCCTTAAGGCAAATTGCTGGAACATCCCGTACCATAATGTAATATTCGAAAAAATTTTAAACGTTTTCAAATATATTATTACAAATACTGTAACTTTCATTATTCTTGCCATCTTGTTATATCTGAGCAAAATCAAATGTAAATCATAAATCTCCAGAAATTATCTCCAGAACATTAATAATCGTCATTTTATTTCGAATTCAATTTCAAAAAAAAAATAGTTGCATAATTTACACAAAATTGAAAAAGTGCTCCCGTATGGTCACAGTCTAAACGCATTTGCAAATAATTCTGTGCGACATATTAACTTATATTGTGCTTAGCTTGGCGGCATTTTCACATTTTTCAATAGTTTCCACAAAATTGGATAAATGCCCCAGTCTAAACGCACTTGGGTAACGCATTTGTACCAGAGTGGCGCTTAGACTGTGCTTAGCTTGGGTAATTTTTTTAATTTTTAATTCAAAATTACAAACAAAAATATTTTATGGAAAATAAAAAAAGATGTAATAATTTTTTATCCTCAAAAGCAATTCTTTTGTCAAAACAAGCAGAAAGTTTTTTAGATCATTCAAATCGGACGCTTAGTTCACTCAAAAACTGCCATTTTTTGCATATTAAGCTCTGTATCTTCGAAATAGCGGGACCTGCCTTTGCCAAAAACTAATCACCTCTTCTCCCAATCATTACAAATTGAAAGTTTTTTTGGACCATTCAAATCGGATGCTCAGTTCTCTCAAAAACTCGATTTGTATTTTCTGCATTTTTTGCTCCGTTTCTCCGAAACGACTGGACCTGCCTTTGCCAAAAACTAATCAGCACATCTCCCTATCAATAGGAATAGAATTTTCTTTCCTGCACATCCATTTGATTTCTGTGATATGCAAGTAAAATGTTCAGAAACCTTCAAAACGTCGAGAAATGCAAAAATTTTCATTTTCGATTTCCGGCCCATTACTATAACTACCCTACGGGAAGTTGAAAGGATTCATTGAATTTTTTTATTTGCATAGTTTCATTGTCTATCAAAATAATACACATTTTTTAAAACAATGTGATTCATTGAATAACAATAATTTTAGATAATTTATTAAACGGCGATGGCGACATGACAACAGGAGGCAGACCCGACGACATGTGGCCGCACAGACCGGGTAAGACGATGAAAATTTATTTAAATAAAATATTATCTTAGTAACAACTACATAATTTCGATAATATTTTTCCCCTAGGTGACCGTTACCCAATGGGCGGCGACAGATACCCAGACATGTACCCAGGTGACAGATACCCAGGAGGCGACTATCATCCCGGAGGCGATAGATATCCTCCGGGAGGTGACAGGTACCCGCCTGGAGGCGACAGATTTCCTGACGACAACAGACTGCCTGGAGACAGATATCCGGGAGGCGACAGATTGCCGCCGCCTGATGACAGATATCCTGGAGGCAGACTTCCACCGGGTGATAGATACCCAGGAGGAGATAGGTATCCTCCGGG
>NW_020539725.1:58534681-58564452 GCF_003426905.1 Ctenocephalides felis | reverse complement strand
ATGGTAAAAATAATGAACAATTTATATTAAAATTCTAGTTATTATAGTAATTCAATGATTGTAAATACTCAAAATATTATGGTTTTCAATAAATCAATTGGAATTAACTGCATAAACAAAAATGCGTATAATAAATAATTTGTTGTTTAGGCATACCTACTTTGAAATTAATTAATTTTAGTAATTGAATATTTGGTACAAGCTCTGAATAATTCGTAAAAATGCAGTGATAACTCTATTAAATTAAATTTATTTAATATATTTTATTCTAAAAACAATTTTAATAAAAAATCCTATTAAGTTTAGCACTATTACATTTAATATACTCTGAATAAAAATTTAGAAAAAAAAAGAAAATTGTAATTTTAAATTTTGATTTCTTCATTTTGTTTCTCAAAAAAACAGAAAAGATCAAATTCAAAAGAAGATAATTTATGAAAGACAAATTCAGTGAAAAGAAATATAAATGAAAAAAAAACTGAGTAAAATAAATATAATATTTTGTTCAGTGAAACAATTTTCAACACTCTAATATAAATTAAAATTCAATATGATTTTAAATTCTTAAAATAAAGTGTTTTGACCTTATGCTTATATTTTTGAAATATAGAAAACTGTGCTAAAATTTAAAAAATGTCGAATATATTAATATTGGAAGAATGAGTCTATAAAAAATTTGATATGCAAAAATATACTGGTGATGTAAATATTTGCATATGACCTGATTTAGAAGCTGAAAGAATATAAAAAATAGAAATAATATATAAATACTATAGAAAGATGAAAACACATATATTCAGAACGACTAAAAAGATTAGGAACACATAAATTGGCAAGTTCGATTTGTTGACAAAAACATTAACAGGAGTTGAAAATTTATTTAAAAATTATTATTATTTATGTTAATTTTTTAAATACGCACGTATATTACTTATGCAAAAGATAAGTATTGATATTTAGATAATTTTAAAAACTATATATAAAAAATGCAAGTATGTTTATTATTTTTTTATTTATGTTTATTGGCTTTTAAACTTTGGCTTATAAAGCACAACACCCCACTTGTAGTCTCATATAATTCATTTTGACTCAAAATTATATATAAATATATCCATAATTAAGTACACCCAAACTGTTTCACACATTATTCTCAGAACTCAATTTTACACTCCGATATGAAATTAATTAACTGCAAGTTTGTTGATGTTCTATTGATGGTCAATACATTTTAACCGTAATCAATTCAAAATGGTTGGAAAATTGAACTTTCCAATTATTTATAAAAAAGCCATAAATATTAAACAAGGTATAAATTACCAAATGAACTATATCAAGCATCCCCTGTTCAGATATATAAATCTTCCTGAGCCCCTAACCCAATATAGAATCTGCTAATACAAATAATGGTCAAAGTTCTCCGGCGACGGTAGAGAACAGTATACTGTTATTCAGAAGGTCAACGAAATTCTTTTTCTGCCGTGGAATATTAATTACGCTTGGCCAGAGAAAACGACGAGAAATTCTGTTAATTAATTAATTATTAAAAAGATGTAAGAGTTATCCGATTTGCCAAGAACGCTCTCTGTTTCCTTACTCTCTGGTCTTTGATGCGAGAAGAAATTGTCCAGTGAACGTGACGAGGTGGAAGAAATTAGGTCGATCTAAATAAAAGTTTTCAGAAATACGTTTATAATGCATTAAATCATTTTTCCACTTCCTACTTTTCCATCCATATATCTACAGAATTATTTATTATGAATGCGAACTGTGCTTTGTCCGGTTCAAATTTCAAATGTGTAGTTAGGTATGTTGGAATAGTTTTCGGAACTCGCTTCTAGTTTTCGACTGATGACCGAAATAGATGCTCAAAAAGTTTTACTTCGCAGTCATTGATGGTAATTTTAATTACAGTGGCGGTTGCCTCTGTTCCAAAGCTGGACTTGCTAGAAGTTGCCGACGTATGTGTTGGAAATATTATGAGAGAAATATTTTTGGAAGATATTGATTATATATATATATATATATATATATATATATATATGTGTGTGTGTGTGTGTAATGTCAATTATTAAATTTGTGCAACTGAAATTTCATTCTACATCCACCAACCCGGTTCCTTACTTTTTCTAATATTTCCTTCTCCTCACAATGGGGTTCCTGGCATAAATCACATCAGGAACATTTGTCTTAATACCGACTGGGCTAATAAATATTTCATTAACGCGGCGCGTTATACGTTATACGTTATACGCCTTTTCCCACTGATAATATAACTTCGGTACATAGTAGTTCTCTGCACTACGAACAGGCCGCGTGTTAGATTATATATTATAATTTGTTTTCGAACTAATTTACTGCTGCGTAATAGGTCTACTGTGGAGAAAAAGGAATTATAGAAGCAGAGCTGGTAGGATGGTTATTCAAAATGAGAAAATAATATTTGTTGTCACAAAGACATAGGACATTCATAAAAGTAAATGAGTTTTTACAAGCAAAGTGAAGTTTTATGATAAATATATGCTGCCAGGATTTCAGGATTTCAATCATTCTTAAAATGATTCAGAAGATATATGACTTCATATATACCTGAGATATATAGGTTTATTGGTTTTTAAAAACCGGTTTCCAGAAGGAAACTACAGAATACAAAAACCAGTTTTAGTAGAAAATACTGGTTTTTAATGCATGATTAACACTTAAAGAAATTAAAATTACAAATGTAGCCAAATGTACCTGAATGTTGAAAACACTGTTGAAAATCGATTGACGTACTTCGTTTCCCTATTTTAAAAATATTTATATACAAATATGTACAGAATTAGTTTTTTTTGTTTGCATAAGAAAATTATTATCAATAAAATTGAACAGTAAATAATTTCAGCCAAAATTTTCTTCTAATCACTCAAAATTTTATTTAATTTTTTTTTCCAAATTATTCGAAAAAACGGTGTATTCATTTAAGGGTACAAAACTCGGTTTTAGAAGGAAATACTATTTCAAAACCGATTTTCTAAAATGTTGGTTTTTGTATAAATTCTAATATAAACTCTAATATCATATAAGTACTCACATTGAAGTGATTGAAGTGGCTCATTGAAGTCGCTTATACCGGTTTTCTAAAAAAAAAAAATCAAATTAAATTAGATATATCAAATAGTATTTACTTTAAACTATATTAATAAAATAATTTATAAGAAAAAAAGTATAGACAATATAACTTTAATATATATGTAAACATATGCTGGAGTCAAATTCAACTTC
This sequence comes from Ctenocephalides felis, assembly GCF_003426905.1. Taxonomy (NCBI): domain Eukaryota; kingdom Metazoa; phylum Arthropoda; class Insecta; order Siphonaptera; family Pulicidae; genus Ctenocephalides; species Ctenocephalides felis. The sequence continues at coordinate 58,561,191 of NW_020539725.1, read as the reverse complement.
AAATTTAAGTGTTAATCATGCATTGTGTACAAATTAAATAAAAAAGTTTTTAAGTAAAAAATTGTACATAAAGGCAGAGAAATCATACTTGTGGTATAAGAAATTCACTACTTGCAAATTTTTAAAGTTTCATTATTTTAGAGATAAAAGTTAAAACATAATTTACCAATATCCTAATAATCCTAGTATTAGGATATTGGTAAGTTATGTTTTAAATTTTATCTCTATGAAAAACATGAAAACGTGCAATTGTTATAAAGTTAGAGTAAAAGAGCAATTTTGACTTCTAGGATTTGTAATATTGGTAAGAAATTATTATTACAATCTCAAACTTTTAATACACTTTTGATCACTAGAAAGGGTTCAAAAACATCTTTAGAATCCACTAAAGAAAAAGTTCCCAATTTTTTCATATTCAAGGATTGCCTGTAGATGGCAGCGAGTGGACGCACAATAGAAAAAACCCATATTTTATTTTGCCAACGTATGGTATTTACATACATTTTCAGCCATAACTTGACAAAAAGTAGAAGGCATTTTCAACTACGTTATTCTCACAGAAAAAATACTGATTTGATGTAGTTGTATCGAGCCATTTTTCATGATGAAAAGACACAAAAAAGTTTCCTTATCATCTCAATTGAAATCGTGTGTGAAAATTTCCAGTGTCGCTCCTTCATTAGGTACCTGAGAACGGTCGCAGGTATGTATATCTCTACGGGAACACTATTTAGTGTTAAATAACAGGATTAACATTGCCGAGATTGGCTTGAATAACAAACAAGTTTTGTTGTTGTGTCCGCACGGCCGTGCAGTGAATGTCGTTGCAGAATATCCCATGTCCCTGCTTAAATTATTGCGTTTGGGTAGATACTTGCAAATGTATGGTACTATGAAGTAGTAATTCAAATATACATTTGAAATATAAGTGAAAAATGAGAAGACAAAATTGATAACAAATCGATGATGAGTTACTACTAATAAATTCCAAATTGTAGTAAAAAAGACTATTAGTTTCAACTTAATACTATTAGTGTCAATAACGTTTTGGCGGTTCAATGGACACTTTGATTCGTATTAATGGGGTGACGTGCCGATTAGATATAGGCAAAGGCAGGTCCAGCCGTTTTGAAGATACAGGGCAGAATGTGTAAAAAATAGCAATTCGGTTTTGGAGAGAAACAATATTCAAATTTTTCAAAAAAGCCAATCTATTAACTTTAAAATTTTCAAAAATCTAATTTTTCAAAGTTTTCAAAAAATTTGAAGCTTTTTTAAAAAAAAAAATTCTCGATTCGGGAAGTTTTAGCAATTTGCCTTAAGGCATGTAACAACTAGTTTTTTTTAATAACTTGATGTGTACATTATAATTAAAAAGTCTTCTAAATGTTAGGAGTATTTAAACTGCTGATAACATGTATTATCAAATTTATGTTTATATTTCTCTACCAAAAGCGTACAATTTTTTAAATATTTTTTATGAAATAAAAATTAATAATACTTGAGTATTATACACCATGTTCTCTCTAGCATAGCTTGTAAATAATTAATAAATTATCATAATATTGTTTTTATCGATTTGGCTGTAAATATATTATATTTCAAATTCGTCTATATACAATTTCTGTTGCACGTTTACATGCCATAGTAAAAAATTATTTTGGATCCAGACAGCTAAAATATCGTCTAGGGAAACATAATTTTAATGAAACAAATTTATCAGAAAATATTTCGAGTTCATGTTATCATCCACATACATCATGAAGAAAATTGCTGTTAGTAAATGACAGACGTGCTCAAAAATAATAATTTATTATTTATAAAAATACTTATAGAACTTTCTAATATATACAGGGTGTTTTAGAATTCAATTATGAGCTATTATGTTACACACATAGAGGTTTGGTCAAATTATGACAATTTGTTGGATTTTATGATTAATTTTGTTTATTTTAACTTTGGATACATTATCATTAATAACATTTCTAGGACCACGGTCAAAAATAATTATGAAATCTAAAATGTCGTTGAAAATAAGAAAACAAAAACAAATAGTTATATTTCCCCCAAGTTTTCATGAATTAAGATTTTTTGTTAAACTATGAATTTCAAATCTTAAAAATCTAGTCGACTAATGAAATCGACCGACTTTGAGAGACCTTCCATTAAAAAATACTAAAGTGTATTGCAAAATTTATCAAAAGTTAGCGTATTTAATCAGGATTGAAAAATCGTAAAGTACTTGATAATTTTATTATTGAAAATTTTCAAGCAAAAATAAGTCACGTTTAAGATGCCCTTTTTGGGAGCAATTATATTAGTATTTGGAATAATAAAACGTAATTTTAAAACAATTAAAATAATAGTTTAGAAAAGATAACTGCCACGTGCTTTGTACTAAACTTTGTACTAGTTCAGCAGTTTATCAATACTATTTATGTCAAATTACGTTGACAATAATCCAATTTTAATTCATGCAAGTAATACAGGTTATTCAAATAAGTAATTATTTTAAATTACCCTAATCGATCAATTCGACGATAGCTTTAACGCATATTGTTATTTTCCGAAAAAGTGCGTTTATATTTCATCCGCGGTCGGAAAAATATTACGACGGCGACAAAAATGTTTTATACAGGTCGTGTCGCTCGCCGTTATGTGTTTTATTTATTCATGGCCAAAAAAATAATGGAATATTTATTAGCCACGATATATATTTGTGCGGGAAATAATTTGTTACGATGTGTTAATTCTCTGTTTTTGGGGAGTTCTTTGCAATATTTTCGAATGGCGGTACTGAATTTAATCGGGTATTCAAATCAAATATTTAAATTGTACTCCAACTTTTATATTAGGAAAATATTGGTTGAAACTAAGGAGAAGGATCACATATCAAAATGAATTTAATTTTCAACACATTATTATCAATAATTAAAAATATTCAACCAGTTAACTGTGTCGCTCACATCGAACAGTGCACACAGTTTTGTGTCACTAAGCACCTTAGCATCCTTTAAAAAAAAATCAATAGCAAATAGTTACTGTTATATGCGCATGACGAATATACTCGTCAATACTCAAACTTCAGCTACTGTTTGGTGACGAGTATATTCGTCAATCACAGTTGAAGGGTGAAATTTACTGAGTTCCAAAAATGTTGCTATCTCAAAATTCTACAAATTTTAGAATACATTTTCTTGGATCTAGTAATGCTAAGTTTTTAATAAGGCCGGCTTACCGTCGGGTAAGTTATTGTAATCGTCGAAAAATCAAAATTGATTTTTTTTATATTTCTTTACGTTTTGAAGGTTTCTGAACATTTTTCCATACCTTGTGTGTGTGTGTGTGCAGGTACGTATGAATAAATTTTTTGTCCACGTTTCGGGCGCATGGATCAACCGACTTGAATGGTTTAAGAAACATTCGATTTCTAATGGGGGATTAGTTTTTGGCTCAGCCGTTAGAGCAAAGAGTGCAGAAAATACAAATCGAGTTTTTGAGAGGCTTTCTAAATGCATATCAATAGGCAGATAAAAGGTACCGAGTGATTGGCTTCCATCAACCTAAATTTACTAAAGTTTGGTATTAATTCTATCTCCCGTGACAAAGTCAACTCCACTAACTGCATGAAATACATGAACTTCCATTAAACCAACAATCGCAATAATCTACAAAATTCAAAACACAATCACTCTCCCGATCTGGAGCTAGAGCTGAATTCTTCTACTGTCTATATTTTCTCTCGTCCGGTTTCCAGTGAAATAATAATGACAAAGTGATATATAACGATGTCGAGTCTCGGAATCTAATTCGCTGCCGTTGCAGCTTCACAGCAGCGGCAGCTGTAGTTTTGCCGCCGACGCCGCCGGCTACTCGCAGCTCGCCACACGCCTGCAGCTGCCCTCACTATTTTAAAGCTATTTTTCTTCGCCCAGGGCAGACGCTCGACTGTAATTGCTAGAAGGAGGAATCGACACCTACAAAACTCACCAGGAGAAAGGATAGTTTTAAACAGTAGTAAGGGATACTTTGTGTTAGCTAAAAATTTCAATAACCAAATTACATGGAGTAGAAAATGAGGAGAGATGATAATTTGCAAGTAGTGTACACAATCTTTGACTTGTGTCTTGTAGATTTTTTCATTTTAATCAAGCTAGTGAATATATCATATCAGTATCACTATTATACTTTAGTAATTATTACTAATTTCTTTTGTGATTATTATTTAAATCATTAAACAAATAGTAGTGAAGATTATGCAATATCTTCCTAGCTATCCTTTTATCCAATAGAACGTATGTGTCAAGAACTGTAAAGCCCAAAGATAGAAAGCACAGAATAGATTCGAGAAAAAAGTTAAATAAAAAGAAGCGATAGCACAAGTAAAGACGTGGGAATACAAACACACAGAATACAATACAAGTCCTTACATTTGCGTGGAAATTGCAGAACTACTTTTCTATTGAAAACGAGTCAACTAGCGCTTTTACCACATTCTAAGAAATATTGTGGTACGCAAATAAAAAAATGCAAAATAATTATTTAGATCAACTTTCTAATGAACTCAATTTGGAGGTAATTGCAAATAAACATAATGCATAAAACAATTATCGAACAAAAATAATACTCTTAAGTCGTTAGTCACATAATTTATAAAACAAAATACTGAGATGTTTTTTTCATAAACATATATAATTAATATCTTGATGAGCGTTACATCAAGTAAAAAAATTTAAGAAATTATTTAAACATCACACTTTAAACTTTAATGACGCAAGGTTTTTCTATCATAGTAAGTACCCCACAAAGACGCTTTGCAGAGTCAGCCTTTATTCTGCTTGATAAACATAGTATTAATAAACGAAATGATACTATCTTTCTCTATATCGAAATGATACAATTGCGAAAACTATCATATACTATTCTGAATAATGTTTTCAAATTATGTCAATATTTATTTATATCATATACTATTCTGAATAATGTTTTCAAATAACAACGCATTTATGACTAAAAATAACTACGCACTCTTGCATATACATGCTTTTAGTATTAACTTTTGTCAAAAAAAAATTGTCTTATACATTTACAACTTTTTACGGAATTTGTTCAGATAATCGACATTGCTCTACAATTCATTTAAAAGTGGTCATTCATACATACGGGTAAGGTATTGTAATCGTCCAAATCAAAATTGAAATTTTTTGCATATCTTCATGTTTTGAAGGTTTCTGAACATTTTGGCGTACCTCAGAAAAAATGAATGTGTGTAAGTGTTTTGTATGTCCGCATTTGTTCGTCCACGTTTTCGGGCGAACGGATCAACCGATTAGAATGGTTAAAAAAATATTCGACTTCTATTGATAGGGAGATATGCTGATTAGGTTTTGACACTGGTAGGTCCAGCCATTACGGAGATATAGAGCAAAAAGTGCTAAAAATGTCAATTTTAAGAGATTGGACCAACCGATTTGAATGATTCAAGAATCAAAAAAAATTTTTTTTGGAGGTTCCAGCAATTTGCCTCACGCCACTAGTTTCGGTTTTAATTCGGAGCTTAAACGAGGGTTCAAGCATAGTTCTCACTATCATAATTAACTACTGAATTTGAAACTTCAATTTGAAGTCACTTGATTAATAGAAACTATACTATTACAATATTTTTAATAATAACATTCAGAATATCATCAATACATATCCCAAAACTATCATTCCGATAACTTAGCCTCAAAAATACTCCGATATGTATTTACATTACAAAATTGCCAAGAACCATTTCCTCGTGTTTTGTATTAGCGTGCTCGTGCAATCGCACATACATATATTGTTTTTTTGCACATTTTTTCATCTATTCGTCTTATTCTTTGCTTCTATCTCTGGGTTTACGGCGTGGAAGCACATACGTTTTGCTCGGAGGAGATCTGAAAGAGAGTTTTTCCGCGGCTAATACATTACTTCGATAGTGATGGAAACCTGAATGGTTAAAACGACAGAGGATTACGAAATAGCGCAGCGGCAGCATCCAGAGGAAGATTAGCAGTGAAAGATTCTTGTTTGGGAGACGTGATTTTACGAGATTAAAAAATAAATGGAGTGCATTTTGTTTATGCGGGTTTAGGGATTTTAATCTTGCTCAAATTGTGGTGTAAAGCAGGTTGAATATACAAATATTTTATATATTTTTATATGAATTATAACATAAGAGAGGCAGGAGTTCATTGTAACATTTATTTACATATCGCTAAACTATATTGAAATTGTTCACATTATTTTTTATACAATATTTTCATAAAGTGCAAAGTACAGAAACATTTAAATTCAAATCTACAATCGTTTATAAATTATAAAATGCGACTCTTTACCACAAAGTGGAACAAATCGATATCGTAATTAAGCGGTTGCGATATCAGATTACAATTAAGATAATTTTTGCCGACGTTGTAGCCGATCGCCTAACAAGAGATTTTGAAGTAAATTATGGGTTTCATTATCACAAAAGACTGAATTAGCTCGAATCTAATTTAAATATGGGAAATTATGAATATATCTTTATAAAACATTCGGTAATATATTCTGTGTATAATTTTATGTTTTTGGAAATAAAACTTGCTAAATTTTATTAGTCATTTTGTCTTAGTATCGGTGAATTTAGTTGATTTAGTTTGATATTTTTTATATCTCCATCAATTGGTATATGGTCTACTCAAAAAGCGATTTATTAAGTAAACCCAACATTTAACTATACTATGAATGTAGTTGGGATTTTGGTAATAACTTTGATCTTAAAACCCAGGATTTCAGAAAGACATATTAGTTTTTGTGAAAACGGATCAACAAATTTAATTTTTTTTTAAATATTCGATTCCTGTTTGTCGTCCTATTTGTTTTTGGAAAAGGTCGGTCCAGCCATTTCGGAGTTACGGTGCAAAGAGTGCTGACAATTGAAATTAAGTTTCTGATAGAACGGATAATCAGATATTAATGATTCAAAAAAACATTTCAATGTATTGGCTTAATGAATAATTGACTACATTTTTGCAAACGCAGGTTCAGCAGTTTTGGAGATCTAAAAAGGAACTTTACGGTACGGGAAGTTTCAGCAATTAGCAATTAGCCTTAAAAGCAATGCCACGCACCACTAGTTACTCATTACATGATGTGATTTAAATTTACTATACAACTGGTTGGTTTAAAAAAAACATTATTGGCAATATAAATTTTTTCCAAAACCTTAACTTCGTTTTCAGGAAGCATTGAAAAAACGTCTACCGAGGCAACAATATATATATTTGATAGAGCTCCTCTTTGCACCATCGGAGTTAAGTCGCGTGTTCACGACTTTCTATTCGATCGTGTTGCGGAGATCAGGAATCTAAAAATGACACGTCACGCTCTGGCCATAAAATAAAAGTGTTCAATTACGTCGTAAAAACGTAACAGACGAATGGGTACGTGTTTTAACAGAAAACTGTATCATCTGTACACCATGCCACCTATATATTGGATTCGGAATTCGGCTGCACGTGTGAGAAGGGCGTTTGTAATACGTTTAAGAGGAAATTCGCATTTGATGAATGGCACCAAGGAACATTTCCTTTTCAACGAAATGTTCGTCTTGGAGGAAAGTAAAAGCTATTGCATTTCAAATAGCTACTGATCAGAAAATTTAACTAAATATCAATAGGTGATGAAACCCTTGCACTATTTTTTATAATAAACAGAAAATACAATATAACGCATCAATCTTTTTATTTTTCCTAGAGAAAGTTATAGTAATCGCAAATAAATCGAAAGAAAATTTTTGATATATCTTTACTTCCAAAAGGTTTCTGAATTTTCATTTTCAAATTTCAGACGATTACTGTAATTCCCCACGGGAAGGTAAATCTGGAAAATAAAAAAAAACTTAATTAATCGATAATCGAATCCTCAGCATCAATAATAAATAAATGTTTCAAGACCCAGCTCTTACCAGACGTGACGTTGTACATCTTAACCTAACAGAATATATTTCAGATATACTTGAGATCTATGGTTGTCAAATATCTCTCTTCCGCTTTTTGCTCTTGGTTTATAATACAAAAAGGCGGAAGGGAGATATTTGGACAACCTAATATATTTTTAAGCAAAAATTTGTTATCATGCTGCTTGATATCGAGCTGGCTCCCGAGCTAAAAATTGCTAGTCTATATTCTTAATCGTTACCCTATGGCTGCATATTTTTTTAAATTATAAATCTATCAATCAATCAATTGAAATCAACAATCAAAATAAATGATTTTGGAAGAATCATATTATATCATAAAATTGGCACTTAGGATCCACTTCTAGGAGATAGTATCGAACTATTGCATTTAATTGGGAAATGGATGCAGTTGTGAATATTTTTGATAAAATATCAACCAGCTCCTCTTTTACCATCATCTACATTTATAAATCAAAATCGCGCAACTTCATAAAAGAGATGTTCATCTTTTAAGCTTTCGAATTGAACTTGATGAACGACGTAAGAACTCTATTTTCCGTCTTCGATAAATGCATCAGTCCGCCTTCTCAAGAAGCCGTTGGATTAATTCTGGTTCGCTTAAGGCCGATATCAATCACTATCCAGCCAGGATATAAATGCATCTTAGTTAGCTTCCGGCTCCTTCAGAACTGTGATAGTCTAGTTGATTGCAATATGTTGATAGGAGGAGGATCGATAACATCGAATTATCCTTGATTAGAGATGATTTTGAAAATATTATGCAAAATTATGAAAAGACATCTGGAAATTGGACTGATAGAAGAAATGACATGAATAGATAAAACTATTTCGAATTATATCATTAAAACTACAACCTTTATCTCCCTGGTGCAAAATTTTCCTACTACGTACCTCGTATCATCGTTATCCAAGTTGCACATTTCACTTACGTGGAATATTTGAGGCAACAGGTCCTGTTGTTATTCCATACAGTTCTGTAATATTATCTTGGTACGAGAAGCACTGTTTGCATTCATGCTTCTATGTTGTATCCATTTACAGTCATGTTTACGACACAGTAAGGACCTACATATACTTGGATAGCGATTTTCTATATGAAGTGGCGGTAATTTTGAGCTATATACAACATTTACGCATTGAACTCAAAGTCCTAATTAAAGTTAAAATTGCTTGGAGTAATTTTTTAAGTTTGTTATTATAGTGTTTTACAGAACTGCTATAATAAGTGTATTATGGTTATTCCGTCGCGTCTGGTAACAGCTTTGGTCTTGAAACATTTATTTATTATTGATGTTGAGGATTCGATTATCGATTGATGAAGTAATTTTCTTTTTGCGTTTTCCAGTTTTAACCCTTAGGGTTTGTTGTAGTAATTGTCTGAAATTTTAAAATTACTGCTTATAAATATAAGCAGTAGTAGCTTATAAATATCTCATAAATAGAACATGTAGTACTGACTGATCGCTTTTGATACAAAAAATGTCCTAGAAGTTTTATCGTCGTTTAATGAAAAAGGCTTATTTCTTGTAACAACAGGTTGTCAAATTCATTACTATGAAAGTATGATATCAGCTAGCCAGTCTGATATCAAGCAGAAGTGATGCCGATTTTGACTTCAAAATATAAATCAAAAGTGTGTTTTTATGTGAGAATAATATCCCGCCAGCATTGCTGTGTCAAATTATAAACAGCTCATCTGTGTTAGAGAAATTATAATAAAAATATATGAAATATATAGTAATCGTCCGAATAAATAAATTTGCACATCTCTACCTTTCTGAGGTTTCTGAACATTTTAGGCATACCTTAGAAAAAATGGATTTGTGTGTGTATGTATATGTGGATAGAATTCTATTTCGCGTTTTCGGAAGCATTTTTGGATCAACTGATTTGGAGTATTCAAAAAGCTGCTGATGAGTTTTTGGCAAAGATAGGTCCTAAGTTTCGGAGGTTCAGAGAAAAGAGTGCAGAAAATGGAAATTGAGGTTATGAGATCACGAAACGTCCGATTTGAATGATTCAAAAGTCATTTTACTTGTATTGATGTTGAAATTAAAAAAAAATAAAAAAAATAGAAAAATATCAGTGTTTCAAAAAATGTCAAGATATTCAAAAAATTTCATTATTTTTTAGATTTTTTTTTTCAAAAAATATTCAAATCTTTCAATTGTTTTCAAAAATAATCAAAGAAATTAAAAAAAATTAAGTCACTATTTTTTTCAAAGCTTTTAGAAATTTTAAATTTTAAATTAGGATATAGACAGTTCAAGCAATTTGCCTCAAGGCACGATACTAGATCTCATATGTATCTAGCCAAAACGCTTTAGATATTCCTTTTCATCTTTGTCAATGCAACATTAAATCCTTTCAAATTATTAAATCTCAAACTAAACGATTCACTACGACATCATCATTTTAAGGCAATAAATAATTCTCGTCTTCAGCGCTCTATCCATACAATCTTGATTATATGCTTTCAGTATTTATTATACGTATTAATAACTGGAGTCAAGAAAACACAAGCCTTATACGATTTCGTATAAAAGAGATATTATTAAATTTTCTGCGAATATTAATCCAAGCTAGAGGCACAAAGAAAATTTCTGACATCCGTTTATAAATCTTATGATTCTGTGTCGCTTCTTAATGAAACTATCAAAGAGTAAAAGACTAAAAGACCCAAGATATAACAGAGGCAGGGGAGAGGAACATTCGCGATTGTTAATCTTGAGAGCGCTAATGAACACTGAGTCGCAGTATTTAATTACTTCCTTTAATGACAATTTTCTTTGCTTCACTGAATGCATCATAGAATCGGAGAGCAAGCTTACATTTCGTAATAATAGAATTATAATAAGTTTTCTTCTCGGGTAATAATGCACGCGCTTTTAGAAGTAGAAGTAGATTTGTAGGTTGTCGCTAATTTTGCAAAATTATGTAATGTATTTTAACTTTTTCGAAGGAGCAGTTTATGTTTTCACGCAAAATCCTATTTCCTAATTCTTTTGAATTCTTTGAGGAATGCAAATTTACAAAATGTTTCGTCCAAATTTTAGTCAAAAATCTTGAGTTTATTTTACAAATTCTTTAATAGGTAGGAAGATATTAGTAGAAAATCAATAGCTGCTTAGTTTTTGGTGAAGATCGACAATGCAAATTTTTTCTAATATTTTTTTTGACAATCACGATAAAACTTTCTGTGGTGATAGGTATGACGGTTATGAAGAACTAATTGAAATGTTATGGGTCAAAGACAGTGGTTTCAAAATTTTTCAAACAATTGACCTTTAGTAGACGTTTTCTCAAGTCATTCTGATTTGGTTGAGGGATGCAAAATTTACAAAATGTTTCGTCCAAATTTTAGTCAAAATCCTGAGTTCATTTTACAAATTCCTAAACAGTTAGAAGTTATTGGTGAAAATCAATGCCTGCTTAGATTTTGGTAACGATCGACCATGCAAATAATTCGTATTTTTTTTTTGACGATCCCAGTAAAACTTTCTGTGATAATAAATATTCTGGTCCTGAAGAACAAACTAGAATGTTATAAGTCCATCAAAATTGTTTAAAAAATTCAGCGAATTTTAGGAAAAATTAGCCTTTAGTAGACGTTTTCTCAAAAGAAAACAGCCATAGAGTAATAATTAGGAACATAGACTAGCAATTACTAGCTCAGGAGCCGTTGTCAAGCAGCATGATAGCAGATTAAATAGTTAGTTTTGCGAGACGATTTCCTAAGCCGTTCTAGTAAGCCGTTCAAGTTAGAAAAAGAAAGAATTGGTAGAAAAGTGCGAAATCTTTCGACAAAATTTTTGCAAAAAATTCCGGAACAATTTTGAAATTTGGTTACAAAATAGTAGCTACATTATTCAACAAACAGAAAATATAAATTTTATGTATGCATTTTTCACGGAAATAGCATTGTATATAACCTTGATCTGATATTTTGTCAGAAATATTCATCAGCAGAGTTATTTATTTTTCGTAAAATTGCTTTTTACCTTAATTTACTTTTATATTTACTATTTTTCATTGTAATCTTCTTTTCTTAAAGGTTCACTTTTCTGGTCTTTTTTACCCCACCCAAGTGTAAGCTTTTATACAGGTTATATAAAAAACGGTTGAATTTAACTAAAAGTTAGCAATTCAACTTATAAAAAATTACCTAACGTAATCTTAAAAATTATATTAAGGTTTCATAAACTAAACAACAGTGCTCACGACCAAAAAAAATACAGAAAAAAAACTTTTGATATGAATTTTTTATATGAACATTTTCGTCGTAAGAAGACTGACTTTAGCCTCCTACTTTAAATATTGTTGTTAAAAAACTCCATTAAACTTTACTTGTTTTTGAGATATTAGTGGTGGACTTTTAAGCCCCGTTCTACCTATATAAGACTTATATTTACCAAATGCATACAGAAAATCTAAATAATTTATTTTTCCAAATAAATTGTTTTACAATACTTTTTCCACCTTCAAAATTCAACAAAATATTACGGTACAACTTTGAACACACTTGAATTATTTTCCACCTTATTTTTATATTTATATTATGTAATTATTTTTGTAAACTGTGTGCTTCAAAAATTTCTGATCAGCTTATGTTCGAAACAACGACGTAGGGCAAAACACGAATAACTTATTTTTCCATCAAAAAAATAATAATGCAGATACTTTGGAAAAGATTTGAATGAAAAAACAAAAAAGAAATTATTTTACATAACAACGTCTAAAAATAAATATTAAGACTTTCGATATGGCAAGGATGGAAATCGATGAACTTTAAGAAAGATTCATAGAAAATACAAGTTTTTGAAATTTGAAAATAAATTTGAAATGATTTTATTAACTTCCCGTAGGGTAAGTTATTGTAATCGTTCAAAAATCGAAATTGAAAATTTTTACATATCTTCACGTTTCAAAGGTTTCTGAACATTTTGGGATACCTTAGAAAAAATGGATGTGTGTGTATGTATGTATTTATGCATACAATTTTTTGTCTACGTTTTTGGGCGCACGGATCAACACAGATCGATTTCTAATGATAAGGAAATGTGCTGATTAGATTTTGGCAAAGGTAGGCCCAGCCGTTTCGGGGATAACGAGCGAAGAGTGCAGAAAATAGAAATCGTATTATTGAGAGAACGGATCATCCGATTTGAATAATTCAAAAAACATTCAATTCGAAATGAATGGGAGAAGTGATGGCAGGTCCAACCGTTTTTGAGGTACAAAGCTAAACATGCAAAAAATAGAAGTTTTTGAGAGAATGCTTGAGCTTTCAGCTTGTTTTGACGAAACGATTGCTTTCGTCGACAATTTTGGGAACACGGATCGACCGATTTGAATAATTCAGAAAACATTCGATTCGTATTGAAAAGGAGACGTGCTGACTAGTTTTTGGCAAAGGCAGATCTGGCCGTTCCAAAGGTACGGGGCAAAAAGGGCCAAAAACGGTGGCTTATTCTTCAAAAGAACGAAGCGTCTGATTTCAATTATTCAAAAACATATTACTTATATTGACAAGATGAAGATCTGATAAATTTTTGGGAAGACATGTCCAGCGGTTATAGACTCTTAATAAAAAATAAGTTTAAAAAATGTCATTTGGCGGTCAAAAATGTTTATTAGACATATGCCAATCAAATTATCAGATATTTTATAGATATTTTAATAATGTGTACACATTTTGTGTAATTTTTTTTTTTGGTTCCGTATCAATATTTTTAATTACGGTACGGGAAGTACTAGCAAATTGCTTCAAAGCACGATGGCATATACAACTAGTGTAATTCTTATTCTTGTATTATAAATACATAATTTTAATGCTTATTGAACTGAATCAGAAAAAACTTGTTGTAACACAAAACCCTCTTGATTCTAGACATTGTATAGTACTTGAATTGTTATATTTCCTTTACCTATGGACATAACACAAACTCCTCACGTATTTGAAATGAAATCCTCATATTTATTGAGTGTAACTTCTAGGTAACAAGCACTTAGTGACAATTTCTCTCTTTTATTGTAAAAGTTACACAAAACTCGAGCTGACTCAGTCAGTCTGCCTGTCTCTCCTATATATCGGGAGACACCGAGATACGAACAAACTTATAAAAAAAAGTAATTGGTTGTATATGACACCAATCTGGAAAAGTGGAGAAACTCTTAAAGACTTACTTCATGACTGAGTTATTTTGCGGAAACTTTTAAACAGAATTCCATAAGTCACTACCTAGTTAACGTTGGAGTTTCTGTTTGAAGATGGTAAGAGTAAGAACAAATATAGAGGTTGTGCAATTTAAAAGTTTAGAAAAATTATTCATAAACTTTGTGGATGTTTTAACTAAATTGATAGAAATTTTAAATAAACAAATACATGTAAGAATCTATTTTTTTATTTCAAAATATTTAATACTTTATGATTTAATTAACTTTCCGTAGAGTAAGTTATAGTAATTGCAAAAAAATCGAAAATAAAAATTTGTATATATCTATACGTTGCAAAAGTTTCTGAACATTTTGGCATACTTTAGAAAAAATGAATGTATGTGTGTGTGCAAATATAAATTTTTGTCGACGATTTCAGGATCAACCTATATGAATATTTTGAAAACATTCGATTTGTATTGATAAGGAGATGTGGTCAGTTTTTGCCAAAGGCAGGTCCAGTCGCTACGAAGATACAGAGCAAAAAATGCCAAAATTCAGGTTTTCGGAGAACAAAGTGACCGATTTGAATGAGTCAAAACACAGTTATTTAGTATTGACGAAATGAAGGACTTCTTAAATATTTGGGAAGGCAAGTCTACCGGTTTCGGGGATCCAATAAAAACGTTAAAAATGCCATTTAGCAGTCAAAAATGATTATTAGACATGTGTACATCATTTTATCAGATAATTTATGAAGATTTTAATAATAAGTACAAATTTTGTTTACATTCCTATGGGTTTTGTAACAATGATTTATATTATTATTTTATTATTTCTAATGATGTTATTTTGTTATATTTATTATTATCTGTCATTTATTGTTTTTATTCCTTATTATTTTTCTAGTATTATTTTCATAGTTCAGAAATTTTATTTATTTATTTTATTATTATTAATATTTGCTTTTATTTTATATTAAATCATATAGAAAATACTATTCTTTATTTTGTACACTTTTTTAATTTAAATTTATATTCTTATTCATTATTGTTACTAGATGTTAAATTATGTAGCAGTTGTAACAAATATTGTAATTTAAAAAAAAACGTTAGATTGCGGTAGGGCGCTTACGCGCTTCGATATTTCGTCTCTAACACAGATACGCAGCGCGATTACTTCGAAAAAAAAATAAAAATTTTCAATAAAGTTTAAAATATAAAAAAAAAAAAATTTGACAAAAAGTCAAAATGTTCCAAAAAAATTGAAATTTTCACAAATCTAATTTTTTCAAAATTTTCAAAAAATTTGAGAGAACCAAAGGTCTTTCACCCTGTAGAAGGGGTCAAAAATAAAAACTAGGTTATAAAAATCAATATTCTAGTAGATAAATTGAAGAACTCTAATGATGAATATTTCTGACAAAATACCAGATCAAGGTTATATACAGTGTTATCTCCGTAAAAAATGCACTCATAAAATTTCAAAAAAAAATTTTTGGTTTAAAAAGTTTCAGCAGTTTGCTTCAAGATACGATGCAATGCACAACTAGTTTCAAAATATTTTATACTTGGTTTTTACAGTATATTTGCTAAAATTCAAATTGAACATTGTACCCTATTGAAATACATCACTATACAACCTTGTAAATCATCAACGTAGAAATGAATTTTTGAATGCCTAAAAAAAACAATATACCGCATATAAGCAAAGTACCTACCATAAAAACTAAAATCAATTCGTCCACTGTAGTAGACAATTTTTGCCGAAGATTTCATAGAGTTTATTCATAATTTTTTTTATAAACCAGTTTACGAGAAAACCGACCATGACAGACTGACAACATTGTGTTTCTACAACCTTCAAAGTTTTAATAATAAGCCAGAAAAGAATTGTTGTCAAAATATAAAACTTAACTCTCGGTGCATAACTCTATCTCCATTCCCCTGGTATCTTCGAGAAACCTTGTTACTGAGCCATATTCTTGCAGAGGTTTTAAAATAAGCTTCGTTTCAGCAATAAAATAGCGGTGAAATAAAAATAAGTTTAAAATTTAGTGGTGCAGAAGTATAAACTTATATCGTGCAGCGGTTTAGAGTCCTCTTGCATCGCGATGAGAGTTCACAACTGAGATCCTGCCAAGAACGAGACTTTTGTATTTTTATTCAAAACTTGCCGGTATAGTGCAGAAACTAGAATTCTTTTAGTAATCTCTCGTATAACTGCACTTTTATTCAGTTGGGTACGCATATAAGAGCAGTTTATTTTATTTAAAATTTTGCGAAACTGGTCGGGGGATATAGATTTTATTTTATATCCTGGGATGCATAACTTAAAGACGTGGTATATTTAAATCTTCCAGAAGAAGTGAAAAATCTGATTTGTTAATTTTATATTTTTCTAGGCATTTCAAGTTATTCTGAATCACAATAGACAACATTTAGATATAGTATGTGAGAGAGAGAGACGAATTTCGACTTCTTCTGTATATCTGTTTAATTTTTCATAATCATACTCGTTATTTAGATATATAAATGATAAATGCAACTTTAGTTCAAAATAGTTCTTGTTATTATTAAAATAAGATCATTACCGAACGAGTTTAACTTTTGCACATAGTTTTTGACAACTCTTTACATGATTTATATAGTGGGTCTTCGTGCCCGGGTCATAGGTCATTTATTATCTTTATTTCGAACATATCCCGACTAGTATTATGAACCTTTTATGATGATAAATAAGTTACTATGGCCTGGCAAAATATAGAAGGAGAGCTGGTCATCATTTTTATAAATAGTGCTTTATATCATAATGGAACATAGAGTTCAAGAAGGTCCTTTAAATAATCAACACATTAATAAATACTCGAAAAATAATGAAACTACATACTAAAATCAATTATTCTCGAGAGGGTAAAATTCACAAGTAATCATTTTTTATGAAATAAGAAGGTTAAAGTAGCCATTTTTTATAAGTTTGCTCGTGCCTAAAATTCGATTTTATCGAAAAAATGCCATTTGGAAGACAAAAATGATCATTATATGCGCATCAAATTATAAAGCACTGTAAAAATAGCTGAATGTACTTATTGTAGAAATTGCTATCAAAAATAAAACAAAAAAATCAGATATTTTAATAATAAGTACAGAGTGCGCCATTTATATATGATCAATGGAAATGTTGAATAACTTGAGCACTTTTGAAAAAAATTTGATGAACCTCTCTTTAATATCAAAGCCTTAAAAATTTTGTTTATGGGTTCCATACCAATTTTCACTTCATTACGTTTTGAAAGTTCAAAATTTTCAAACATTTTCTAAATATAAAATACAAATGCAAATTTTGGAAAAAAAGTCAATTTTTTTTCAAAAATTTCAAAATTCGCAGAGCTAATCATAGCTTTTATAAAAGTTTCAAATTTTTGGTACGGAAAGTTCCAGCAATTTGCCTTTGAGGCCCGTTTCCATTCACCACTAGTTTATTTTCTTAGCTCACAATTTGAGCAATATTTTTTATTAGACTTTACACCCAATGTTTGGATATAAACAAATCATCTGAAAACAAATTTGGACTTCAGGATAACCACGGATAAGCTCTTTGAGAAATTAGCATTATTTTTCTTGTAAAGTTTGTAAGAGAAGTTCTATGTAATATTCATGTGGATTAAAATTTTTAACTCGTCCATATATTTATAAATAATTTAAAAAAAATATCTATTACATTTACTACTAGTTTTTTTCCACCGGCTTTCTCACATTTTCTCTCGACATCAAAAAGTCGTGACTCAAAATTCTCGCACGCATATGGCGTCCACACGGCCGTGAGTAATGGCCCGGCGTTCCGCTACGAATACGGCAAATGCTTTTCGAATTGATATTTGATTTTAAATAATATCATATCCATTTTATTTATGCAAATAGTACAAATTGATAGTACAAAAATTGGTTGGAAAGCACTGAAATACATCTAGGCTTATCCGGGGTGAACTAAAAATTTACATTAAGTTTTAAGTCATCCAAGACGACATCCACAGAATATTCGAGGATCACTAGATAATTTGCGTTGCTAAGATTTCGGATAAAAACTTGGGTTTTTTAAAGAAAATTGAAAAATATTTCCGTATTTTTCTTCTTTTTTAACATTAACACACACAATGAGCAAAAAAAACGGATGGAATCCAGTGACATTTTTTTTTATTTATGCAATTATAAAAATTGAATAAACTATTATTTACATAGCTGTATCTTAATTTGTATTGATTTGATGAATTATTTCGAATTTTCAGAAAGTTTTTGCAGCTTGCCTTAAGGTGCCATTAAGATTTTATATAAAGTAAAGAAAAAGTAAATAAAAATCCATAGAAGAAAAAAAGACTCAAACATGTTTAAAATTTTGTATAACTAATATATGAACATACTTGATTCATTTTATCAATAATTGATAATTCACCACTATTCAATTTTATAACAAATATCGACAAGTAACCAAATTATGCAATATTATTATTAAAATTTCCATCAATATATTTATGTAAATAAATTCGAGTAATTTCTCATTATTATAATTGCGGCATTTCATTGCTGGCAATATTATTTTAATAAAAATACCAATCATTATTTAAAATATTCAAATTAAATATGTCGGTAAATAAATACATATGGAAAGCCTACTGTAAATTACATTGATATGAAATTGATAATTGTAGGAATAGGAATGTAATTAAAATATATTTGTAATAACTAAAATTAGTAACATTAGTAACATTAGTATATATATATATATATATATATATATAAATTTTACTGAAGTTCTGTTTACTTAGTTAAAATAATTCTTTATGAATTATTACATTTAAAGTATGTCTGAAAATTATTAAATTTTAGTTTTTAGTTTATATCTTAATTTTCAAAAATAGTTTAGAGTATTAATATCTAATTATACTTAATATAAAATTGGTTATAATATTGTATGTAAATTTATTGATGTAAGAACTACATTTTAAAATGGTAGAACAATATGATTTTTATTGATTGATAACAAATTTTTTATTTATTTTCAGGTAAGACTAATCAAATACTTCCTTAATGCCAAAATAATATAAGGTAAGAAATATATAATTTTGGTATAAAAAAATCAGTTTGTGCAGTCGATATAATTATAGAAAAAAATCTTACCATTTAATAATTTAATGACTCTCCATATTATTTATTTTTCTATATGATTTTTCATACATTTCTGAAAATTCCAATAAAAATTATATTCTCAGTAAAAATACTAATTTGCAGAGTGTTCAAATAAATACTAATTTAATGACTACTATTACAACTTTCAAACTATTTTACTATCAGAGAAATGTTTATGATTTCGATATAATTCCAAATGGTTTCAGGAAATTGATGATTTACAATAATAATCGTTATTATTTCATATAAATTTCAACAAAGGGAAATTCGTATGTTATTGGCATACGTACATAATTTACGATAATCACAAATGTGTCAAATGGTACTAATTTGAATATTTATTATTGAACACATTATCTGTGTTTCATTAGAAATATAGTAGTGGAAATTTGTTGAAATAGACAGATATGGGGTATTGATTGACCAATAATTATAATAAAAACATAATTACATTACTCTAATTTTTTTTAGTTAAATGCAGTTATTTTAAATGTAACGAATAATTAGTCATTTATACAGCCAGCAGAAAACCAAAAATTTACAAATTCATAAGATTTTCATCAATTTTTTATTATTTATTAGAATTTTTCATAACTATATGGTATTTTTGGTAAGTTTTGGAGATGACAGATATGAAGATAGATATCAAGATACAAAAGAATATAAACTTTTTACATGTCTCAGAATATTTTTGAGCTTATATGTTTCGGATTTCAGTCGCAAGTAGTTATCAAAATCTTCTATGATATTATGGAATATTCTAAATTTATTATCATAAATCATAAGAATATACAACAAATCCAACAGAACAATATGCTACTATCAATCATATATCAATTTTATATCATATGCCAAAGTAGCATAAATTTACTTAAAAATCTGTTATATTTTGTCCAAGAGACGTTTTTGAGATATTTATTTATTATATATATATATATATATATATATATATAATTTGTGAAAATTCTAGTCATAATTGTATTTCAACTAAAAAATACTAAAATGATCTAAAATAAATTTAATTAAATACCACTATTTTCTACAGCATAGATTGTTTAATATGTAACTAAATATTCAAAGTATTTTTAATATTAAAAGTTTTTGTTTTATCTCAAAGTTTTCTTAAATTTTAAAGTATTGCAACAAAAACAATAATTTTCGACTAATTCAGATAACTAATGATCTATAATAACTAATGAAATGATGAACAAAAATAATTTTTTGTGAACAAAGTATTTGCACAATGAAAAATTAAAATAATTCAGTATAAAAGTGAATCTTGATGAAAATAAATTATCAATGTAATTTTGTTTTAAAATATTTAAATTTTGGAATATAATGATGTTTTTGCATCAAATCTAAAATATTGATGAGATGCCAAAGTTGTTATGATAAACGGCCACCAAGAAAGAAAGGGTATAAGTAGGTTATTTGAAAAGCGACAAATACATACTAACATTTCTGTTGTAGACAGAGAGCTAGAAGAAATTTTGTAAAAAATATCTAGTACTTAAAATATCACAAATGAACAAGAAAATTAGATAGCTTCATGTGCAAACAATTCATTCAGTATATCTTTTCTATTTCAAGAAGACTAGTTTTGGTTTACATATTTTGTCTATTAACACTTTCTTCATTATCACTAAGGAACCGATTCTGCCGCAATAGAGACAGATGTTATGGCAAGGCTATGTTATAAAGAATTTTTTATACAATTATGACCAAAGCCTTGTGGTTTCTGTGCAGTCAGGCTTCTCAGATTGTCAGATGGAAAACATAACACAAATGTTAAAAAAACGATGTTAGATAACAGGGTCTTTCTGACTCAGCGTGATAACATACGAGTGACGTTGCAGTTTATATGTAAAACGTCTGAATGCACAACAAATACATGGCATTTTGACAGTATTCAGTATGATTCAGTAACATAATGTATGGAAGTTGGAGCGTAACATGTCCTTGCCATATCATTTGCCTGTTTTGCTGTAAAATCAGTCCATAAATTTTCACATAATTGTAAAATTCATCTAGTTAAAACACGTTAATTTTATATTAGTTTTAGTGTGCTTGTTGGACACTAAAATGCAATTGACAATTAATAATAACTGTGTTAAAAGGACTCCGACTAGTAAATAATTTTGACGACTTTTTCAACTTTGGTCTTCGAAAAACTTAAAAATTCTCATATAAACCTCAAAATATAAAATAAAAATTTTAACCCAACTATCCTATATTTTGAAGAAAAATTTCTAAGACGTTTTGCGGAAGGTTGTTTCATTCAACTGCAAAACAAATAGCAAGTAGCATTACTAATAGTTGATTATTTATAAATGCAATATTTCATTAATGTAGTTATTGCAGATTAAAATTATAAATAAATATCAATCTTCCTTCCACTGACTATTTCTTCCAGCCATCTCATTAAAACTGTCCCAGGAAAATATCGAGGACATCAACGACACTTGTCAACGTCTCGAACCCATTTATCAAATTCGAAATTGAGCTCAGACGATATATTCAAATGAATCTCGATTTAAAATCGAATTTATTAAAATGTGAAAACACGAAGATAGGAAGAAAGTGCGGCGTTTGCAATAAGTTTTCAAACGAATATCCATCATTTATCGTATCATAACTTAGAGTTACACTTTTTTACACTTTTTCATTGAAAGTTCCCAAGAGAAGACTTGTGCGAGAATAATTTGATGGGATAGATATGTAATATTTAAATTTGAATGATTTTCTTTTGGTTTTGAAAAATGGACGTCAGAAAGAAATGTTGGATCATAAAACATCGATTTTATAAAAAAAAACAAAAAGCCATGTGAGGAAATATAAAATCGTTATATTTATAGTGACCTTTGTCTTCTATATTTTTTTCATATTTTCGACACACTTTATTCTATATAGTATGAATTTTTCCTCAAAGAATATTTTTCATTACGTGAGTCCTGCAATAAATATATTGAATCAACGTCTAGTTTATATTATTTTTGTACAATCAACATCAGCTGAAATTCTTATTTGTTTTTGAGAACAACTATAAAAATGTTCCTTTCGTACAGAATTGTATCCAGAACTTCACGTAGAGAACAATTGTTCGTAAGCGCTTATTGCATCAGGGAGAATATTGTGGAGATTTTAATAAGATTTTTATTGCCAAGCTTAGATTGTTCTTTATGAAAGAAATAATCTTGGACGTGAATTCTGAATATATAGAAAAAACGAAAAATATATTATTTCTCTTAAAAAAAATTGTTCATTTCGAATGAGCTCATTTAGTAGCTATTATAATAAATTTGTATGAAACTTTACACCATCAAAAATTAGCCATAAAACCTGTAACGATTTTAAAAATTCAAAAACTTCAAAAATTCAGTCAGGATTTATGATGATTAGTTTTTGGTAAAAATCGGCCGAGTCGATTGTTTGTAGTTAACTGTTTTTTTTTGGACGATTGTAGTAAATTTCATAGAGCAATAGATTTCATTACCTTGGGTACTTTACTTACGCACTCTTACTTTTGAAACATAATTGAATAATAAAAGGACTATTTGATATTATTCTAAAATTAGAAACTATTAAAGCGATATTCTAATTTTTAAACAACTATAATTTTAATGTAACTGAATATGATTTTGTTTCGTTTTTCAAGAATGAGAATGATATAAAAATATTACTTACAATTCAATAAATTTAAAATGCTAGGTCAGCATAATACATAATAATAATAATAATATCCAAAAATCAATTGTATTTTATCAATGCATAAAGTAAAAAATATTTTAGTCTCCAAATTTAAAAAAAAAATAGATTTCTGCTTGCACAAAATTGTTAAAAAAATTGAAAATTAGAATTTAACTATATGTTTATCATTTTTTGCAGTTAAAATGATTAAAATATTATAGGTTTCTTTAATAAAAATTGCATATTTTATTAAATTAGGTTGATGGTAATGCACTTTAACATATATATTTGAATAATAAATGGACTACCTAATATTATTCCAAAATTAGGAAAACGCTGGAATGTGATTTTTTTCGTTGTTTTTAGTACAAGATTATCATTCTTGTAAGAAAAAATATTAAAAACTTATGTAATAATAATAAATATCAAACTATAATAAATAATTAGTATACCAAAATATAATTTAGGAAAATGCTAGGTAAATAACTATAATATCAATGTGATTATTTTTTTCGTTGTCCTTTGTACAGTAATGAGAATCATTCTTATAAAAAAATTATGTAATAATGATGAATGGACTATTTAATATTATACTAAAATTAGGAAAATTCTATTTTAGCAACAATAATTTTAAGGCTACTATTTTGTCGCTGTTCTTACTATATGTTCATATAATTCTTGAAAATTCTTTTTGAAATTATCCAATTATCGTTAAATTTCAGGAGTCTGACTCGCCTTTAGTCCAAACGTTTGAAAATAAAAAGTTGTTATATATGTAAAAAACTAAAAAGTTTAGGACGAATCTAACTATGTCAAATACTTATATATATATTGTTTCTTTACAAATTTATAAAATATTTTAAATAGTTGCTCGAAGTATATCGCAAATCGTTGGTCTTAAGACTCAAAAAAATAAAAAAAACTTGTTTTTTTTTTAATTAAAATGCTAGATTTGCTGAAATAGAAATAATATATTTCAAAACACATTTGAATAATACCGACAATATTAAAAAAATCAATTGTATTTCAATAATATAGTTTTCAAAAATTATCAGTATGTACATAGGCAATTCATGACTATATTTGAATACGCTCCACTTATAGCATTACCACAATTCCATATTGTGCAAATAATAAAATATGCTTCCCCACATCACCGATTCGTCCAATACCTAACCTAATACCTATTTTTCCTCAAGTGTTTCTTTATAAATTCATGACCAGATGAACTTTTAAACTGATTCGTTCAGAAAAAGCGTTTCTGAGTTGCATGATATGGAAGTGAACGAATTGAACCGCCGCGCCGGACAAATTGCGATCGCGTGCCCGAGCTGAAAATGTCTGTGTTTAATAGTAATAGACAATTATTTCGTTTATATATTATTTATTTGTGCATTTCATGTTACCCATTTACCGGTTTTGCCGTATACCGACCATAGATCGATCACTCGATTGTGGAATATTAGAGAGGTAAGTGATATTTTGCAAATTGGGAAGGGAAATATAACTAGTTGAAGTTATTATAACACATCCATCATAAACTTATTCAATATAAATTAAAATTCAGCTATTTAATAAAATACGTTTATCTAAAAAATAACATGGCAAAAACGGCTCGGACAAACGTCGCACAATACTCGCCTAGAGTCCTCTATGTACCTTTTGATAAAAACGATCATGTTACCTAATATATAAGTTTTTGTATTGCACAATAATTACTCATTCAAAATGGTATTTTTAAACAGTCAGTTAAAAATTTATAATGACTGTATAATTACCGCCTACACAAAAAAAGATTACAAAGTACGTAATTAGCACACTTGAGAGCATTGTAATAATATTTTATTTAGTTTTTAAGTATGCAATTACAATGTACGTCTGATGAGAGGAAATTTTCATTTAGCACTGTTTATGAAACGATAAAAAGTTTGACGACTGAAATACGCTAACACAATAATAATACCCGGAATAATTAATGGCTATTTTCAGCATTCATAAGGTAGTAGGAGTTCTGGTAAGGTAATTACTCAAAAGAAAAAATAATTGAAAAAAGTTATATAAACGATCATAAAAATTAGTAAATAAGTGAATAACACAATTTACATACATATTTAGGAAAAGTCATTTATTATTTTATTAACTGGTCATGTAATGGATAATGAAAATTTGTATCCGTTAATGTATAATATAAATGATAATTTATTTCTTTTAATAATCAATTATTTATTACACCACCGCTTATGTGTAACCATATTGTCATTTAATAATTTCTGAAATAAACTTAAATATTTAATAATTTCTAAGGAGAAACTAGCATATTTAGTGGAAATTCTAAAAAACTTCTATTAGGCCTCTAATATAAAATACTTGCAATGAAAATTAGCCTCTTCATTTTAATTTTAATATGAAGTTAACTATTAGTGACTTATAATTTATTTGCTGTGTAACCTTTATAAAACTGCCTTTTGTTACAAACTAAAAATATTAATTAAAAATTAAAATATCTCTAATAAACTAATGATTCACGTTGCATATTTATTTGTATTTCCCATAGCAAATTAAATTTTCTTTATTTTAATAATATTAACCTCTGATTCCTGTTTAATTCGCATATAAACCCTCGTTTCTGTCATGCTCGGTAGACATATGCAAAACTCGTATAATAATAACATCATAAAGTGAATTGAATGTATAGGCATTCTCCGACAGACAGATAATACAGACCACATCGTGGCTTATGATCATAATATTTTATATAACACATGAGTAAATATCATGATAAATAATAAAATAAAAATTAAAAATAAAATATAAAAAATTCAGTACCACTTTCTGTTCACTTAGGAAAAATTGTCAAAATCCTAATCATACATAAATTAAATATTAGCAATAGGTTTTACGCTGTATTTAATATTTCTATCTATTTCTTGTACCAGAATATAGTGCCTCGAGACATTATATAATATTACTATAGTGTATTTTCTTGAATTTTAATGACTTCAGTGAAAGCGGCCAGTATGGTCGTAGAACGGTCGAAACCTTTACTATTCGTCTTGTTAAGTTTTAATAACGATAATGTAACTTTCCATGCTACTATATTAATCAAAAACTTTTAACTGTTTATAGGAATTAATGCTAATAGAATGATGAATTAGCATAACGTATTTCTACGAAAGTTAAATCTGCGGAAGTAGCTTCGACGAATAATTTAGTTAAAATCTAAACTGTAGATAAACAATTTTAGCAAAAATGTTTATATTTATTAATAATATAAAAAATAAGAAATATCACTATATGGTAACAAGCACTAGCAGAATATATGCTCTTTTATGGGTTTTTATTTTGTTACTCAATGTTTTTTTGTTTTTTAAACTTTTTTTAAAAAAAGGCCTCACAAAGTAATCCGAGTCTTATTCTAGAAAACTAGGGGGATGTTGTGTTATTATTTTTGAATCCAGAAAATGTTATTTACTACATTGGTCCAAACCGCAAAAATG
>NW_020539725.1:58502980-58534581 GCF_003426905.1 Ctenocephalides felis | reverse complement strand
TTACAACTGCCAAAATATTCCAACAGTGTTACTTCGCGTTCAAATGCGATTTATTATCTATTTTCGTATGGTTGTTGTCAAACATGGTCTTTTGTAAGTCGACATGTATACATAACGCATTAAGTTCCAGTAGCGCGTATGAGCGTAATCTCATACACATCCATGCGATCTTGTCATATGAGTCCTTTTTCGTTTTTTGCTTTTTTTTCGCTGATCAGGTTTCGTCATAAGAGGATTTCAGTCCGGAATCTTGTGTACGTAATACGTCGAAGGATATATAAAAAATTCTATTATGTCCTGCCGTTACAAGACACGGAAACAAATATGATAGAGGAGGAGCTGTAAATGGATTGGGGGTCAGAAATCATAATATCAAATTAAAAAATTATCTCTACTTTAATCAACTAATTTGCTCCGAAGGAAAAGTTTGTTTTCGCAAAAAAAACGATATGCTAATTTTATGTTTTCTCGACCTCTAAATCGAATGTGGCCAAATTTGGAAAAAATAATGTGCGTTTCGTGGGAACAAGAACATCTGGCGTGTCGACCCGTTGCCAAAGCTCCGGGTCGACGAGCTGCGTGTTTGAGTTATCTAAGAAACAAGAGTAATTATATATTAGTGGATTTGATGGTTGTATTTGGATACTTTATGACAAAATAACAATGCTCCAAATCTTAGTACCAAATGTTAGATGCATAATCTAAAGTGATCATCTGAAATTACTACCGCTTGATGCCAATCTGGAAGGTGGATATCGAATCCGAAACAAGATGCGAAAGCAAGAGGTTACCACAAAAACATTCTTCAGCATTCTAAAATTTTCATATAGAAAGTAGAATTCTCTTGTAAGAAATAATTTTGTTTAAAATAAATTGTATTACTTTTATGTGAGCA
Organism: Ctenocephalides felis; assembly: GCF_003426905.1. NCBI lineage: Eukaryota > Metazoa > Arthropoda > Insecta > Siphonaptera > Pulicidae > Ctenocephalides > Ctenocephalides felis. Next base: position 58,533,686 of record NW_020539725.1, on the reverse strand, counting down.
GATTTTTGACCTTTTCAAATTTCAATATTTCAAATTTTTGATTCAATGTATCTCGATGAAGACAAGCGCTTATCAGTTTTGCTCGACGATCAGCCGAGCCATGTCTTTGTAATTAGTGTTAACAAAAGTGTGAAAATTTTGTCTTTCATCAAAGTTTGAAAAATTAGCAGCGTTGTTTGACCTCAAAAGTAAGTAATTTTCTCAAAAACTGCTGAGTCGATTTCAAAAATTTAAAAATCATTTAATAAAACTGGATAAGCACTCGCGTTAGCTAGTTTTGATACGATCGTCTAGTCATTTATTTAGAACTTGATGACCCGACAGACGTTGTCCTGTACTTATGTTTACAATTCAAAAGTTCCAATTTTTTTAATAACCTATATTGATATGTACCAATTAGTTAAAAATTATTATGATTTTTTACACTACAGTCTATACCGAAATGTATATACTCGTACATCTACTCATATGCATCTTAAATGTGCAGCTGCTTTTAATAAAATAATGAGTATTTGCTTTTTTGAAAAACATTATAAAACATTTTTTTCTTATAATTAGTTCTTTCAATCGGTAAACGACGTTATTTTGAAAAAAATGAAATTACACCACTGAGAAGGATGTCATACCCGGGAAATGGCGAAGGAGTCTAAATTATTTTCACTTTTGAACTTGAGAGTAAGATAAACCTAATTTTGAATTTTCATACGAATTGGAGCACAGTAAAAAAATTCAGACCCAAAACGCTCATACGACTTGAGTAAGTATTCCGTATCCGATGGCAAAAATATGAAAATACTAACGTTTGTATGTGAAAAAGAAAAGGGCTGTTTTTAGGGTTTTTCCGGTAATTATTCGATTTTTTCTTGCCGTAAGAACCATCGTTGGAGTTCAACTTGGGATTCTGAGTAAGTAGTCTTAATAAACATACTAAAATATTATAGTCCTACGAAGGGGTTCATTGATAAAAATTAATTAAAATCTAGAATATTTGGCCTCAATTCTAGAAAATACTGCATGTATGTGTTTCTCAATAAGGTATATTAAAAATGTTTGTTCAATATTGAAAGATCTGCGATAGTTGCTCACGTTATACAGCAGCTCGTTACAATTATAAATCACTCATAAATTAATATATAGATTTTTCGTTGATCAAGAATATTAGTTACACATGTTGAGGAGCTCATGCAACTTGCCCTCACGCCACTTACAACTAGTTATATATGGTAATCCAACGTATTATTCATTTGTCAGGGCCTATTTATACTGGAAAACATCGCTATCAATTTTTTCTAAGTGACAGTTGTATCATATTGCATGATATCAGGTTGCTCGAGGAGAGTATCTAGGAACTTGATATATGTAAAAATGTTGTCTGGCTCCTTGTCTAATTTATCTGTAAGGCAACCCGGAAAGGGGAAACAAATATAATATCAGTATCCGGTTCACTCACGAAGCGCGAACCTTTTTTGTTTCCAAAAATCGCGGATGCTTACGCGTATAAAATCGTATTTCATGCTTCTATATTTTGATAAAGCAATTTTGCATTACAAACTTATCATCATGAACAATTACTTCTTCCAATATAAATATACATCTATTATAAAATCGCAGCCAAAATATAATCATCAATAAAATTATTGAAGCTGGTTCACGAATCAGCTCCTAATCTATCTCTTAAAAATCCAAAATAAATTATAATAAAAAGCACATTAAGTCAAGATACACCTTGGCAAGAACATTTCGCCTACCCAGAAGCATTACACGCAATCAAATATTAATGCTTGCAATTAAGCATGGTTTAGTAGATCCTTTGCTAATGGAAATTCGCGAATAACATGAGCAAATATCTACAACATGTACCTACTTGATAGGCTGAGAAATGATATACGAATCAAATCATTTGATGTAATTAAATATTCATAGCTAATATTAATGAAACACGGATTATGTAATCAAAATCCAAATATATTGATTCGACAGTATTTGTGTCATTAAATTCTAACTGAAATATTACAAAACTCTACAAATTCCAAACGAATTCTAACTAGATTCGAATATGATTCTAACTCGAATCTTACTAGATCACAACCAGATCCCAAATAGGCCCTTATAAAATTTTTACAGGATTATTGTAAGACTCTGGCTAGATTTTTATTTGATTTTTATTAGCTGCAAATTGGTTTCTTGTGACATTCTTGCTATTATACATTCTTATTAGATGATAACTTGATTGTAACGAAAATCTAAAATATTACAAAAAATACTAAAAATAATTTGGAAAAAGTATGTGTACGTATGTAGGACCCTAATGGGTACTCAATCAGATTCTTGATAGAATCCAATAACCTTCTAGTGATGATCCAATAAGAATCTAATAAGATACTTATAAGGTTACCGTGTGAACCTTATCAGAATTTTACAAAAATCCACCAAGAATCTAGTACGAATCCAATGAGAATTTAGTAGAGTTTACTAATAAGGATTTAATGAGAATTTTAGAGAAATCTGGTATTGAATACTAATTACAAAAAGACGGCTTAGCCGGTCATTGTGAAATATTTATTCAGTTTGAAAATGAAGAAAAAATATATTATTTAAACAAATCCTAATTGTATTTAAGCTTGAAACCAGATTTGTTCTAAAACGATAGTTATTTTGTACATATATTTTTTAGGCAAAATTTATTTTACTATCAGAATTATCTGCCACTTACAAAATATACATATTGTAGATTCACAATCTATATACGTACATATTCTATCATGCATACATTTTTATATATCAGCGTATACTTTCTATGGGAAAAATGAATCCGGAATAAGTCGGAATTATAGTTTGAGCTGACACAGCAAATATCGTGGTACCACAATTCTGTAACAAGAAATTCTTTTCTTCCATGCCAACCTAAACTGAATGTATGATAAAAAAGGTTAGAAATAGGTTTGTGATAAAAGAATTATTTGCCTTGTTCAATTATTATAAGAATAAATTAAATATTTGTAAATTTTATGTATTTCAACTTTAAGTCTTATTTTATAAAAATAATTATTATCCTTTATCCAAGGAAAGAAACTTTTGACAATAAGTGTTCAATACGAGCATGGGGTAAGTTCGCTTGGACTTCGTTCACTTTTTACGATTTTCTTTAATTAAAGGTTACGATAATTCATGTTTTTTACAAGTTTCACATTTCCGTGAGACCGGCATTATTTTTATACGCGATTTTTTACTGCGGAGTGCGTTTTATGAACAATTCAGATATTAATGCTTTTTGTTCGTTTCGCGTTTGCGAATCCATTTTATGAATTAATGTCCCTGGTGCGAATAAAGTTCATGATTGAACTTTTTATAAACGCCATTGGATGTATATATATATATATATATATATATATATATAAATATATACTAGCTGTCCCGACAGACGTTGTCCTCTACCCACGTCTACAAATCAAAAGATCCAAATTTTCTAATATTAAACAAACAAATTTTGAAATGTATTCTTTAAAATTGTAATATTAAATTGTATATTACAAATTAAATACAGCAATACTTAGAACAAATTTATTTCTAATGGTTCAATTTATTTTAATGCCCAGTGTTATATAATAGTTTTACTCATACCTGTAGATGTATAAATTTTATTTTTTGGTTATCTATGACTAAAAATTTTTGTTTAAATTAAATAAGTTTTTTTGTATTGTGAATTTAGTAAAGTAAGGCAAAGTATGACAAGCATAAATTAAAAAACATAGTCTGTCAAACTGAAAAACATTATTTCATCTGCCAAGCATATACAGTATCTCACATTATTTTAATTTTTGGCTCATCATTTCTGGCAACGGCAATGTAGGCATTAAATTTTTCTTATTCATAGCCATTATTACATTATAATCTAAAAATTGTTAGGTTCGTAATTGAACCTAAATTCAAATTTCAAGTCAAATCACATTTTTGGCAGATGAAAATGCTGTCAGAATGATGATGTCAAAATGATTTCAATATTGAAGAATGACATGTTGTTTTTCTAATTTTTTTCCATTTATTTCAACAATGTTAGTATATTTTTATAATCATTTACATTTTAAAAAATCTTGTTAATAAACTTCAAAAAGATTTATCGGAATTCGAACAACCTAGTAGGAGGCACAACGTTGTTTAGCCATAAAAAATATGTATAGAAGAATTTAGTATTTAAATAACTAACTGATTATGAATGTCAAGTATGTGGTATATAAGTGAAAGGGGCAGCTAATACAAATAATATCGAAGATTTACCCACTACAAAGCATGCCACATATAAATTTTCTTGAAGTCATTACAGGTGCTGGTCTAGTCTAACACTGATTTCATTTTAATTGAATTACATAATTGGAATTTCAAATTTTTAATATATTTTATTTATTTATTTATTTATCATATAGCCCACAGAGTAGCTCCAGGAGAACTTAAAAATACAATTTTAATAATACATATTATAATAACGTATATATACTATTCTATGATATAACAATACATAACATAATATAATTTATAACATAAAAATACATAACACAAAATAAAAAACTATCTAATTCTTAACGGTAAAACTAAATTATATATGATGGAAATAACATATTCGCGAGAAAATATCAAGAATAACTTGTACAGATGGTAATTAATTGTTTTACGGATGTATTGTGAATATCGATACTTTGAAGATGAAATAAGAGGACATTAGCATTATAGGTGAGTTTAATAGAGCATTAGTCTTAGGAATAGGATATTTGAAAAACATTTAATATTATTACCTTATTCGAATAAAGTCTATGAATTATCTTATATATTTTGTCTTAAAATCAGTGTCGGATTCTATATATTCATTTGTCGATTTGTCGAAGGAAGCTCTCATTCCTATGCGACAATGCTAATAATAGCTATCCTATTAACCCGTATAACTTAGGCATCGCCATTCCTCCGTGAAATCCTGCCTGGATCTTCCGCCACGTGAAATTTACGCGGTGATTGGAGTGAACCGCGGACGATAGACGGTAGGCCTATCACAAAAATATTACAAAAAATGAAAAATATTATTTATATGATACTGTGGAATTTTTCTCTCTTATTTTCTTTTTACATCATATTTTTATCAAAAGTATTTTTTTTTATTTTCATTGATTTTAAAAACTTGATAGCTCTTCAAATGTTGTTCAAAATGTTGCTTTTTCGATTAAGCAACCCAACGGTTAACCTTTCTACATTTGAAATGTATTTAATATTAGAATATATCAAATACTGATCATATTCAGTTAGTTGCAACATTGTCCAGAAAGGGCTATTTTTACTTATAAGCATAGTTTGGGTTTATTGGATACTACTGCTTGATATCAGGTTGCCCGTAAACTAAAAAAATGAATATTGAAATATTAACTTTTGAAATAAAGTGTTATAAATCTAGGATAGTATTACATTTTTAATAATTTTATAATTTTAAATATTTGTGTTATTTTTTTATAAATTTTGAACCATATTTTAAAATGTTGGGAGTTAAAATTTATTAAAAATGTCAAAATTGCGCATATGCAAAAAACCTAAATATTGAATTTTTATATAATTTTTATCAAAAATGATTATAATTGTTAAAGAGTTAGCTTTTGCAAATTTGTTTTCTCGACATTTCAAGTTATTCTGAATTGAATTGAAAATTTGAAAAAAGTTTGTATGTGTGTGTATGAGAGAGAGAGCTGATATCTTATCTTTCGACGACGTTTTATCAAAAACGGCTGGATCAATTCTAAAAAATTTAAAGCCATTCGATGTAACTTGATAAGGACTAGCTTTTATCAGTTTTGCACAACGATCGGCAAAGCAGTTTTTTTTATGATAAGCAGAAAAGTGTAAAAGTTTGTCCACATTTTAGCCCACTCTTGACTTGATTTAAAAAAGACTGTTCGAAAGAAATTGGATGACTAACATGGTGATTGATAAAAATCACCATAAATAAAATTGATATTTTTTTCGCCAATTTTAATGAAACTTGGTATAAAGATAGATTTCGTAGACTAAAATAACATACTAATATACTGCGATAAGCGGTAGATTTATAAAAAAAAATTACAAAGTTTAGAATTTGGAGGCGCGATAACGCGATTCTAATCAGAATCTATGCCGAAGCATATGTACGTTTCGTGTTTCAAAAGAAACTACTGATTACGGTTGACTTCCTCAGGCTTGCACAACGATTGGCAGAACAGTTTCTTTATGATAACCAGAAAAGTTTAAAAGTTTGTCCAAGTTTTGTGATTAGTTTTTAGATCGACGAAGCCAATTCTTTATAACCAAATGTTGGAATTGTTTTCGCTAATTTTAGAAAAACTTTGTATACAGATAGATTTCTTAGTCTGTAATAACATACTAAAATATTATAGGCCGTTTCAACATTTTAAAATTCGTTGCGTGCTTGTTCGATTCTAATCAGAATCTATGCTGGCGCATATGAATATTCCATGTTTTAAAGGAAGCTACTGATTACAGTTGACGTCAGTTAAATAAAATACATTTTTATAACCCAAAGTAGATGAAATAAAATGTGTTAAATAAATTTACTTAGTTTATACAATTTCAGATATTAGAAGTATGTATGTTTGGAAGACATCAATTTGAAACTGGATGGATTGTTTTTTAGTAAAATAAAAATTTTATTTTCGCTTTTACTAAAAGATGATGAGTGTTTTACCTAGATATTTGAACCTCATTTTTTCTCGATTAAGATAATTATTTATACGTATTGGGAGGTTCATACGACTTACCTCAAGACAAGATGCTCCTTACAGCTAGTAGTTCTTTCCATTACCTCCCAGCTCTCGTCTCACTAAATAGTCGCGGACTTGTATCTAGGGTGCAGCGGGGTTGTGCGGCACAGGGCGGAGAGAGCCGAGCGAAGTGGTTGGTAGCGTGCTTCGGGACCATTGTTATGTCTTGCTTACCGTGACGCGATGCGGTGTGAATTAATTAAACTAAAACCCGCGTTCCCTTCCGAATGCCCTCGTTGCGAAGAAACTACTACGAAGGAACGTTGCTTTAAGAGATGAATTAGAGATTTCAGTTAAAGCAGATACAAATCCTTAGATAGTTGTAACACATAGTTCTTCATGGAAATGGATTGGCAAGTAAATGTAATGGTGCGAGATAAGTTAGAAATTTTTTTTGATATAACACGAAATCCTGAAAACCCGTAGGGTAAGTTATGGTAATTGCAAAAAAATCAAAAACATTTATTATATATACAGTCAACCCTCGGTTAACGCGGCGATTTAACATATATTATATAATGCAGTATAGGAACCGCACTATGAGAGACTCAGAGTTAGTACAAATTGCACCATTTTTATCGTGCTGTATGGAGACTATGAAATACAACTTGAAGTAGGAGTAATCCGGACGAAATTGCATGTAAGACATAGACATCTTATTCAAAAATTGGCGCTGCAGAGTAGTCAGTTCAAACGTGTTCTTAGACAGCTATTATATAATCAGACCATTATGTAATCTAAAAGATAAAAGTCGATAACAAAACTTACAATAATACCCTTTTGATATCCAGTTACATAAATCACTAATAGATTGCGCAAGGAACTTGTGGGCTGTTGAACAAAAACCGTGTAATAGGAAGTCCGTGTAGTCGGAGGAATGTCGGATTTTTAGTCCGTGTAGTATGGAAAATGTGTACTCAGAATGCCGTATTAACGGAGGGTTGACTGTATTTACGTTTCAAAGGTTTCTGAACATTTTGGCATACCTTAGAAAAAATGGATGTATGTGTGTGTGTATGCGGATACAAATTTTGTCGACGATTTCGAGAACACGGATCAAGCGGTTTGAATATTTCAAAAACCTTTCAAATCGTATTGATGGAAAAACGTGCTGATTAATTTTTGGTAAAGGTTAACCAGATGTTTTGAAAATACAGGGAAAAAGTGCCAATATCTTGAATCAGGGCTCGATTCTGCCGCATAACAGACCAATGTTATGGCAAGGCAGGCTATGTTATGAAAAACCTTCCACATAAATTCGTTCTAAATATTGACAAAAACCATGTTATTGCTGTGCAGTCAGGCAATTTTCTCAGGTTGTCAGATAGAAAACATAACCGCACAAATGTCAAAAAAACGATGTTAGATTACAAGGTCTTTCGGACTCAGGTTCATAACATACGAGTGACGTTGCAATATGTGTAAAACGCCTGTATGGTGTATGCACAGCAAATACATGGCATTTTGACAGTATTCAGTATGATTTAGTAGCATAATGTATGAAAGTTGGAGCGTAATATGGCCTTGCTATAACATTTGTCTATTATGCGGCAGAATAGGTCCCTTAGTGTATTGACAGAACTATAAACTGATTAAATTTTTAAGAAGGTAAGCCCAGAGATTTCATAAAAACCGTAAAAAAGGCCATTTGGCGGTCAAAAAGGTCATTAGACATATGCACAACAAAGTATCAGATATTTTATAATCATAATTTAATAAGTACTTTTGTTTATATTTCTAAGGCTTCCATACCAATTTTTATCGGAGACACTGCAATGCGGCGCTGGCGCGCTTCAATATTTCGTCTCTAAAGCGCGATTGCTTCGCAAAAACAACAAAATTTACAAAGACATTTAAACATAAAAAATCTTTTTTTTTTAAAAAAACGAGTTCTGGGATACAAATACATACTATACAAATATACAATTGAGACAAATAATAAAAATAACAGTATTTTTTCCTATATATAAAAAAAATAATTTTGTTAATATCGTTTTTCACGTAAATCACAAATTTAGTTTAATCAATGATTGATTACATATGTTGGCGTTTCTCATCGAAATGAAATCAAAATAGGTACTCGATTCGAATACGTATTTTCAATTCGATAACAGTAGTGTAGTAATGTCTATATATACCGAAACCAGCGTTTGCGTATAGTTGTCAATATTAATGGGTTACATAAGATTGATACAATAATTGAAATAATTACTGAGGGCATATCCACGGCCATTGAACATTGATTTGACACACCGCCGCCGGTATGGCGGTATGGCGGTCTGACGGAGCTATGTGGGATATTGGTGTGTGGGTTCATTATCTGAGCAGATCTGGAAAAGATTTTACGAAAATGTAAAAAAAATCTTTAAATATAATAGAAAATTTACTTCTCTTGCAGAATATTATTTATAATTAATATCACTTCGGTAATTGTTTTCACTTTTTGTTGATGACTTAACGTATGGATGTACGCTTTGGCTGTACCAGCTAATTTCTCAGATATAGGCTTGTAAATTAATTTTATCTCAAACTAGTTAAAGATGCAATTTTTCTATTCATATCAGATAATATGATTTTTATTCTATTTATCGGTTAATGCAATATCTTTGTAGTATTTTTTTATTTTTTACATTTGTGAATTACAATCTGTCATTCTAATAACACATTCAGTAATTTTGATGGTTTATAAAATAAAGAAAAAAGATCGAAAGGTCATCCAGTGGTGATCCGAATCGGATCGGATCATCCGATTCCATGTTGGATATATTTTTGTTGCATATGAAAATTGAATATTTATATTAAATTATAAATAAAGTTATATAATAGTATTAAATTTAGCCATCAAGTAAGGTTTGGTATACGAGTTTTTTCTTTAATTATTTTGTTGAAATAAATATTGAGAAATAACAGAATTTTATAACAGCACTCCGAACTTTTTTTAGTATTCTAAGGTGTTGTAATGTATTTTCCACTATCTAGCTTTATTAGAAGGCTACTTAATGGTTGTCTTGTCTATTAGTGATGATAGATTTTACATACTTTTAACTACGATGTCATATATGGCAACATTTTTTTGAAAAAAAAATTATTAATGTAGAATAAAAAAATTGTAAAATATTTTGCTTGTAAGGTACTAACCTTCATACATCTCATAACTTTTTCTTGGTAATATTCTAATATCTATACGTATCAGTATTTAAAAAAAGTCACACTTATTATATGCATTTTAATAATTTTTTTAAAGAAATTGAATAAGATTTTCCAGTTTTCTTATAAAATTCACTCTGAAATTTAATAAAAATCACTATATATTTTAACTATTCCAATAAATTTCTCCAGACATCATTAAATTTTAATTATTTCAAATATTATATTATCAAAATTTCTAAAATGCTTATGTGTATGTGAACCGATTTTTAACCTTTTGTCGACATTTTCTCAAAAACAGCAGGATCAATTCTAGAAATTTAAAAGATTCGCCGAGCCGATTCTTTGAAATTAGTGGAAAGGTAAAGTATTTTCATCCACGTTTTAGCCCACATTTTAGAATCGATTTTGAAAATAATTTTTTTTGCCGATTTTCGTGAAACTTTGTATCATAAATTCTGTAGTCTGAAATAACACACTGAAACATTATAGGCCTACGATGAGCGGTTGAATTATAAAAATTCATCAAAGTTTAGAATTTCGCCGCGCGCTTTTGTGATTCTAATCAGAATCTGTATCAAACAATCGTACGTTTCATATTTTGTTGGTAGCTACTGATTGCAGTTGACGTGTCCACACTTAAATAAAATAAATTTTTAGAACACGAAATAGATAAAATTCAACAGATTTCACCTCAGGCTTATTTTACATCTTATGATAACAGAATTTTGGATGATGGAGTTATCATAACATACTTCCTTGCTTTGTTTATAGGTAAAATACACCTAATGGCACAGCAAATACATAGAAGTTTCCCTAATTTTCACTACCAATAACAAGCATACAAGTTGCCATGACAACGCTATGTTATGATGCTCTGCTACGGCGGAATTGCTCCAGAAATCTCAATTCTTATTGGTCAAGATATTTATGTATAAATGTTGGAAAGTTCATGCAATTTGCCTTAAGGCACAATTCTGCTTAAAACTAAATTCAAATTTTAGATTTCCCAGCTCTGTTCTAACTAATTTTCCCTAGCCCTAGCCCTAGCCCTAGCCCCGGCGTGGGTTCTCTCGTCCGCCATCAATCAAATCTAGCAGCGCGCATTGCATAAATCACAGACAAACATGAATTTCATTAATTTCATATATTGGATATAAAACACATGCTTCTTTACGGAAATAATTCATACATAATTAATTTCATATCGATTTACTGTTTTCATGTGTCTGTTTTCATTTTTTGTGAGTGGAAGAATTATTTATCGAGTATAAATATATGTTTGGGCGTCCAAAAGGGGAGTTTATATTCTCTTTGATATGCATGGAGAGTGTTTATTAGGGCGAAAGGCTGTTGTAGATCAAAAGAAGTGCTAATGGTTATTAATTGTAATGATTTTTTGTCGATCAGACAAAGGTAAAGGTAAAACATGGATAAGATAAAGATTTTCAGTAAAAATAAAATTGCTCTTGAAATATTTTAAATACAGCATAAAATATATACCTAGCATTCTACGAGCTCTGAAATGTAATAATAACAGTTTGTAATCTCTGCAAAAAGAATCTCATTAATTTATTATTTTTCCATTACACTTTTCACAACGAAATTCTGTGACAATTACCCACGATATGTATTTGTTTTAGGTCTTTTTTGGGCCCTAATGAAAGCACTAACAACTTTGTCTGTCGTTTGTGGAGAACAAAAGGACAGAAAAAAGCTTTAGAATAAATGAGATGAGAATTTCTATACATAAAATATAAATTAGCTCACGATTCAGAAACGATGACAAACCGAGTTGAAAGAGAGCTTGGATAAAATTCAGATGAAAATTATAAAAAATAATAAAACCTGCAGTTTTTGGATTTTTTTATTTTGTAAACAATTATTATAAAATGGCAAATATTATTGAAACAGTCTAGAATTGATACAAAAAAATTTAAACTTATATTATCAACTAACTAGGTGGAGATGGTATTTTCATTATTGTTTTATTCTTTAATTGTTCAGATTTCAGTTATTATCAAATTCAAATGAGTTAGAATGTAATAAAAAGCTATGTAGAACCTAATAATATTTTGGTAAAAATCTAATAACATTCAGCACAGACTAAAAATAATCTAGTATGAATCCAATAACATTCCAGTGAGAATCCAATATAAATCTAGCATGAATTTGTTCAGAATGCAATCAAGGAATGATGCAAAATTAGTGAGCATTTTATAAGAATCTGGTGCAAATTTAGTTAGTTTGTCTAGAATCTAGTAAGATTCAAGTTAGATTCTGATTAAAATCAATTTGGAATTTGGAATTTAATATTTTAGTCTGAATTAGGTTTGAGTTAAAATCTAGTATCCTTCTAACAAAGAATCTACTTAAGAATCTATTTACAAGTAAAATACCAAAGTTCCCCAAGTTAGCATCAATTTTATTTTTCATTAGCGCCTTGTCTAACGTTTATTGTAGTTTTTTTCTAAGGATTTATTTTTTGTACCTTTTCATTGTTCGAGGTAAAATGTGTTTAATTATTGCGGCAAAAATGCAGGTAAAGAAAAGTTTTTAATTTGATTCTGTGATTTATGTCTGCTGCTTGTATTTATGAATAAGAATAGTTGAATGGAATTGTTCGTTTGCAACTTTCCTACTAATTTTAATTTTATTGTCAGAATTATGATTGCTTGCATTTTCTAATAAATTAAACGTTTGAGGCCAAAATTCAGAGGTAAAAGTAACGAAGCTTAAAAAAATTCGTTTCAAAACTGAAATAATTGAAAATAGTACTAGTACCATACTACCATGCAAATACTTAATCCAATAAGTTAATAGATTATTTTGAATAATTATTTCCGAGAGCAATGTGTGGCCTTTGGTTTTTTTTAAATTATTCCATTCATCCCAGTAATAGCAATGTTAGTTCATGTTTAGATTCAGGAAAATCTCAGATGAGTATATAATAAAAGAATAACATATTTATCATATAAGCCATTTCTATATTCGAAAAAGGCCTACAACCCACATGATCCGCTTACGATGCCTTAAAAGGTTTTTAGCATAGCTTTTGTCCTAAAACAGTACATTATATCGAACAGAACCGAATCTCTTAAAATATATATATATATATATATATATATATATATATATATAAATTCGATTGCAAACTAACTATAAAAAAGTATGAATAATCACATAATCTGATCATTATATCTGATCATATCACTATGATGTTCTCTTCCATTAATAAACTTTCACTCTATAAATAAATAAATACGAATTAATTGCTTTGGTTATAGATAATAGATAGGAGATAAAGAAAACAAGGTTCTATAGATAAATTCATAACAAACATAGTTTTATTGTACAAAACCTTAATATCATTATTTAAGTAAACGTTATTCAATTGTTTTATAAGATGTATTAATGGTAGATTCCATAGTTCTTCAAAAAGAGACCACATGTAAGTGGGGTAAAAAGGATAATCTGCACTTTTACCTTGCAAAGGTGTAAACAATAAAATCATCGAGTAAAGGAAAAAGTAAAATTAAGTTTTAACCAGGCTAAAACGAAAAATTTCCAATGATCTCATAAATAGCCATTTGTGAACGCTAACATTAATATTAATATTATTATTATCTTATTGTTTCTAATATTGTTATTTTGTTATATTTATTATTATCTGTCACTTATTGTTTTTATTCCTCTTTATTGTTTTTCTAGTATTACTTTTATTATTCAGAAGTTTTATTTATTTTATTTATTAATTTTATAATTTGCTTTTATTTTATATTAAATCGTCATCATACTACGGATATCATTTTAATGAAAATACTATCCTTTATTTTGTACTCTTATTTATTTAAATTTATGTTATTGTTACTAAATGTTAAATTATTTAGCAGTTGTAACAAATATTGTAATTAAAAAAAGTTTTAAAAATTCAATAATATATGTCACAAAATAAATAAATTGTTATTCAAACTCTGCTGATGCATATTTTTAACAAAATACCAGATCAAGGTTATATACAGTATTATCTCTGTATAAAATGTACCCAAAAGATTTATATTTTGCATTGGTTGAATAATGTAGTTATTATTTCGTAAAATCTCTTTAAAATTTAAAACAAGACTTTGGATTTGTTTGGACCCTGGTTGTCTCATTACACCTTGCCTGTGGGGTGAAAAGCGACAGATCACAAATTTTGAAAAAACACAAAGTATGAACTAAAAAAACACATGTTAATTAGAAATTAACTGGGAATTTTACTGAACATAGTTTGATAGTTGTTTGTTTGATAAATGTTATGTTTCGAGATGTAAATTTGTATAACGTTACGTTTTTATAATTATTATACCTGTTAAGGTAATGACTGATTCTTTAGGTATTTTAGTATTATCTTATCTTTTTCTGTAGTCAAAAATTAGCTTGGGCAATCATAATATATATTGCGTAAAATAGAAGCATAATACTTGGCGTGAATGCTATAGCATTCATTGTATATAACGATTAAAATATAATAATCTGAGGACCTTTTAAAGAGCGTTTATTCAAATTTTGGATATCACAACTAATTTAAAAATAAAATGACTATCAATTTTTGTACCTTGCTGAAACTTTTACTGTCCGCGAAGAATTATTTCCACACCTCAAACGGTCCTGTCAAATCAAGTCTTGCCATCAACTTATCCTTGAATTTACAGCTTTTAGTATACATATTTATATATAACTAGCAAACCCGACGAACTCCGTTTCGCCACCAGATGGGTTCGTGAGAAAGATGAAGAAATTTTTTGTTTGTTTTATATTTTAAAAGGAAAAATTTGATTTTATTATACAACAGTAACGAATTTATTTTGATTACAAAAATGAAGTGTTTTTTAGTTGAACTTCTCTAAGTAAATGAAAGTGAATCCGCAAATTATCCGTTTCATGGAAGTGATCTTTGGTAAACCACATTTTTTGTTTTTTGGTCTGACGTTAACACAAACAAAACGGATGCTTTTCTAACTCGTGAACAGGCAACGTATAACTGCCCATGTGAAAAACAATGATTTTCTAAATAATCTATTTGAAATTTATCCCGCAAACACTAAGCGATTGGCCTTGCGGCTTGTTAGTTGTCATTGCGAACGCAAGGCGAACTGGAAATTGCAATCATTTGAAGTCAAATGGAAGACCAGTCGGAATCATTCGTATGTCACCAAATCGCCAGCAATTTTTGATTGAATGGTGAAATTCAGTGCGTGTACATCATTATTCTCTGAGGCAAGAATTGCTCGTTGACTTAACCAAGCATAATTCTGATAATTCTCACTAATGTCATTACTTGAATTTTTAATTACGGTGCGTGAAGTTCCAGCAGCTTGCATTAAGGCACAATGCCATGCACAACTAATTTTCTTAGCTATAAACCTTGCGGAGCCCGAGACCTTTTCAACGAATGCAAAATTGTCGAAATTGGTTCGTGCGTTCTGGAGTTATTTCGTCAGGAAGGAAAACCCGACTTATTTTTATATATATAGAAGATAATCTATTTGAAATTATTTAAAACAGTTATTGATTATTTTTATTACTCGAATTTTTAATTACGGTGCTTGAAGTTCCAGCAGCTTGCATTAAGGCACGATGCCATGCACAACTAATTTTCTTAGCTATAATCCTTGCGGAGCCCGAGACCTTTCCAACGAATGCAAAATTGTCGAAATCGATTCGTGCGTTCTGGAGTTATTTCGTCAGGAAGGAAAACCCGACTTAATTTTATATATATAGAAGATAATCTATTTGAAATTAATTAAAACAATTGTTGATTATTTTCATTTCTCAAATTTTTAATTACGGTGCGTGAAGTTCTAGCAATTTGCTTTAAGGCACGATGCCATGCACCACTAATTTTCTTAGCTATAAACCTTGCGGAGCCCGACACCTTTCCAACGAAAGCAAAATTGTCGAAATCGGTTCGTGCGTTCTGGAGTTATTTCGTCAGGAAGGAAAACCCGACTTATTTTTATATATATAGAAGATAATCTATTTGAAATTAATTAAAACAATTGTTGATTATTTTCATTTCTCAAATTTTTAATTACGGTGCGTGAAATTCTAGCAATTTGCTTTAAGGCACGATGCCATGCATCACTAATTTTCTTAGCTATAAACCTTGCGGAGCCCGACACCTTTCCAACGAAAGCAAAATTGTCGAAATCGGTTCGTGCGTTCTGGAGTTATTTCGTCAGGAAGGAAAACCCGACTTATTTATATATATATAGAAGATAATATGATTTTACATATATCTATAAGTTTTATTCCACTTTTTGTCATTAATGATCCGCCAATCCATTACAAAATGGCCGGCCGAACGGGCAGCTTGATTTGAACTTTCGCGGCGACTCTCGTCCGGAAGCAGGAAATGCTTTCAACGGAAGCTGTCATCAGCGGTGACATCGAATCGTGGTCACAATGGCGAAGTTGGAGTCCTACATTTGTATAACAAAAATCTGGGCGACGATTTTGATATAGTAGTTTGGATATATGAAAAATATTTGTTCGGTATCAGTTGTTGAGTTGTGAAATTTAACATTATATAACATTATATAAACTTAAATTAACTAGTTGTGCATGGCATCGTGCCTTAAGGAAAATTTCTGGAACTCCCCGTACCAAAAATTAATAAAATGAATCATATTATGGATCATTTGTCTTTACTACCAATCTATCTTCTCGACACCACTATTACAATCCTCCAAAAACGCTTTGTCTGGCCGAGGCGTGCGTTTTACGGCGTAACTTTTCGATCATAATTTCGCATTCATGACTTATTTATTTCTCGTTTCCTTGCATCTCGGTTGGTGTTCTCTTAGGAAGCAAGTCAGGAAGTCGCCGTGCATTACAGTCAAGTCGCGGATATGTTGCCTTCATATCGCCGCCGCCGCAAAAGGGCGAAATAAGTGCACGAGTGCGCGAGAGGAAAGTGCGGCCAGTGAATTATTAACAAGTGACGTGTTATTATAAAAAATATGTAAATATTTTTGTACTATTAAAATTTTTCATAGCTACTAAAAAAGAACTTTGTTTACGTTAGACAATTCGTTTGTATAATTTTGTTTCGTTAATGAAATTTTTCAGAATCCTAGGCACAAAAACTAGTAAAAGTGCGCGGGATACACTAATTTTACCTTTATAGTTATTTTAGTAGTCCAATCATTTTTTATATAACTCGATAACTGATCAATTATCATTCTTTTTGTAAACGTCTATTATTGCATTTTGATCAAGATTTTTGTAAGCTCGTAGAAAAGCTGAAAGATTATCAAAACAATTCTTAGGTGCATTATCTGATTTGCGAGATTATCCCATTGTACAAATATGTACCTATGTGCATACACAGTATGTAGTATATAGTTCTTAATTGAGCTTATGAATGGCTTGCAGAAAAAATATTATAATTCAAAGTCAGTTTTCAAAGAGAGCCAGGCAGCATGAAAAAAAGCTGTAATTTTTTTCATAGAGATTTTAAAATTTCGCTCGATTCCCTAGACATGCCACAACATAATCCAAATATAAGGTTTGGATTTTGTTTCGTAATTGCAGTTTTTGTCTAATCAGTTTCATAGTAGACAAGAACTTGCAATTATTATAAATATACCCCAGGAACAATTAAATGCCTCATTCTTTGCAGTTGGTAAACTATACATATAATTTATTTTAGCTAATTCGTTCGCTTATATATATATATATATATATATATATATATATATATATATATATCACATACTTTCACATTCACAATCAGTTAGTTAATATTTATACTGAAAATTTTCTAGTGAAGTTTTTGTGACTATATAAGGTTTGCAGGGCCAGCTAGTATATATATATATAAATTAGAGTGGTCCTTAATATGGACAATTTCGAATTTTATTGCTTCCAGGAGCTTAAATGCTTTCAAATTGATAAAAAAAAATTTCAAAAAGTTTTAGCTTTTAAATATTAACTTTTAGATAGTCCGCAATTCAATCAGAGCTTAGTATAGAAATAGCATGGAAAAAAATTTGAAAATTTTTAAAATGTTTTTTAGGTATAACTTAACGACAAATGAATTAAAAGTGACAATTCGTGTTATCTTTTATTGAAAATTCGACGCTCTGCAATACAGTTTTTTTTTTAATTGTTGTTTAAATAAAACTCATTAATTTGTTCGTTAAGTTATATCTAAAAAACATTTTTAAAATTTATGATAATTTTTCCATGCTATTTTCATACAAAACTTTGATTGAATTGCGCTAAATGACAATATTAAAAGCTAAAACTTATAGAGGATTTTCTTTTACCAATTTGGAAGCATTTGAGCCCCTGGGAGCAAGGAAATTCGAAAATGTCCATAGTAAGGACCACTCTAATATATATATATATATATATATGTATATATATATATATATAACATATATATATATATGTTATATATGTATGTATGCATATATATCCAATTTACCGGTTACATATGGTTCGCAAAGTTCTTTCTAGAATCGTTGCTTCACAAATGGCACGTACTCGACTTTGGGTCGAATGGTATGCAACCTGAATTTTAAAATCCACACTTCTACATCTACAAAAATGATAACTTTTATTTTAGTTTGTCATCAACATTAGTAAATTGTATAATTCAAAACATTATAATAACTAATATATAATAAAAATCATAAATATCAATAGCAAATAATTTTCTTCTATTATAGTTCCCTCATGATTTCAATATTTCGCGTTCTCTCTTCCATAAAAACTCGTTCGGAATATTTTGACAAATTTCGTGCTTTAAAAATATCCGATGAAGTTTTTGCTGGGAAACCGCATATGGCCTAGTGTAAGGGATAAAAGGACAAGTTAAAAATGTGCGTACGGTACGTGGAATATTGTATTTTGATCGCATTTTTCGTTATTGCGCGGTTGTTCCCGCTTTTCGTGCTTTTTTTTTGTTTTGCACCCTGAACGGACCGCAAACAAAAGGCCATGGGCCGAATTGAAATTATTTTTTCATACAGGTATTTTTTATTGTTTTTATCCGGAGTGTTGTAATCGCTTTCGATAGGGCTCCATAGATTTTGAATCAACTTTTATGGGTTGATGAATTACTCTCTATGAGTCACATAGTATTTTTGTTTTGTTATTATAAAAAATTAATTGAAAATCTTTATAATAAAAATATTAGATAAACTAAATATGTTGTTTTACAATACCTACTAAGTGTCGAAGAAAACAAATTCAAATTTTGGTCGACGATTTTATGACCACGAATCAACCGATTTGAATTATTCAAAAAATGATTCCTGTTGATGGGAAGAGGTACTAATTAGTTTTGGCAAAAGCAGGTCTAGCCGTTTTGAAGTTACGGCGCAAAAAATGACAAAATGGTAGTTCATTTTTTGAGAGAACCGAGCGTACGATTTGAACTGTACAAAAAGCATTTTATTTGCATTGACTAAATGATATTGTCTCGAAAACAGCCTAAAATATTCGATTTACAAAAATTTCAGAACCCTTATAAATCTAATTTTGTCAAAGTTTTTGAAAAATTTTAAAGCATTTTTAAAAATTTTAATTGTTGGTTCGGAAAATTCCTGCAATTTGCCTCAAGGCACGGAGCCATACACCACTAATTTTTTCCTCTTTTTTCGTTTTATTACAGAGAAATCTCCGTAAAAAACTTCGGTCTTTCAAATGTGATCTTTCACAACAAATTGCAATTTTATCATTTTTTTTTGTTAGCTATAGGTAAAGTAAACCCAGTGTTTCTATGATTTTCCGCGCTCTAAAAATACCTCGGAACATTTTAATTTGCGATCGAAAGCGGCGGTCAGAATGAAAAAACGAGCCACAAGAAGCAACAAATCACGCCTGACCGATACCTATATATATATATATACCTGAAACCGGGAGCTGGATAAAAAGCGAATTTATAAAATGTTATCAATAAATAGTTGACTGTGATTGACAAATATACTCGTCATGGATAAACGGCAGAATTTTGTGTATTGACGTGTATACACGTCAAGCCTTTGGAAAAGTGACTATTTGCTATTGTAATCGAAATTTTTGAAAAAAAAATCTGAGTTGTCAAGTTGTTTAGAATATTTTGAGGCTTTGACTGTATGAAATAAATAGTTACAAGTGGCATTTTACCTTTAGACAAGTTACATGAACTTCCAGAAATATGGAAATAATATTCTTGATCAATCAAAAATAAGATTTAGCTGTTTAAATAATGGATTTTTGCTGTTGATTTTGAGAATTAATTTGTTTTTCATTAAATCAAAATAATACTATGCAAATAAATACTATTTTTACCTTTTTATACTTACATATATAATATTTGATTAAATTTGTTAACTTCATGAACAAAAATCAGTTTATAACTTAAAACTTAATATATATTCCAACCAGATCCTTATGAGATTCCGAATAGTTTCTTAATGGATTTTAATTAAAATCTTATTAGATTTCAAATAGCTTCTTATTACAATATAACTCTATTTTTATTAGATTTGAACTGTATTTTTATCAAATTGTCATTAGATTTTAAAGTTACTTCGTAGTAAAAATCTTGATTCAATAAAAAAATGCATGAATCAGAAGAATATTTTACTCAGTCCTCCCCCGTAAATAATTAAAATGAAAATAATAAAACAAATGAAACGTAAGTTTATTGAAATAATTTCTATATTATTCGTAGTTTCTATAAATTTTTGAAGTTATCAAAATGAAAAATATTTTTGTAGGCAAGGCAGATATTACAGCTGCTCAAAGAACGAGATTGAATCGCCAGCAAAAAAGTAAAAAAAAGAATACAAGCAGTCGAAGAATTATGAGCAAAATTGTAAACAATAATTCTTTGGCATTGTTTAATACAATCCACTGTGTTAACGAATATTATAGAAGTTTTTAATCAGCAATTACTTCATTTCTATAACAAAGGTTCATTTCTAAATGCTAATTACAATGACAAACCGATCAGGTCATATTTGAAGTATGACTTTTAATTGCATTATTGTTTTTAAATATTATACATATCTTTAATGCTAATATAAATATATAATTTATAATTTATCATTATATAAATGTGTGCATCACGAGTATTACCATATTACTAATAAACATTATTCAGAATTGTTATATGATGTATTTATTTCTACTTAAATGCCATCTTGTACAGTAGCAAATAAGTTTTACTTCAACCGCGTGTGAACCTTACACGCATTCTTTTTTCTTTTACCTAGTTTCTGTTGGGTCATTCTAAAATAGCAACATTTAGTAAAAATAATGACTAACCCCCCAGTCTAATACCCCAAGGATGGCTCCTGTTTGCCTGCTGGATTTTTCAAATGGATTTTTATTTATCGTCCCTCTCATTGGGGTTGCCGTGAGTGCGTGACACGCTGTAATACGACCCGTTGATTAAAATTGCCGAAGCGTTGTGATTTTTTTTATTATTGATAACCCTTTAGGGTCGCTCATAGAAATTGGTTTGGTTGTAGGCGGTGAAATATCGAGAAAAAATGAGATTCACGCACTTTTGCTTTTATGAGTTATTAATTTTTAAAAGTAATGGAATTTTGAAAGAAGAAGGGATTAGAGAATAAATATAAAATATTTAGTCTAATTCAAAATTGATATTATATTAATAATTTCCCAATAAAATATTGTATGTATTAGTTAGAACATTCTCCTCTTGTATACTTTGGCTTCTCAAATGATTCTGAATCGTTTGAGGTTAAAATTGTAAAAATATATCTGTGTGATTACTCAAAAGTTATCTCAACTCTAATTGACTTATTAAAATGCATTAGACAAAATTTACAACAATCCAGTTCTTTCAGTAAATCAAGTTATCTAATTTTGTATCAAGTTTTGAGATGCGCCGTTTGACCACCATTTGCTATATGTTATATCGGTAACCCCTTTCCAGCTAGAAATATTTTTCAATATTTTAAAAGTCATACATTATACTTCTGATCTGATGCATTACTTCGCAAATATATATTGTAAAAATAATCCAATTCATTCTATTCGACACTCTTCGACAGGGCGCAATATATCAATTCGTCCCTAAAATGAAATAAGCACCCACTCAGGAAAATACATCTTCTCTATTCTTATTATATATGCCCACTCAATATTGTTTTTATAGATGTGTAGTATTAATAGATGGAGTGAGTATGTATGTATGGATAAAAAATTTCGTCGACGATTTTGAGAGCAAATATTTACCGATTTGAATGATTCAAAAACATTTGATTTCTATTGATGGGAAGACTTGCTGTTTAATTTTTGGCAATGGCAGGTTCAACTCTTTTGGAGATACAAAAAGTGCCAAAACTGGCAATTCAGTGTTTGAGAGAACGGAGCGTCCGAATTGAAAAACTTTTCACTTACATTGTCAAAATAAATAATTGATTAAATTTAGAAATCCACAAAAAGGTTAAAAAATACCATTTTGCGTCAAAAATCGTTATCGGCTTATGCATCTCAAATTATCGTTTTTTCTATTCAACTTTATTATGCAATGTGTTTAGTCGAACAATAAGTAGAGACGTATATGATGAGTGAATCCCAGCTGCGTATCTAATACGAATATATATTTTATAGAGTAAAAATTTTGTTTCCAATTCTTTGGGTTCTATACCAAGATTTTTAGTGTTTAAAGTTCACTTATATAGTTCAATCAACTGTTCTCGACATTTTCAATAAACTAACTGCAATAAATTTCCAAATATTCAAGAAGTTTCAAAATTTTCAAAAAAATTTAGATATTTAAAAAAATATTTTTTAAAAAAAAACAATTCTAACAAACGCTTCGAAAAGAAAGTTATGCTTTTAAATATTTTATTTCATGAGAAGTTTCAGCAATTTGCCTTAAGGCACGATGCCAAGCTCTACTAGTTGGTTGAGTTTTGACTCAGTGGAGCGAAACCTATTTTACACCTGGCTCAACATCTATTGTCATAGTTGTATTACGAAATGTAACCTGAGGGAAAAAATTCTGGTTAGATTTTTTGTAGATAATTTTATTATCTATAATTTTATTATCTATAATTTTTGTTTATAAAGTAATTTTGCGATAAAACTGAACATTTACTTGAAAACCGCGGAAAATTTATTTTTTGATCTCTGACCGGTTAGCTCGCACCGGAACGATCCATTTTTGACATTTTTTGCCGCGTGTCTTTGGAACGGCTAAACCTGCCTTTGTCAAAAACTAATCAGCACGTCACCTTATCAATACAAATCGAATGTTAATTGAATCATTCAAATTGGTTGATCCGTATTTTCGAAATCGTTGAAGGACAATTGTATCCGCACATACATACATATACATATACATACATATTTCTAAGGTATGCCAAAATGTTCAGAAACCTCTGAAACGTAAAAATATATAAAAAAATTCATATTCGATTTTTTTGCTTACCCTACGGGAAGTTAATAATAAAAAAAATTCTAAATATGAATAAAAATTCAAATTTTTCAAAAAAGTTATTTTTTTCAAAAATTTCAAAATTCTCAAAAATCTCTTTTTTTTCCAAAATTTTCACTAAATTTTAAAAGTTTTTTTTAATATTTTGAATTTTGGTACGGGAAATTCCAGCAATTTGCTTCAAAGCACGATGCCATGCATCACTAGTTTTAGGTCTAAAATTTAGAGTGGCCGAGGAACTTTTATAATAAACCCAAAATATTTTTGTCAAAGTGCAAAGTGAGATTACCTCCATACGGAGAATTACGTAGCAGATACAGTTAATATCAATTATAAATACATACTTTTTACCTTCAAAAATTCCATTTTCACCACATTTGGGTAATTCACCCCAACCATCGATCTAAATTGACCGGACTATCGCACAAATAGTGTTCACCTGTCACCAGGCCACTGCGCACCATCTTTCGTAGCGTACAAGAACACCACATTGTGTCCTGCGCGTATATCTGTTAAAACCGTAGTTCTATCTACCGAATAAAAAGCAGATTCGTAGTTTGTTCGTATCTTAAATCGTTTCTCGATTAATGTAACATTGTCGGACAAACGTCAAAATTAGTTAGTACATATCAAAAGCCCGTCAGGATGCAGCGTGCACCTCCAGGTTTCTTGCCTTTTCAACATCGCGTATTGTTGTATGACAACAATGTGGCGTTGCTATAACATCTCTTGCAAGCTCAAGTTATTTTTTTTGCATCGACTTACATCAGTTCGATGAATCCGAGATACACTCATGAGCTAGTGTTCTAAATTTAAATTTCAAAACTATTAGTGAAGTGACAAAGTGGTGTCAAGGAACAGGAACAGGTTAAGATTTCTTTAATAATAGTTTAAAATTTGAGTGTTGGGTTTGTGTTTATTTTTATTCGCTTTTGGGTTGATATTGAGTTTGATCGATTTTATATTTTCAAGTTCACGAACATCATGTCATGCTTTTATTTATGGTTATAGGCATTTACTGTTGCATTTTTTAAAATTGAACTAGTTGGTTATTTTGAGGCAAGTTACATGAATTTCCCGATATGTGTAAATAATCGACTTAATCAATAAAGAATAAATTAATTTATGAGTGATTAAAAGTATACCGAGTGGATTAATTACACATATTTGAAAACGAACGAACACGTTAACTCGGACTATTTTCTAAAAGCAAATTTTCAAAAATCTATGACCAGTTTCCGTAGAACTTTAATGGTTTAGTATGTTTATTAAGACCAAGTACTCTATCATCATACCAAGTAATTCGTCTAATTTTAATTTTAACAATCGTCAAAAAAATACTCATTTACCTAAACATTGATGAATTTTCAAAATTAAACTATTTGCCTTAAGGCCGCAATATTTCAGTAAGTTCTACAAGACCATGATAAATATCGCTAAAAAAAGTTCCATAAAAATCGGCTTAATTTTTTTTCAACAGTTAATTACAAGAAAACGGTTCGATAGATTTTCACCTAAAACTAATCAGTATCATACCCAACTAATATCTTTCGAACAGTTTTTGATTTTTTAAAATTGATTCGGTAGTATGAGCTTAAAAGTGTACGAAAAGTTTATCACTTTTTTTCAAATTACAAAGACACGCCTCGCCCGATCGTCGCACAATACTACGAAACGATAATTCTCATCGAGATTCATCGAATGGCTTATAAATTTTTTAAATCGGCCCAACCGTTTTTAAGAAAACGTCGATTTACGGCAAAAAATCTATTCACACACACACACACATACTTTATCCAAATTTGGTCTCATTCGATTCAGAATGGCTTGAAATGTCGAGAAAACATAAAATTAGCGAATCGGATTTTTTATGAAAACATATACTTCTCCTTCGGGAAGTTAATAAATACATCTATTTTTATATACAATTTTTTTCACAGTTTTCTGGTCGTTATTTTAGCCAACCTGAAGTCTGTAAGAAATTAAAAAGCTAACATTTTTTTGACGATTTGTGAGTAATTTTCGCAAATGAGATTTTAAACACTTATAACTTTTGAACGATTCATCAATGATCTTTTGGATGAAATAAGGTAAATCAAAAGATCCTTAACCCAGTAAAAAATGCTTGTGATATATCTCATCGTTCGCGAGATATTCGCCAAAAATTGTTTAAAATTTTTAGGTTTCAAACGGTAAAACGCCTATTATAACTCGGAAACTTTTCAAGTTAGGGTCATCATGTCTACAAATATGCGTATTTAAAATATCTATCAGCCAGTGCAAAAAGTTTTATGATAGCTTTATCCATTCACGAGATATTTGCTAAAAACCATTTGCTACTTTTTGCTTATTTCAAATTAATTATTTAAAAACTAGACCAATAATAGAGCGCGTTTCACAAATTATTGGAAACAGATTTAGATAAGCATAATAAATGAAAAAATATTTGCTTTTATCTATATGTCTTCGATAATCTGAAAAATTATTTGAATGTTACAGTAATTTGTGAAAAAAAGTAAGAAATTTACCAATTTCCTAGTATTTTTTTACTTATTAAATTGAACTGGGAGCCTCAAAACGAGTCTTGATAATTAATGAAATAGTATATCAAAAATGCAGCCTTCATATTTAATTCACAAGTCGTTTCAGTAATCAATACTAATATTTACATATTATGCATTTTAATTACTAAATCGCATTATGATTAATCATGGCAAAGATAAATATATAATATTTAATAAACATTCATTATACATCAAATCAATGTTATCAATCAGCTGTTTTCATTCATGATTCTCTAAACTTGTTTACGGTTTTAAAATTTTTCAATTTTGAACACCGAAGTTTAATTATTATTATTAATATTTTCTTTATATAATCCACTCATTTATTTTAATCATTTTCATTTTGATTGTCATATTTCTGTACATTATTTTTTCCACAATTTTATTCATTTTATATATAAAAAATCCATCATCTTCTGCTTTTCTTAAACATATTGTTTGCTTAAATCTTGTCAAGATCATGTTTCTTGACAGATGCCCTGAAGATGGAACGTACCTGGTTCCGAAACGTAGACAGTAAATAAATAAAGAAATGGTTTTTTAATAAACTTTTTTGTTTTTTATTACTTTTTGGATTATTTGTTCGAAGCTCTACAAAGTATTTACAAATCCAAGACTCTACCATCTAATATATATATATATAAATATAAATATATATATATATATATATATATATGCGTGTGTGTGTAATTATAATTATTAATATAGTTAAATAGTTTTGTGCACAAACATTTCATCTGATATTAAAAATGTTTTCATGATGAATGATATGTATTGCATTCCTTATCGGAGTGTATATTCATATTATGTTACACTATGATAATATTATTGCAATATAATACTCAAGAGCGTTTAAATCTTCATTTATCACTTTTATTTTGAGCGTTGAATATGAATTAATCATTCTTATAAAATATATCTAGATAAAAAATAGAAAAAAAACTATATCAAAATATTTTTAATCGATTTTCACCAATGTTTTATTCAAAACTAAAATCGTTCCTAATATGTTACTTCATACTACAAGTTTCACCTGTGTAAATTATGCAAAAACATTTTCTTCGTTCTAGTGTGTTTTGAACTCATGCAATAATATGCTTTCAAATGAACTCGAACACTAAAAATATTTGTGATTAAAAAATGTGTTGTGATCTGTGATATCAAGTACCTATTCATTTCATTAAAACATATCAAAATTAGCAAGATGGTGGACGTGGGCAATATTTGGCGGTAAGTTCATAACTTTTAACTATTCACATTCAACAAATTAAATAGTACCTTGAAAAATGCATGTTCCAAGCTCTCTTAAAATTTTTAATATGGTACCGAGTTCATTACTGTTAATTTGTGAGTCCAACATATCCAGACAAAAGACTTAGTCTGGCATTCCTAAAATATAATATAAAACAAAATCTAGTTTTATTGTTGAAGGAATTTAATCTCATAGTTTTCGATATGAATAAAATGTATATTAATAAAATGTGATATGAGATGTTATATGATGCGTAGCCAATAATTTTTATTTGAATTTCTTATCGTATTTCTTTAAAAGTTATTTACGATCCTTTTTATATATGCCACTCTTTGTTATTATAATCATAACGTTTATTTGTGCTCTCTGGTTAAGATAATATTAGCTGCAAAGTGTATTTGTAAGCAAATATTTTTCTTCGAATTATATTAAAATTCATTACTCTAAGATTAAATTAGATATATAGAGAATTTTCTTAGAACTTGTGTAAAAATTTGTGTATTTTCGTCTGACAAGAGAAAGAAAGGGTGACAAAGGTTTCTGGTATTTAAAATGCAAGGATGTAGATATTTTTCTTTTAAGGTTAAGAACTAACTGCCTTAAGGTCAATTTGGTACTTCTTGTACCAAAAATTAAAATATTTAAAAAAGCTTGAAAAACATTCATATCACTTCTTCTTTTCGTTAATACCAATAAAATATTTTTGAATCATTCAAATTGGACGCTCAACAACTGAAATACCATTTTTGGAACGATTTTGGGACGATTTGTCTTTGTATCTTCGAAACGGCTGGACCTGCCTTTGCCAAAAACTAATCAGCACGTCTCCTTACCAATAGGAATCGATTGCATTTTGAATCATTCAAAACAGTTGATCCGTAAGCCCGAAATTGTCAAAGAAAAATTGAATTCAAACATACACACACACATCCATATTTTGTAAGTATGCCAAAATGTTCAGAAACCCCTGAAACGTAAAGATATGCAAAAAATTTTATTTTCTATTTTTGGACTATTACAATAACTTACCTTTCGGGAAGTTAATGGGATAAAAATCTTTTAAAATTAAAACGGAATCTATTTATAGAGCAATTCTCATCTTTAACTAAATTTTGCATTTTTGGCTTTTTGTTGGCTTCGATACTTAATAAATGTATTTAGGTGGCATCCATTAATCATGTGAGGTTTTTAAGGGGAGGGGGGTTGACAAAAAATCACAAAATATCACGTGGGAGAGGGAGGGGTACAGTAGAGTATCACGTGTATTTGTTTTTTACCTGATTTGAAAAAAAAACAAACATTTTCTAAAATTTTACCATTTTTACTCGGGGTCCAAAAATCGTTAAAAAATCGGTCACGTGATTAATGGACGCCCCCTCAATACTTTGTTGCAGTTTATTGAATCCTTAATAAAATCGTTCAATGTTTGTTTATTTAGGTCAAACATTTAAGTTGAAGATAAGAAATATACAATTAGTTACTGTATTAGTTTTCATTCTCATTCTCAGAAGAATTGCCAAGTGGGCGACTGCGTATGTAGTAATACTTACTAATTGAACTCTTATGTGACCATTCCATTGTTGTTAGTCGGTCAATAATACAATAGGTGTCAATATGCTTAATTCAAAAGGTTTAAAACTAAATTTATTTATATATGATCAATGAATCGATTTTATTATTGTTAAGTATCCCGTTTAAACTTGTCTCTTCTTTGGGGTAATTTTATATGCAGCCTCTTCTTATCGACGACAATATTCTACATTATGGGGTCAATTCTCAGTTAAAATAGTTAAAAATCTTATGGTAATGCTAGTTACGGGTCTATCTTCGTATGAATTGGTAGTAACAAAGAGTTAAAAATCTATGTATTTGGTGTACCATCAGGCGTTTTACACATAAAACCTAACTTCACATATGTGTTATCAATGAGACATCAGAAAGATGGGCTTATGATAAAATTGTAATTTGACGTTTGTGCGTTTTGTACCGATTTTATTTTAGACTATTCAGTCAATTTGGTACGTAAATTCCCAACCTTGATTCATAAAACGAATGACTTTCAGCTATTAACAATTACATTTTTAATCATTTCTATTATATTCTAACTCTCACGCTTGTTATGATTTCGATAAATGTAATTTTATGAATTATTTTCATAATTGCTTGATAATATAAATGGTTGCATTAATTATCTCTAGTGATGTAATAATTATGAATTCAACAATGCCACCAAAAACAGGAAGCCCAATTACATTCAAACATACAAATACATTCATAATGTTAATTATATTGTGATATAAAATCACTTGATTCGCAAGTGTATTGTTTGAATCAAATTTTTGTATTCGCTTTTTTATTCTGATTTACTTTTACATCTCATAGCAGTATTTTTTCAACTAAATCTAGTAATTTTTACATATTATGAATAAGAAAAACACGAATATTAAATTAGTTTTAAGTGACATTTTGCCTTCAAGTTGCATGAACGTATAAATAATCGACTAAATCAATAAGAAATTGATATAATAATTTATGAGTGATTTATAAGCATACCAAATTGGTTAAAAAAAAAATATAATATTACAAACTATTGCAGATTATTCAATTATAAACAATTTTTTACACTTTATTTATCACGCAATTACTTATAAATAATGCATAAACAAAGTATTTTTTAAATTTATTAAAGCTTTATTAAAGCACGGCGGTTAATTCACTGTTTAATTAATTTTTACTTTTTTGTAGGGCTCTAATATTTTGGTATATTAATTAAGACGAGATATACTCTATCATTATAATCAATTAGAAAGGAACGGTCTTGTGGATCTTTGTCAAAAACTAATCAGAACGATTTCCAAATTTTTTCTTCAGAGTAGTTTTTGAATAGTTAAAATCGGTTCAGGATTTTTAGCTAATAGTATACCATAATTTCTGCTAATTCTAAAGAAACGGCTTCGTCGATCGTATCATAAAAATAACCATCGCTTATCAAATATCGCTGACTGGCTTTTAAATTTTTGAAATCGGTTTAGCCGTTTCTGAGAAAACGTCTTTGAAGAATGACTTGAAAAGGCGAGAAACAATGAAATTAGCAAATCGGATTTTTTTGCCAAAACAAAATTCTGCTTCGGGAAGTTAAAATATGTATTAAATCAAACGCTTTAGCATATAATCTTATAAAGTTTTTGTGTCTATGTGTGTGTGTGCGCGTGTATGTGTGCGTGTTCGGATACAAATTTTCGTCTACGATTTCGGGAACACGAATGAAGCGATTTGAATAATTCAATAAAACATTCAATTCGTATTGATAAGGACCTGTTGATTAGTTTTTGGCAAAGGCAGGTCTAGCCGTTCCGAAGATATGGGGCAAAAAGTGCCGAAAACGGCAACTCAGTTTTTAAAAGAACGGAGCGTCTGATTTGAATAATTCAAAAAACTTGTTTACTTGTTTTAACAAGATGAATAACTTTTTAAATTTCCATGAAGGCAGGTCTAGCGGTTT